>NC_087444.1:2181590-2484621 GCF_036321535.1 Camelus dromedarius
AGTTTATTAATCTGTGGGTAAAAGGAATGTGTGGATGAATCAATTACTGAAATTTTATCATCACTCTGAAAGATTATGTAGCCTACGAATAAGATCTCTTCTTTTATGGTGAATTTTAAAATGTTTGCTGAAAATGGAAGAGGGCTAGTGCTCACCATGGCCAGAATTTCTCAATCCTAGGGATAATCACACTAGTATAATTTTGGAGATGTGTCCAGGGGACTGTATTTCAGATGTTTTTGACATCATTTTTTAAACTGTCAATTTGCTCTCATTAGAATTGGACTCAATAAAAATTTAAATGAAGAGACAGCTCAGAATGCAACTTTTTGGCATTTATTAAAAATCATGTGATTCTGTGTAATGAGAAACGTCGTAAGAAGTGTATGATTATAGGATCTTGTTCTACAGCAGGGGAAAGTAATTTACAGAGAACACATGTCTAATTTGCTAGAAGAAATCTAAATTCCTTATACGTTTAGTGATACTTTTTACTGTCTGATACCTGTTACATATACCTTCGTTCCTCTCTCCAAATAGATTCTGTCCTCAGCAGTTATGATATGTTACAATAACATGCTTTCTAGATTTCTCCCACATTTACTATGTCCTTTAATTTTTAGAATCAGTCTTTGAGAGAGCAGGTGTATTCACATATTACAAATGAGTAAAAACAGGATCAGATAAATTAAATGTCTTCCCAGGGTTACCTGGTAAATAAGTGCTTATGCTGAATATAAATTACATGTTTGTTGATTCTTAATTCAAAGTCCATTCCACCATGGCTGCTGAAGAAATTGAAAGTTTCCCACTGGCATATGTTCTTGAGCTAGCTCAGACTGCTCCTCTCCACTGTTTAAATCTGTGATTATCAAACTTTATCCCGTTAGACCCTGAAGTTCCTGGTAGGGTATGCTAGGGAGTACGTGGCATAGAATTGAAATGTGAGGGGAAGGCCATTTGGGAATGGCAGGTCCTCAAGCAGAGTTGCTCTACTTTTATCTGTTCTATCTTGTTCAAAATGACCTCTGAATTTAGCTATGGGAATAAAGGCAGTCTTTAATCAGTCCTCATGAGTGATCAGATTAAACATTTAAAACTCACAGGCTTTTAAAGGTGAAGCCTACTTACTGAGGTTGGTGGGTAAGAGAGCAGAGAGGCACCACTCCTGGTCTCTGCTCCCCACCTGTGGTTGTGCGTCGTCCCCTCTGATGGAGGTAATGGATAAACATCTCCTCCTATAATAGGGGTTGATGGCCACTGGCCAACTTTAGTGGCTTGTTCAAGAGAAAGCTACATAGAAGTAGCCAACTTTGTTTCAAACTGTCATTCCAAGTAAGTAGACTGTACATTGTAGCAGCACCAGCAGCGACCCTTGTACAGTATTTTCCCGTTACTTTTGGTGTAAGCAAGGCTCTGCTCCTTGCTGCATCGCCGTGCCGCAGTGGAGACTCACTCCTCACCGGCGGACTCGCTTCTAGTGCTAGCACTTTGGAAATGAGGGTGCATTTCTTTTTGGTTCGACTCTTTTATCTTCCTTGATAAAATAAGATTTTCTCACACTAAAATGAAGGAAGAAAGTATTTCCTGAGCGATTTCGGGTTTTATCTGCATCCTTTCTTATTATTATCACACAGTATGTTTTGCTTTTCCCTCTTGCATCACATATCAATTTGACTGTCTCAAATTGTCACCTGAAATGTTATTGGTATCATCATATACAGAGCTGTAGGAAGGCTAATGGGGATTTTGGAATTTCACTTTTTTAAAAAAAAGTCACGTATTTTAGGAATTTTTATATAGTAACAAAGAAATCCACAGAACAACTTCTAATTTCACCGTAGCCGACATGTAACCTGGCGGGTGTTCCCTGGGAAGTGCGGTGCGGTAGAAAGGTCGTGGGCTTGGGTATTCTTACAGGAGGTCCTACGTCCAGTCCTAGATTGTTACGTGCCTTTAGGGACCTGGCTTACCTCCCCTAAACTTTCTGAGGTTGTTGAAAGGATTAAATGAGATGCAGTAAGGAGAAACCTGGCCTAGTACTTGGTACGTAGTATTAGTGCTCATTAATATTTATTTTTCTTCTCTCCCTGAATTAAATTGTTCTCATTTTCTAGAGAGAACGAGTTCAGGGGAGGGCCAGCCCCAGTACCAGGACAGCAGTGCTTGCTTTGCTTGATCAGCAGCCTCTTTTGGAACTCTGCCGCTGCTGCATACCTGCAGGATATTTTCTGCAGGAGTTTAGAACTGAAATCCTGTCTGTGCTTACAGAAGAGAACCAATCATTTCTAACGATATGGTAGTGCAGAGACATAATGCACGTGATATTTTCGAGAGGGACAGCCTCAGCAAGCTGAGGCAGGAATAGCAGAGCCCTGTAATCCTAGCTCTCCCCAGGTCCCAGAGTCAGGGGGTGGAAAGGTACAGTGAGGGAGGTCATCCTGGTGGAGGAGAGGGGGGATTGTCCACACCCTCTTCTGGACATTGAACCCCAGCCAGTATTTCTGTAAGAAATCTCACATGTGTCCATTTTGTATAAACAAGTCTTTTAGTGGTGGCTTGGGGCTTTGGAGCATAAATTTAGGAGATTCGTAGGATTGATGTGAAACTTCAGGATGATCTTTTGAAATAGAAATCAGATCGTATTTCTCTCCTGACTAAAATCCTTCAATACTTTCTCATCACAATTAGAATTAAACCCAAATCTTTACCATAATCTATTAGAACCTGTGTGATCTGGCCCATAGGCTTTTCCCAGACGACTCCACCTAAAGCAGCCACAGCCCAACTCTCCAGCTACTTTCTTCTACGTTTTCCCTTTGTATGGTCTTCACAGCACTTTTCACCACTAAAATTACCTTCTTTGTATCTTTGTTTACGTATTTATTGTCCATGTCCTCTCTCTAGAATATAAGCTTCTTGTATCCTCAAGGTGTAGAATAGAGCCTTTCATTCAATAAATAGTGACAGTAAATGAACAAATGAAGGAGTGAATGAGTGAATGAGTACCTGCGTTACCACAGCCCACACGCATAGGAACCTGGAACTCCTGGAAGCACACATAAAGCGCAGGGATTTTATTTATTTTTGTTTAATTTTATTTTTTATTGAAGTGTAGTTGATTTACAATGTTAGTTTCAGGTGTACAGCACAGCAATTCAATTATACACATTCATATATATATATAGATTTTTTTTCAGATTCTTTTCCATTGTATGTTATTACAAGAAAGTGAATATAGTCCCCTGTGCTGTACAGTAGGTCCTTGTTGTTTATCTGTTTTATATATAGTAATGTATATCTGTTAATCCCAAACTCCCAATGTATCCTTCCCCTGCCCTTTTCCGTTGGTAACCATAGTTTGTTTTCTATGTCCATGAGTCTATTTTTGGTTTGTAAATAAAATTTGTATCACTTCTAAGATCCCACGCATAAGTGATATCATACGATATCAAGCACAGAGACCCGGTGCATGTCATCTCTGATCTCCGAGCTCTGTCCTCTCATACCCTTTTCTTTCTTCTAACTCTGAATATATTTAATGTTTTCATCTCCTACAAGTTTTTATTCTGATTTAAAAGGGAATAGTGCTTTAAATCTTTCCATTTAAACTGTGGGCTATTGCAGTAATTTGTTTGGCTTTTTTTCCCCCATGTCAGTGGATCATGTCTTTATAAACATTTTTAGTAAAAATAAAAATGACTTAATAATGAGAACTTAGTTTAGTAAAACATCTGTCAAGACAGCAGGAAAACGGTTTCTTGCTGTTTTTATAGCTACCATATGTATTGATGTATAAGCGCAGATGTCTAGATTTTGCTATTTATTTTAATAAAGCTACTTTTGTTTTTACTTAGTCATTATCTTTTGTTTAAATATGTCAAGTCTTAGAAGAAACTGTTCTCTCAATATAAACGGCCAGTCCTCATTAACACTGATGAGAATGGCTGTTGGAGTTTTGAGGAAGAGTGTAGGGAATAGCAAATGTTCTAATAATTATGCTGGTGTTTCAGAGGAACACACTACTCATAATCATTATGAGATCAGACCATGTCATATTCATGTATGTAAATGAGAATATTTATAGAGATTTGACTTTTCTAAGTATTAAAGAGCTGGAGTTTTGAATCAGCAGAAATCAATACTTAGCCATAGTAGGGGCCAGTAAATATTTATTAAATCAATTGAAAAACATTTATATGTTTTCAACTCAGTATTCCTTCTGAAGGCTTGGGAGACGCCTATAAGTACCCTAATAAGCCACTCATTAAATATTCAGTAAACATTTACTGAGCATATATTATTTAAGGCCATAGAATCAAAGCAAACACCATTCTGAGTCCTGTCCTGCGTGAGTCCATTTCTCTTCTTGCCTCCCTCCTTTTGTTCCTTTAGCAGACATTAGACATTATGCTTAGCAAACTGTGAGGGTCTCATCAGCACCGTCCCCACCCTGCTGGTACTGCAGAGCTCCAGTATTATGCAGAGAAAGGAAACTTCTCGTCCTGGAGGTACTGAATCATTGCTGACATTCTGCTGCTGCTGGGGATGCAGGGAGAATAAGACACAAGTCCTGCCCTCACAGAGCTCAGTTTAGGAGGAGAGGTACACAAATATGGTAACAAAGATACTACAGTTGAGTTTGATAAACGTGATGATGGAAGAGCGTGCGTGTGTGTGTAAATTCCAGTGCATCATGAGCCATTAGATCTTGGGCAAGTTACTTTTTTTCCCCAGCATCCACTCCCATGGGCAGGTTACTTAATTTCAGTTTTTTCATCTATAAAATGAGACTAGTAATAATATATACTATTGAGTTGTCATGATGATTAAATGAGCTAAATGGCATTCAGAATACTTACTAGCTCAGTGACTGGTTCATAATAAATGCTCAATAAATGTTAGTTATTACTTATGTTTAACATTCAGTGATTTCTCTTTTTTTCCCCTTGGGAGCGTTAAGGAAACAATCAGAGATAAAGAGCCACATGTCTCATGTCTGAAATATGAAGTGAGTAGAGAGGGAGAGAATTGCAAGCAGAGTGAACACTGTGTGCTAAGGCGTGGATGCATGAGGAGTTTTCAGCAGTTCACGTGCTGGAAAGTGGTAGCTGACTTATCTTGAAACAGCTGTCAGAGAGGGAGAAGCGAAGATCAGATGAGAAAGAACATAGTACACCAAGCTAAGGATTTGGGGCTTTTTTTCGTATGTGTTATGGAAAGTTAATTAAAGGGTTTTCAAAGTCAGGGACGAGGTCAGATTTACATTTGAGCAAAGTTGCTCTAATAGCAGTGTGGGAAATAGGATGCCAGGTGGTTATTTCAGGCAAGAAGCCACGTGAGAGGATACTTGCCATAGTACAGATGAGAGAAACTGAGAGGCTGAACCAGGGCAGCGAGAAGGGGAAGCAGACCGTGGAAGCTGAATTCAAGGACATTTTGAAAGTATAAATGACAGGACATAATGAGGAGGAGAGTTAAGATGAACCTCCAGCCCTGACTTAGGCATTTAGATGGTTGTCGGTCTCCTTTCTGCTGTTCCTGTTTCGTTCATAGCACTGTTACAGGACTTTCTGTAGCTTGTCCCCTCTCCGTTCCTCTGTACCAAGGGAAGTGAATTATCCAGCAACCACTGGTCCTGGAGCAGGAGGAACTCGAGTTGAGGGGTAACTCAATTCCTTTTCTCCTTTCTTCTCTGCTGAACCCATGGTAGGAGGTGATGGGGAGGAGGCCTATCTGCTGTCCATCTCTGCTGTCTGTCCAAATCTTGAGGTGGGGAAGGGGCTAATAAACAGTGTACTTTCTTTCTGTTCAGAATAAGAATCAGCAGAAGGTAGAAGCTTTTTGACAAAAGCTGTTCAAGCAGTAAAGTGCGCTTTAACGCAGGAGCCGGCGTCGACTTGGTTGCTGTGTCTTCTCTGAGACGGCGCCCCTGAGAGAAGGTCGGAATCTGGACACAGACGCGCTGCTTCCCCAGCACCTCCCACCACGGGTCAGCAGAGAAGAAGGGAGAAAAGGAATCAAATTAGCTCTCACCTCCTCCCGGACCAATGGTTGCTGGATAATCCAGTCTCTTGGTACAGAGGAGTAGAGGCTGGGACAGGAGGCAGGAAGTTCTGTAGCAGCGCTACGAACAAAATAATGACAGAAAGAAGACTGGATTTGGGGTGTGGGAGAGGCAGGAAGGAGGACGTCGTGAATTGAGTCTGAGATCTAGTCTTCGGGGGGACATAGAGATGATCACTTCAGACTGCTTCTTAGATCATATCTGTACTTTTAAATCGGAATGACAAGGGTGTTGGCAGAGCTCAAGCCACCGGATAGGCATTACAATTAAGAAATCTGTAAGGCACAACCAGAATCCTTCTAGTGAACAGAGTTGTCCATCTAGGCCTTAAGCAAGACCAGAGGCCGTTTGTCAAAGATGCTGAGAGGGTTTCTTAATGAGCCAAAGGTTGGACTATGACCTGTAAGGTCCTTTCTAACTTTGTCTATTACTGAAGATGCTAAACAAATAATCAATGAAATTATAATATCCTGATAATATTTTATAGCATAAAAATCCATAGCTGCAGTTATACTTCATTTTAAATTAATGGCATACCTGCATGGACGTCATTTGAAGAATATATTCTTCAGATAAAAATGAGATTTGAACTTTATCTGAGCTAAAAGTTTATGGGAAAATAGAATATATCACTGATAGCAATTAAACCTTAATTATTTCTGGATTTGAGTTTACTTTTCTTTTGTTTTTCAGTATAAGCCATGTAGAAATGAATGTTATGATGCATTTTATGTATGGAGGAACTTTGGACTTTCCAGACAAAGCTAATGTTGGGTATGTATCATTTTTTAATGATTTTAAATATAAAAGTATTAATATTTTGTGGCTTCTGCTTTGCTGAGCTATGTCTCAAAGTGTCAATGAAGTAGAAGCTTCACTTTTATTGTCTATTTTGCCGTATCTTGTGTACATTTTGGGAATATCTAAAAACAGTAAGTCACCTTTTAAGGACTAAGTTTCCTTTAGAGGAAAGAATGATCTAGATACTCACAGTGAAAAGATTAAGGAAAGTCTTTATTATACTCCAATTATGTTAGAAAAACCTCATACTTGTTTTGGGAAATAAATAACAGGTTTTTATAAGATAAAATTAATTGAACTTTAATGAACTTTTGAACAATTTTTTTACTACTGTATTTTTAAATTTTAGGGTGTCAAAAGAGAAAGACAAAAACGTAAACTTAACTTGAGAATGCAGACACAGTAAAAACTAAGAGTGAAGCGATTCCGGGGCGCCCTGCTGTGAACGCCGCCCCGGCCGCGCGGCCCTGCGGACAGCGAGCACGCCCCTCGCTCGTCTGGTTTTCTGGACGTTCTCCTCTTTTATTGCTGCTCTAACATCAGACAAATGAAGGCTCCTCTTTTAATTTGAAATATTCATTAGTTCCTTTAGTTACAGAGTGAATAAATAAGATTTTGGGGAGAAAGTCTTATGAGTCACAGGAAGTAACTACTGAATTTTTGCCCCTGGAAAGCTCTATGAATTTTATCATGGTATTAAGGCTTGTAGGGCCCTGAGCACCTAAAGTACGTGTGGGTGCTCAGGAATACTTGCCAGTTGGAAGAAGCGACGGAAACCCTCTGAGTTATTGGAAGTCATCTCCGGTCTTACGGACATTTGTAGGCGTTTTCAATGTGATAAACTTCAATTAACTCCCCTCCCCCCAAATTCTTATTACTCGTATTTGTTGTGAAGAAGCAATAACTTTTATAGCCCAGAAGCCGTTTCCTGGGCTTCGCTGTGCACGTACTGAGACCGCGAGGGGAACAGATTGAAGCGTCTCCGGACACACTTCTTGTCATTCTCCACTCATCAAATCAAGTGGCAGCGCTTTCAATTCTTGATCTGTGTCCTTTTAATAATCCGTAAAGAGTATCTGTTATGTAGGGTAGGAAGTTAGAATTCAAATAATTAAGATTATTCTTTTTTCTAAACAAACTATATGTTATCAAGAAATTGCTGTGTATTATGCTGTGGTTTTTACATTGAAGAATTAACAGTGCATCTATTTTTATTTTAGTCAGATACTCAGTATGGCTGATATGTATGGACTAGAAGGATTAAAAGAAGTAGCAATCTATATTTTAAGAAGAGATTACTGTAATTTCTTTCAGAAGGTAATTATTGAGTCTCAGAAATCTTTTACCCAGTGCTTAAAGTCATCCATTATTACCTACTATATTTTTATCTCTGTTAGTATTGTCATTTTAACTAATGGGAACTCTAGTTGAGAAATAACTCTTAGGATATGCTTGCAGAAAACAGAAATTAATTCAGATCATTTTAAGTAAAATAAAGTTGAGGGTGGGGTTTGTTGAAAGGATATGGAAATACCCTGTATAATTCAAAGGTGGTGTCTACAGCTGGGAGTCAGGGTTTGGGACTAAGAGGAAGGAAGATGGGAACCGGGGTGACCTGCTGCGTTTACCAGAGGGCTGTGCGGCAGCACGCCAGCTCTTCCCCCTAAAGGACACCCCGCTTCCTGCCGCTCTCCTTACAGCGTGCACTTGGGGTGGCGCACAGCTTTCTTCTCCTCCTCTCCCCAGGTGCTATGTGAATACTGACTTTTTAATTTTAGTTTATGCAAATGGAAATTTATTGTCTAAAGAAAGGTACTATACTATGCATTTCAAAGCCGTTTTGTACATTACTCTTAAATTCTCCATTGCTTTAATTTACTCTGTGACTATAGGTTATTTTTAATTTTATTATTTATGTTTTTCTACATTTTCTAAATTTTCTACAATGATCATGTATTACTTTTGTGATCAACAAAAAACAAATCTAAAAAGAATTGTCTATATCAGTATTCCCCTCTTATCGGCTACTTGACGCAACAGTATGCATGTGTAACTTGTAACTAGGTAAGGTTAATAATTTTAATAACATTAAATGTAGATGTTTGTGTTGGACAGGACTTTTCCTGCCTCTCTGTAAGCTGTAGCTGAGGAATCACCCTGTGTGCTAAAACAGTCGTGAACTGGCTCTACCACCTCTTCAAGATTTATTGAGAAATAGTTGAACTTCCCAGCTACCTTTAATCAATCATTCATTCCAGCCTCTATAAGAAAGGGAACCAGAAGAAGGAGCCCAGTCTGTGGTGTCCTCAGCTGTGTGGAAAATGAAAGATTCTGGTGAAAGACTTTTCCTTCTCTTTCGTCATCTTCCCAGCTAAGTCAAAGTGAGGAGGGAGATCCAATCCTGTCTCAAATAAAGGTTAAAGATAGGGCTGTCTGCAGTGAAGAGAGAATGTCTTCTCTTCCCCCAGATGGACATCTGTCACAGCTCTATGACCAGCCCACTCTGGAACTTCTATCAGAGAAGGGAAGGTACTAAGACATTGCTTGGAAGAGCCCGGAATGCGTCTCAGGAACCAGTGAGAATACACTCGAATGTGGAGATTTTAAAGGGAGGCGGAGGCTTGCGGGAGAAGCCAGGACCAGCCTGCTGACTCGGGACAGTAGTTACTGTCACATGTAGAAAAAATAACAGAGTCTATCCATCTCAGTTACACACAGCACCCAGGGAAGGGAACGGACCTCACGATTCCCTGAAGATTAGAAGAAACTGATGCGGGGTCAGATGACACTGTGTCCCACACAGGAATGCACTGAGCATCATGGACCCTAGAAGGCTCTTTATCCACTGAGAGGCCAGGGTGAAGCTCAGTCTGTCCCTTAATAAGCCGTCACAGTAGCAAAGGCCACCAACATCTGATTTAGAGCAGTCAGAGACAGCTTCCCACTACATGCTGGTCACTGGTTAGTTGCATAAGGTGACCAGAGCCATCCACAGCCCTTTCCCCTGGGTGATACCCACAGAAGAGGAGCAGAGGCTGTGCTCCACTCTCCACTCCAGATCTCCCCAGCTCTAGGAGTGGTCAGCAATGGTGAGGAAAAGATTTACATCAGGTATGAGATAGGTGTCTAGTTAGTACTACACTGAATTTCCATACCAGAAGCAACCTGAAGGTACTGGAGTTTGCCCATAATCATTAAACGATTGGGGAAAGGGGGGAATTTGACACAGCATAGTTGACAGCACTAATTGAGGAAAAAAGCTTTATGTTAATATCGCCTTTAAACTGAGACTCCTCGGTAAATCAGTCACAGCAGACATTTAAAAATAATCTCTTTTGTGAGAAGGGGCCAAGATGGCGGAGTAGAAGGACGCTCGTAGCTCACTCTCTCCCACAAATACACCAAAACTCACATCCACGGACCCACCCAGGCATCCAGAGCACCTGCTGAACTCCAACAGAACATCACCATTTTCAAAAGACAAAGATGCCATGAATCTGGTTTTACAGGGGCACCATGACCATGACAGTAGCAAAGGCCACCAACACGTGGACAGCTGCAAGAACAAAGAATTCTTACACCAAGAAGTTTGCAACAACCAACCACACCCCCTCCCCCTTTTTAATATAAAAGGAGCCTGAATTCTGACTTGAGTAGGATGGTTCTCCAAGACATAGTCTGCTATCTTCTCAGTCTGCCATCTTCTCAGTTTGCCAGCTTTCTGAATAAAGTTGTTATTCCTTGCCCCAACAACAACAACAACAAAAAATAATCTCTTTTGTGGATTGTCTCTGAAACATTGCTGCTGCTTTTAGTGTGTTCATGAGTATACATCGGTTATGGACAACTTCTTATTCTTTACTTTCAATAACCAACAGGCACATGAAACAAAGCTCAATATCATCATTAGAGAAATGCAAATCAAAACTACAATGAGGTATCACCTCACACCGGTCAGAATGGCCATCATTCAAAAATCCACAAATGACAAATGCTGGAGAGGCTGTGGAGAAAGGGGAACCCTCCTACACTGCTGGTGGGAATGCAGTTTGGTGCAGCCACTATGGAAAACAATATGGAGATTCCTCAAAAGACTAGGAATAAACTTACCATATGACCCAGGAATCCCACTCCTGGGCTTGTATCCAGAAGGAACCCTACTTGAGGATGACACCTGCACCCCAGGTGTTCATAGCAGCACTATTTACAATAGCCAAAACTTGGAAACAGCCTAAATGTCCATCAACAGGTGACTGGATAAAGAAGAAGTGGTATATTTATACAATGGAATACTACTCAACCATAAAAACTGACAACATAATGCCATATGCAGCAACATGGATGCTCCTGGAGGATGTCATTCTAAGTGAAGTAAGCCAGAAAAAGAAAGACAGATACCATATGAGATTGCTCATATGTGGAATCTAAAAAACAAAAACAAAAACAAACAAACAAACAAAAACAAAGCATAAATACAGGACAGAAATAGACTCATAGACAGAGAACACAGACTTGTGGTTGCTGGGGGGTGGAGAGTGGGAAGGGATAGACTGGGATTTCAAAATTGTAGAATAGATAAACAAGATTATACTGTATAGCACAGGGAAATATACACAAAATGTTAATGATAACTCACAGAGAAAAAAATGTGACAATGAGTGTGTATATGTCCATGAATGACTGAAAAATTGTGCTGAACACGAATTTGACACAACATTGTAAAATGATTATAAATCAATAAAAAATGTTAAAAAAATACAAAAGGCATATTTGTTGCCATTAAAACAACAGAAGATGAAATTTCTTTTTAATTATCAATACTGCATTTTGTTGAAAACTTTTCTCACTATATTTTAACATAGTCTCTATTACTGTGGTAGCAGATATTTGAGAGCAGTTTTGGTTTTTATTGCCCTGATTTTAAGTTTTTTGCTTTACATAATTTAACAATGTATATTTTTATAAATATATTTTTAAACGTGTAATTTTTAACTTGTGGATCTCAGTTACGCAGTTTCTCGGCAGTGACCTGAGGACAGTAAGTCTGTAACAGCGCGCTCTGCAGTAACGTACCTTTGGGTTAATGTGATGGTAGCTGGCCCGGAACTCCTGGCAAGCTAGCTTCAGTCATTTCATTAACTTCACAATCTTGCCTTTTACACAGTTAAAATATTACAACTTCATCTAGGATTATAGTGGGCTTTACATTGTGCTTTTTGCCACTGATTTAATAATATATTTTAGGTAATGATTTACATAAATGTCTTCCCAAATTTTACAAGCAGGTTTTGAAAATGATTAAAGGTCAGTCATCCTATTACATAAACATTTAGGAAGTCTGCATTTCCTTATAAACACACTTCTCGGAAAGCTAGGAATCCCTTTAAGCCCTGGGTCAGTAAACTTCCTCTGTAAAGGCTCGGCAGCAACGTTAGACTCTGCGGGCGTGCGGCCTGTTGACGCCCGCGCGGCGTCGCCGCTGCAAAGCGGCCGCGGCTGTGCACGGGGTGCGCGCGGTGTCCGGTAAAGCTTTGCTCGCACAGACGGTGAGCTGGCCTTGGTCCGCAAGCTGGTTTGCCCGCCTTTGCTTTACGCAGCAGATTATTTTGCATTTTAATATTTTTTGTGGGAGTTATTCTTACGTTACACATCAAGTAGGGGCTTTGTGTGCTGTCGGCTGGACATGCCTCCGTAGAACGAGACTGCTGTGCTGCCTCACTTCTGTGCTCACGGTTACGATTTTTCATGCTTCTCGGTGCTCTTAGGTTGTCAACACCAGTTGTCTCTTCCCTCACACTAGTCTGATCTTGCCTGAAGTGCGTTAGAAAACCAACTTACTTACCCTAGTAGAATTGTCACTGCATAATTGATACAATGATAGCCACTTCTGATTTGGGGACAGCTTAGCATACCTCCGGTTACCTCAGAGGGAGTAACTAAGTTGTTGATATGCAAAACAGGATATTTATGTTCAGTTTCCTAAATACTGTGTAACACCTTTAGGAGAAGGGTATTAGAAAGTCAAATTAATAGCAATTCAGAATTTAAAAATTTAGGAACTGAGAATACATGGCACAAGCAGTATGTAGCACATATGGAGGCTTAACACCAAGAGCAGGGAGCTGTTTTTCACTACTTGTATCTACACTTTATTTATTTATTGTTTTAGTTCAGTACTTCCGTATATGTGCTTTTAAAAAAATATTTTTACATAATGATGATCTAATTAAATGCTGTGGTTTTTATCTGAGGATAAAAAAAAAAAATAGTAGGGCCTCCCATTGCATGTGCTCTTAGAGTTACACTCATACTTTAGGAAGCAGATTAGGCCATATGGTTGTATTGCAATGTGCCATGCTAGGAATCACTATACCACTTTTACTCTAGACCATATTTAAGCTAAAAGAAATTAGAATAAAAATTGTTTGCGTTTTGGCAGCTAAAAGAGCTCAAATGCTATTCTGTGAAACTAAAGGTTATCAGAGATACTTGATTTTAAAAGAATAACAGACTTTTGAATTACATTGTGTATTCTGCAGTTTAGATATATAAATCAGATCATTTTTATGAACCAAATACTTTTAACCTCTGTAAGCCAAAAAAGAATAAATGTAGTGTTTTCTATCAATTTTAGCCTGTTCCCAGAAGGTTGGCATCTGTACTAGAATGCCTGATTATTGCTCATTCAGTTGGAGTGGAAAGTCTTTTTGCTGACTGCATGAAGTAAGTGCTCTGAAGTAGTGCTCATACCATTAATTTAGTGATTTTGTTCTTCCATTCTCCTATTTTCTGGGAAATTTTAGACTTGGCCTATTTTCTTGGGCACAGTGTAAGAAGCTTAATGCTTAACTAGTTGCAGCAACTGAGGAGAAGTATTGATTTAGATATTGCTCTAGATGCTTGGGTCAATTTTATTTTAGCTGAACCTTGGTTACTTACGTTCAAATCTATGTACATAATCCAAAGTGGATTTAAAATATGTGTTTACAGAAGAGAGATAGTTAAGTCCGTTATAGCACTCACAAAATTAACTGTTAGGGTTAGTCAAAACATATATATGTAAAACTTACATCATTGAAAACCAAAGTGTTACTGAATATTTTAACGAAAAATACTTTTATTTCTCTAACTTGGGGTAATTTGATTTTTAACAGGTGGATTGTAAAGCATTTTGCAAGATTTTGGTCTGAGAGAAGCTTTGCAAGTGTACCTCCTGAGATTCAGAAAAGTTGTCTTAATATGTTGATTCAGTCCTTAGTAAGTATAATCTGAATATCCTTGTTTGTGTTTGTCATCAAAAAGTTTATTAAATTTATATAGATACTTTCAGTGTTTTAAATACAAATGTAGAATTATATTATGGAAGCAAGATGAGGGAACCAATTCCAGATAACCCAGAACCAATTTGGAGAACCTGTTTTTAAGACTCTGTTCCTCTGTACCAAATACATTGTCAGAATTCAGAGAAGCAGAACCACTGTATATATTGGTTCATGAACAAAAGGGGTATGGTACCAGGGATGGAGGTTATGCATTGGCTCAGTAACGTGGACCTCCACTCACTAAGGTGGATTTGAGCACAACACAGACTATGGCACCATTCCCTGAGAGGACCAGCCATCTACCTGGTTGCAGGTTCATTACGTTGGACCACTTCATCATGGAAAAGGCAATGCTTTGTTCTCAGTGGAATAGACAGTTGCTCTGGATATGGATTTGCCTTCCTTACTCCCAGTGTTTCTGGTAAAACTGCTATCCATGGACTTACTGCCTTTTCCACCATCCTAGTATTCCACACAGCATCACTTCCGACTAAAGAACTCACTTCACAGCAACTGCAGTATGTCAGTGGGCCCATGCTAATGGCTGTCGCCTGTCTTACCCCGTTCCCTGTCATCCAGAAGCAGCTGCCTTGACAGAATGAAGGATTGATCTTGTGAAGACTCAGTTACAGTGCCACTAGGTCTAGTGCCTCAAGGGCACATTACAACACCGTAATAGCAAAAACTGGAAACAATGTGAACATTTACAGGTAGAGGACTGGTTGTATGGGGTGGAAGAGAGCAGGGAGGAGGAGTGAGCAGAAGAGAGAAAGGTGTGAGGAAAGTTAGGATTTGTAATTACTTGAACTATTTCAGAACATGATTAAATACTCTGTTTCAAAAACAAGTGCTTTGTTTAAGCCCTTTTTAAAAAGCAGATTTTGAAGAGTTTGTAAAGGTAGGAAAAGTAAAACAAAAACAGGAGCAGGGATAGTCCAGGGTGAACCTGAGGTCACACGCATTGTGCTGTCAGTCCTGAGGCCTAAAGGCAACTGGGGGCCTGTTTGATTTGCACAATGTCCTAAGTACTAAATAGTGTGAGTCAGAGTGTTTATTCAATACATGGTGTTAGGACAACAACCAGGAAGCTGCTGGAAAAAAGTTAAGTTGGATCTATACATCACATCCTGGCACGCCAGTATATATTCCAAACGGATCAAAGATTTGTAAGTAAGGAAAATGAAACCATTAAAATACTACAATATGACTATAAGTCAGTAAAAAATACACTAAACCCTGGGAGAATTATTTTGTAACCTGATCAGGGGAGTGGGGATACAAAATTCAGAAGCCATAAAAGAATTTGGTTACATAAAAAATGCAATATTTCTATATAGTAGAAACTACCGTAAGCAAAGTCAAAAGACAAGTGACACTTCATACCATACTCTTGTTCTAAATTTTGTAGTATAAAGAGTTCCTACAAGTTGATTTTTAAAAAACAGCTAAACATAGGATACGATTAGATAGTTCACAGAGAAAAATACAGATGCCTCTTAATTTGATGTACAAATCCTCAACTTCATTTATTTAAGAGAAATGGATATTGAAATTAATGTCAAACCATTTTCTACATTTTACTATTTAAAAAAAGGGGAATTTGTACTATGTTAACAAGGATGTAGAGAGTAAATACTCCTGTTCATTCCTGGGAAGAGTATAAATTAGCACAACTTTTGCTGTGGCTCTCAGTTTTCAAACGTTTTTTGACTGTGACCCAGAGCACGTTCTTTACATTATAACTCAGGACACTCACATGTAGAACGGAAAGAAGCTTCAAAAAGAATACTTCCCATTATTACACATGGTATTCTGGTATTTTCTATTTTTCTCTTTTATATCTTTTGGTGGTGGTTGTTTTCTAGGGCTGATTATAAGCCACTAAATATATTTCTGTAGGTTGCTAGGGGAGAAAACTAGCAGTTTGGACAACAGTGCTCCGTTGAGTACACACTGGCAATGTTTTGGATTCTCCTGGTGCCTCACCTCATACCCTCTTGGTCCACGTGTGTCCTCCAGCCATTGCTGCAGCACCCGGCTGCACACGAGTGTAACCTGAGCGCGTTCTCCCTCGGCCACATCACACGTTATTCTCACTTTCTGTCCCGAGGCCTCACTGCTACTCCACACAGGGTACCTACAGCTGCGCAAACCTGAAAGTAGAAGGGAATTAACATCTCAGAGGACATACCTTGACTAATGAAGAGATGGGAACCCATAGTTAAACGTTTCTCTGATCTGTCCCTTGGGTGAATAATTCAAAGTGTGTTCTCTGTGGCTCTTCAGAGGGTCCCCAGCAAGACGGATCCCTGGTTGCCTACAATAGGAAATGCCATACTCAAACTTTAATGTATATCCAGAACACTTCGAGATCGTGGTTAAATGTCAGTTCTCATTCAGTAAAGTCGGGGGCGGAGCCTGAGATTCTACCTTTCTAACAAGCTCTAGGTGATGATGCTGCAGATCACGTTTTGAGGAACAAGGAGCTAGAAAACATACCTTTCCCTCTGCCCTGTCTCGCTCTCCCAGTGCCTCAGATGCTCTTGGGATCACTAGCATACAAACCTATTTCTCAGGCTCGGTTACATGCAGAACCCAGGATAAGACAAGCAGCATTGACCCAGCAATTCTATTTCTAGGGATTTATCCTGTAGATACGTTCACATATGTGTGAAATGATGTTATCCACAAGGTCGTTCACTGCAGCACTGTAACAGCAGAAACTGGAAACAGTGTAAACGCGTACAAGTAGGACTTACGATATGTCCATATTATGAACTGGTACATAGCTATTAAAACAGTAACAGGCTCTTTATATTCTGGTGAGAAAAATACTCAAAATGTATGCTAAGTATAAAGGGCAGCGTACAGAGCACTGTGCGTATTAGTGCCTCCATCTCAGTAAGATTAGGGGAAAGTTACATTTTTTGTTTGTGTATGCATAAAGTAACTAGAAAAATACAGAAAATAAATAATATTGATTGGAAAAAGGGAAAACTAAGTGGCTTGGGACAAGAAGGAGCAGGAGACTTCGTAGTAATGCCTTTTATATAGTTTTGAAGTTTGAATTCTGTGCTATGTTAACTATTGAATTTAAAACTTTGTGGGTTTGGTCTAGAAGTGTATTACATTTTCTTTCTTCTTTGAACCTCAGGCTACTCTAACATTTAATGTTATCACATATTCAGATCAGTATGGAATCAGATCCCATACTATCTGTTATCATTTATGTCCGTATTTTAGTTTTCTAATACATTTCAAGCTAAATGATGACAATTATACTCTACATTTGTATTTTTTAAAAAATGCTACTGTCAGAGCACGTAACATTCTGTGTATAGGAGGCACTTTGTAGGTACCTGCCACGTTTATTTGGATACCCTGTACTTGTCTCTAATACCAGAACAATCCCTATAGTAGAGCAAATTGGGCTTATTGCCTAAAACTCACAGTAATTGCACAGTTACTCAGGAAGTCACCAGGGGAGGGAAGGATGATAGTACTAAAAAAAAAAAAGACTTGAATTATAGCAAAGTTTGATTTTTTTTTTTGTACTCAAATAAATAAAGCAGGGGAAGTATGTAATACATTTTGGAAGAATTCTTGGTAAATGGGTGAACTTTTTAAAGTTTTGAAATTCCAGGATTAAACTTAATTTAGCTTAGGAATTCACTTATAGACTCAGTCTCTGATGATACTCAGAGATCAACAAATGCTGAGTGTTTCCTTTGGCCCAGTTCTATACTGGCCCATGGATACAAGGGTGAGCCCAAACAGACGTGTTTTCACATTCAGTAAACATACAGCCTAGTGAGAGAGATGGGTATTAATCAGATAGTTATTTCATGATTAAGTACAAATGAATTCAGTGCTCTAAAGAGAAGGGCCAGGTTCTCTGATGGCATGTATACAAGGAATCTGATGTAGGTGTATAAATCAGGGAGGACACAGCGCTTGAGTTGAAAGCTGAAGGGTACAGCTGGTGTGCAAAGTTTACATCATGCATCCTGTGTTAAGGATTTCAGTCTGTCATTTCTAGGTTTACCAGTTACTTATTGCTGTGAACAAACCACCCCAAAACTAAGTGACTTTAAACCATACTTTATTCTCTGTGGGTTCACTGCATGGTTCTTCTGCTTACCTTGCCTGAGCTCAGTCCTGCAGCTGCTTTCAGCTGGTGGCTAAGTGGGAGCCTGGGCCTCCCGCTCCATGTGGTCTTTTTTACCAGGCTTCTTTATGGCTCCATGGTGCCCCAGAACCAAGAGCGTAAAGAGTGTGCAAGGCTGCTTGAGGCACAGGCTCTGAAACGTGCACACCACTGTCTGTGCAAGCAAGTGGAAAGGCCAGTCTCGATTCAAGGGAAGAGGAAACAGATTCCACCTCTTCATGGATGCATTTACAAAGAATTTGTGCCATGTTTTTCAATCTACTATAATCAGTCAGGGAACTATTTATTCAAGTTATTTCCTAAGCATTGTTTTAAGAACTAGAATCAAACATGAATAAGATACAGCAATTTACAAGTTGCCATTTTTTTCTCTTCCTTGGAGCATATGGTATTTGTGAATTATTCCATTTTTCATGGAGATCAGTATTTGTGAACATTTTTCCTATGGCATAAAAATGAGTCATTATTAAATAAAATATAAAAAGAAGAGTCTTACCTAATTAGAGAAGAAGAAAGTCACTGGGGATTATAAGTAATTTTTAGCCTTTCTAAATTTGTAATAAAGATCATGTATTTTATAGTCAGAAAAGAATTAAAGCTATGTCAGTGTAGCCATGCAGTTATGAATAGCATCTGTAAACAAACAAACAGTAATTCAGTAGTGAAGATCTCAGGGAGGTCACGTTTTCCCTTGCAGTTGTAACTTAGCTCTCAGGTTTGTTTTAGCTCTTTTTAAAGGTGATTTGTTCCCAGCTCACAGTTTGCACTCTGGGGTAATTCTGAACGAATGAATAAATATGTGAAGCGAATGACAAAGATACTAGCTACCTGGAATCTTGCTTTTTGCAGGAAACATCACAAGAAAACAAAAGTATTTTATTTGCTTGGAAAGTTATTTTTATGAACAGTAATCTAACTTTTCCCCCTAATATTTTTAAAATTATAAGAATGATAAGAATGCTGCTTTTCTTCTGATGGAAAGCGACAGGCTGATCATCAGTTTACCCAGAGTGAAGTGGACAGAAGCAGCACTGACTATGGCATCCCAGCTCCAGGAAGAATGTATTGCGTTTATTACAGGAAACTTCCCCAAGATCATTCAGAGTGAAAATTTTGCTGTTCTCTTACAGGTACTGCGTCTAAAATTAGAGCCCACATTTAGTCCCATCTTTGTGTTCTGATTATAATTATGTAAGAGTTTTCCAATGCAGGTTGCCTTTGATTAAATTAGTATGACTTAAATAAATTCCACAGCAGATGGCATGTTTGCATAGGATTTAGAGCAGTGATGGACAGGATTTTTGGCTCGTAAGATAAAGAAGGGAGGAGGGGACAGGTCTGAGTGCCCTGGCAAGGCACAGTGTAACCCTCGCCAACCCCAGCCCTCAATCAGCATAAGCCATATTTTAGAAATGGAAGTCATAAAGATATTGTTTTGGTCAGTAATACGGTTATGGTCCATGCCAAATTCTCGTCTTACTGATGACCCACTTTCTCTAAATTTAGTTATTGAATAAAGAACTTCTATTACTTATTTCTAGGCTCTGTTTTAGGACTATTTTGGCTCTTAAGAACAGTCTGTGTGTGTGTGTGTGTGTGTGTGTGTGTGTGTGTGTGTGCACGCACAGATATTTTTAACAGAGGAAAAGGATCAGTATAATATTTATTACTATAATTGTGTAATTGTAACAATTATTGTATTATTAACAGAGAAAAAGGAATAGTATAATATTTATTACTATAATTGTGTAATTGTAACAATTACTGTATTATTATTAACAGAGGAAATAAGGTTTCTGGTTGACTTCATACCGCCAGTTATGATGGACTGTCTGCTGTTGCGCCAGACTTCCACATTTCTTACACATTTGCATGTATTCCTATTAAACGTCAATTTCTGTGTTTTGTAGTCACAAGCAATGAGTAGCACAGCTGATCTGTTGGAAAAAATTTTAAAAGCAATTGAAGGAAACATCACCACCGAGAATAGCTGCTCTCTTCTTATGGCTCTGGACACGTTACTGAGCTCTGACAGTACAAAGGAAATGGTACTGAATGTCATAAAACTCATTAAAATGATATATTTGAACTATGTCAAGATTTTTAAATATATACACATTTTAAATGTCGCATAACTGATTTAAACTAAGTGTTTGATACCTGGGGTTGGTGATAGTATTTTGTGTATATTTAGAATTTTTCATAATATAAATTTTTTTAATTTCATTTACCTCTAAGTGGACTTACAAAAGTTTAGAATCTGGAAGTTTGGCTGGCTAATTCTGAACATAGTTTGGTACTTATCAGTATTAATTGGTACAGCATAACTTTAGTATTTCTCCCCAGTCACTATATTAAATTTCCTGAATATTAGACTTAAGGAATTTTAAATATTTTTTTAGAGTTTTAATCATCAGTGTCTTTTAGTTTTATAATATACTCTTAATTCCTTTTTGTCTTCAGAAAAATCATTTAAAATTGGATTAACTGGGGAAAAGCAAAATTAAAATATTTATTTTTAAATGCAGTTAATCAATGGTAATTAATAAACTAATTGCATATTATTGACATCTTGTATTTGTTCAACAAGAATGATAAAAAATTGTTCATCATATTTATTATGACTGCATAGAGTATTTGACCTTGTAATGTCACAGTTGATTTGAAAAGGCTATGGAAGGTATTCACATAAAGGCCACTGGTGGTTTAAATCAATGTTTGGTTAAAAGGATAAGGTCGAAAGGATAAGGTTCCTGTTCATTATAAAATTTGTTGTTGAAGGGTAAGCCTTCATAAATAACTTGTATCTGACGATCTTAAAAATCTAAGTGGTGACATCATTGATCTAGCTTAGGAGTAAGGAGCTTCGGAAAGGAATAATGACTGGTTGCTATGACAATGTGGCTCTCACCAGCTGCTGATTTGTTGCTTGAACACAGGGTTTTACGTGCAAGATCCAGGCTCTGCGTGATAAGCTGTGGATCTTCCTGGTTCAGTCTTTCTACGCTGTTCGTCACACAGAAAGCTGGAAGCTGATGAGCACAGATGATCAACAGAAAATCCAAGCAGGTATGTTAGCCTTGAGATTTTTTATTCTTATAATTGTGACAAGAGATATTTTGAGGGAATTCTAATAAGTGATAGGATTAACGTTTGTTTGCTTCTGTTCAGTAATAGCTTGCTAATTGAAAGTAGTGATTTTTTCAGGCAGTTTTAATAAATCATGCTTTTATTCTGTTCTTAGGAAATAAAACTCATTTACTTTAATATATATATATGCAATTCTACTTTATATTAGCAACAATGTTCTAGCCAAATCTGCTTAAAAGCATTCTTGTAGAGAGATTAGAAGTGTAGGAAAATGTAACCCATATAAAACAGATTACCAAGCATACTTTCTCTCCCTTTTTAAGTATATTTTTTCATAAAGCTTTTCCACCTTTTGCATAAGATACCCTTCCTTGTGGTTTTGCCTAGATTAGATGCTTTATTTCACAATTGATTGGTTCAGTGATATGCTGTGTGCTACTGCGGAGTGTCCCTCAGGAGCTGCACAGTGGTCTCTGACATTTAATAGGTACCATTTTAAATAATAGTATTAAACAAAAGATGTATATTGCTCAGTGCTCAGACTGTGTATTTGTTTCTAAAATATTAAAATAAAAAATTGAGGGTGTGGAAATGAAAATGGCTTCATGACTGTTTTGGACCTTAGGAAAAATATTGACAGATTCAGCAAGTATACTTTTAAAAACATTTTAAGAGACTATATGAAGCAAGCATTATGAAGCAAGCACTTTTGTACTATAAAAATGGAAGCCATATGTGATATAATATATTCTTGATAGTATATAGATATGTTAAATTCATTAATGGTTTAGTCAGAATGTGATTTGCTCTGTCTTGCATTAGGAGCATAACACGATACTGTAGCTAGATGTGATCTCAAGAACACTTTTCAAAAAAGTACCAACAAAATAATAAAACAACAAAATCCATGAAACAAGAAGAATCATGAGATGGTTTTTAGAAATTGGAATTTTTTTCCTTGTGGCTATTTCTGTACTGATTTGTAGATGACAGTTCATCTATACTATAAAATCTATACAGGGTGAAGAAACTAGATTAGCATTCCATGAGTAGGTTTTATTCAGCTCTCTTCTGATTGGGATTAAACTTTATTTTTTCTCCATTTTTAAGAGGATTTCATAGTTAGATTGGGCAGCAAACAATATTCACCATCTTTAATTCTTCAAAGTGCTAATTTAATGTACATATGAATACATATATACACATACATATCCAAAACAAAATGTGACTAGTAATCCAATTAATTGTCAAAAATAATTTTTAATGGATTATATCAGTGTAAAAATAATTTTTTAATCTTAAATATGTTGAATTATAATGAGTCCTGACTTATGCATAATTACTGCTTTGGGAAAACCCCGATAAAGGAGTGTAGGTTGTCTTTGTTATAACATTTCTTATGTTCTAGTTTGAGTAACTGACCTGTGGGAGAATTTCCTCCTGTGTATTTTTGTGCAAAGTCATTTGCTAAGTACAAACCAGTCCTTGTAATGCTATTTCTAGGATTCTGCTTTGTCTTATAGCAGTTTCTATAGAATAGAGATAGTGGAAGATGCATCATAGAGTTACAGAAAATTTAATGTATTTTTTCATCAGCTGTTTTAATAAAAATAAAATAAATTTTGGAAGTTATATATATATATCTATTTCTTCAAAATACATTTTAAAGCCACATAACCTTCAAAAGGAAGAAATATATTATCTAAACTATATTTATAGCTCTCATACTGTTATTCCTATATATTTTCCTGACGTCATTTAAATTTATATTTGAACATAAATATGAGTTCCCCAATAATTCTCATGTAAACTTAATCTATAAAGTGAATTTTTTATGTAAGTCTAAGAAGAATGATAGAGGTTTAAGGACTATCTCTTATTTTCAACAAAACCTTATTTTTTTCTCTTTACTCCTTCCTCATAACATACCTGCAGAAACAGAAATTTTTTACCTGAGTATTTTTACATTTTTAGGATAAATATTTTCTCATATTTAGTAGTTTATAAAATATTACATTTGCCACAATCTGTAATATTTTTGAAATCTGGAAAACTAGCTAAAAGAAACCAGTTATCTCTAAAATTTCACAGCTTGAGAAAATTCTGGGTTTTTGTAAATGTATAAATCTTCTCTGTGAGACTAGAGGTTTCTCATTTATTAATTTTAATAACATACAATCCATAGGGACAAGAAGGTAAGATTCAAAATGAGGTTCTTTGAGAACAATTATATAATATAACAGGGAATTACTTATGTGTACTAGATTGGTTTCAGCATTTAAAAAATTATTTCCATCAAGATACAACCTTTTTCTGCTAATTACTATTTTCCCTCATGTCTGTGGTGATAACAATGCTTCCTATAAAAATAAACTGCTCTTTTTTTTTTCTACAGCTGCATTTGACAAAGGTGATGATCGAAGACTTGGCAAAAAGCCTGTATTCAGCAGCTCTCAGGTAAACTTTTATACTTTTATAGGTCCAGATGAAAAAAGAGAACAAATAATTTAAATTTTATAATTTTATATTTCAGAATAATTTTTAAACTTTTCTTTCATTAATTAAAGCTCTTTCTTGATGAAAATAATTTTGAGCCTTTTTTAATCAAGTGAACATTTCATAAGGTTTAAAATGATATGCATTTTTTGATATGCATTTTGATATGCATTTTTGATATGCATTTTTATATGCATTTTTGATACCCAGCTGGCATGGGAAGTGAAGTATCATCTATCTTTTTTATTTCCTTGAAAACCTTTTTGGCAACTAGCATATTGGAACTATTCCAGTTCAGAAAGTGTCTAGAATTCTAGGTGTAATTCCATGTCCATTTTTCTAATTAACCTACTTCTTACAAAAGATTTCAGTTGTCCCAGTTTTCTCTATACTAAGATTTTAATTCACATAATATATTCTTGGCGTGAAAAAGACAATTAATACCAAGAGTACAGTTGTGTTCACTTTACAGGTTACTTGGTGCATTTATATGAGATATCTAAAATGGTTGAACTCTAAAAAACAAAGTAGAATGGTGGCTGCCAGGGGCTGGGACAAGAAAGAGGGGAATAGTTGTTTAAAGGGTATATACAGTTTCAGTTTTGAAAGATGAAAAAGTTCCAGAGATGTGTTGCACAACAAGGCACATACAGTTAACATGACCATACTGCCCATTTAAAAATAGTTAAGATGGTAAATTTTATGTTATTTGTTTTTTATTATACACATGCACACACACACACATAAGTTACTTGGTATATTCATAACATGAAACACATTTTTATTCCCTCAAAATGTTACTAATGATGGTTAGAGTTCCAACCTAGCTAACTTACAGATGGTCACTTAATCAAATATATTTGAAGTAAGAAGTTATACTAACCTAGACATGCATTACAATGATATGGAGACATACACTGAGAGTTCATTTGGAATGCAAAGAATATATTGCCCTTGCAAGAGTGGAATAGGGAACCTTTCTTCCTTATCAGCCAGTAGGTCAGAACTCACACAACTCCAAGCCGCAACCAGGAGATCTTACAGCTTGAGGCAGAGGTCAAGCTCCAAATGTCTTTGGTGAGAAGCTGTAGGATGCTGGAGGTTTTTGCTAGTAGACTTCCTAGGATTACTGCCCTAAGTGTGTGGCACAGTATTTTCCAGCTCCATCATAGCTGGACCACATGTTCCATCATACGTTCCATCTATGAACACCTAGTGTCAACTGAGTTTGAGAACTGCCACACACCACAGCTCCTGTTAGAGAGCAACGACACACATCAGCACCTGGAGCTCGGCAGAACACGACAGGAAAGGACACTTTTGAATTTCATTTGCCCCAGAATTTCCTCAAAATTTTATAACCATGGAACACCACTGGACTTGCTCTCGATCCCGTTTAAGCATATTACACAGTTCTACACAACATCCTCTAGGAAATGGCATCTTAGGACATTTTTTCCTACGTCCTCTGTTCCCTCTTATCCTGTGTGTGTGTTTTAAGGCCCCCAGGAATTAGCCCACCTGCCTGCCTTTCCCCGGTTCTGCTGACTGACTGCTATCAACCAGGATTCTCCTCCTTCCTTGCCTTACAGTGAAAGAGAACAAAATCTCATCTCCCGTCCTTAGTTCCTGACTTTCAGGTGTTCTGAGGGTTTACACTGTTAACCACACCGGGAAGAAAAGAGGCTAATGTGTTCCCCTCCGAAAGGCAGTGGTGTCCTGAAATGGATGGTGGACATAAAATCAGAAGAGTTCAGGTCTTGACTTCACATTTATTATGTGTCATCTGTGAGTCTTAGTTTGCTTATCTGTAAAACAGTAATAAAACCTAGACAGGTCAGGTGGGGAGGGTGTAGCTCAGTGGTAGAGCACATGCTTAGCGTGCATAAGGTCCTGTGTTCAATGCCCAGCGCCTCCATAATAAATACATAAACTAAATAAATAAGAAACCTAATTACCACCCCCATAAAAATCAATTAAGAAGCAGAAAATAAAAAGAAAGTTTTAAAAAACCTCACCATATTATTGTGAAAATTGAGTGAAATAATTTATGTGCAATTATCTGGTATATAGTAAGTGCCTCAATAAGAATGGGATGAATAAATGTGTTTTCCAAAAAGAGATGAGAAAGTTAATGAGATAAGATAGAGAAAAACGGTTAAGAAGAGTGCTGGTACCAAAATTAGAATAAAATTACATGATGTCTGGGATTTGCTTCAAAATAAAATGGCGGCACTTACATATGCAACAGAAGAGCCGAGAGCTGGTGATGGTTCAAGCTGGGGACTCATTATACTGTTCTGTCTTTTTCTGATCATGTTTAAATTTTTCTATAGTAAAAAATTAAAACAACAACAACAAAAAGGAATAATACTAGACCTGAAATGGAGTCTAAGAGGAAGGATTTAAAGGTTACTCTTTTTTCTTCATTTTTTGTCGGTAGCATGTGGTGACCATTCCCCTGGCCATTTGCATATGAGAAACATGTGTAAACTTTGTAGATGTAAGTCACAGGTTGCCTGAAAAGGCATACACACTGAATGCTCACCGTCTTATACTATGTTGATGTGAACTTTCTAAAGGAGTACAGTTAACCACGCGACACAGATCTCACCCTCATCGTGATTTTTTAAAACAGATAGATTCATTAACACAACACTGTAAACCGACCACACTTTAATTTTGAAAAGTAGATTCAAGGATAGAGCAAATTAAGTAGGATTAGCTTTAAGGGCGAGAAGAGGTCTGACATCAGGAGTCTTCCTGGTTGTAGGTATTAAAAATAGAGAAATGTTATTTTTTGAGCTAAGATTTGATCAAGAAAACAAAAAATGGGGACCAATCCTGTTTGAACTTTTTAAGTATTACCCAGAATCCCAGAGCACTGCACTGAGCAGGACCAGTCTCCGCCATCCAGACACGCATAATCTGAGGCCCAGGGGTGATAACGATGACTTCTTAGACGGCCCAAGAGGCGGAGCCATGACAAGCGTCTAATGATTCCTTTGTTGCTCTGCCTTGCTCTTCCCCAAACTTAACCAGGTTGTTTACTATTCATGTATATGTGTATGTGTGTGAATACACACTCGCACATACTTACATATATGTGTTACTTTTGCCTTAGACAAATTTTCATAATTAGAAGCTTTCTACATTTAGAGGTATCAGCTTATTCTCCGGTTTAACAACCATCACATTTTGTGAGCGCCCAGTGTGTGACGGGCGCGGTGCTAAGGGATACAGGATGAGACAGCACACGCTCTGCCTCAGACCTCAGCAATCCCAGACAGGCTTCCAGTGGGAGGGGGGAGTGTTTACATAAAGGATGGCAATATCATCTTAAAATTTTATTCTGTAATTCCTACCAGTTTTTAAAATTTTGTTATTCCTTTCCACACAAGTTTCGTTCTAACCAAAAAAATAAAGTAGGTGCATTGTCTTCAGTGCTCTTCTCTTTCACCTTTTTACCTATTTCACCTATTTTTAAGACCCCTTTTTCTTCCTCCAGACAGGCAATATGGTATTACTGTCTTTTTTTTTTTCCTTTCAAAAACCGAACTTTTCAGATGTAATGTGTTGTTTCCTAGTAGGGGCTTCCCCCACCCCATATCTACACAGAGGATTAAATCTTTAGTGATAAAACTTTTGGCTTTTGGGGTAGTATTGAAGAGAGAATTTTTGGTGAAAATCTAATGTCCCTCAGAGTACACCATATAGATGACCACCTGCTTAAAGAAGTGTATTTTGAACTCAAGTCCTTGTTCCATCCCTTATCAGCATGTGACCTTGGGTACTTTACATACTTGCTGTAATCCCCAGTTTCTTGTTTGTGAAATGGAGATAGCTAAGGAGCTATCTCATAGAACTGTTGTGAGGATTAAGTAAGATGACCTATGAAAAGGGTTTTAGCACAGAATCTGGGAGTGGGCCCTCAAAAACTGTTGGATATTGTTATCATTCGCCCAAGGCATCCTGACAACATTAAGTATCATCTCTGCCGTAACTTCATAGAGTGAAAGAGTGTGTCTTTTAAAGTAGAATTTCCTGTTAACTTTTTATGCTGTATTTCAGATTTGATTACGGTAATGTGATCAAAGACACATTCAAATGCTCAAAGACAGTTAAGGTTTACGTGGCCCTAAATCATAGTGTGAACTTTGCTGCTCTTTCCTCTTTGACAAACGGGCTATTGAAACATAGAGCATTACATGTCAAAGACTTCAGTCACGTCACAAAGTATTTTTTCTTTGTAGCAAAGGAGACAAGTTTCTGACTCTGGCGTTGTAAAGAACAAACCTAACGAGAAAGGGTATCTCAGTTATCCCTCTACTAATCAGAAGATGAAATCTGATGGATTAGGAGCATCTGGACATTCATCAAGTACTAACAGAAATTCTATAAGCAAAACTTCAAAACATGATAATTTAAAGGAAAAAGATGGTACAAAAATAGCACCTAAGAGCACAAAAGAATTAAAAACTGTGGGGAAAAGTGCTGCTGGAAAGCCCAAAGCTACAATAAAGCCCCAAACAGAAAATGGTGATAATGCAAAGTCAGCCAACATGTCACCCAGACAAGCTGTAGAAAGACTCGCAACAGCAGCAGCAAACGGACAGAAGAAACCAGTCAATGGAACAGGAGTGAGAAATCAGGAAGGGCCGATCACAGGTGCCAGACCCAAGGCAGCTGCCGGAAACGCCAGCGTGCCAGCCAGAGCAAAGCCTCTGAAGAAAGCGACAGGCAAAGGTGCTCCGAGCCTCGGGCCTGCGGGACCCTCTGGCAGATCTGCAAATTCAAGTATGGAATTACCAACTTCCATGGACTGTCTGGATGAACCAAAAGCAAACGGATCAATAGAAGAGAAGCCTTCTGGCCACAGACTTCCCTTCTGCGAAGCTCCAGCACAGACAGCACAAAGCAGTGGAGAAAGTAGCAGAACCTCCGCTGCAGGTGGGTTTTACCATGCTAATTTTTAATAGCTTTTGAGGAGCTTTTTAAGAACAGTTTAAGTTCCTAGAAAAAAAACCCTGTGTTTGGACTTTGACTTAGTTTCAAATGCCAAAAAGTATTTATTTACGTACATTCATGCAAACTGAGAAAAAAGTTTGTCCCACATTAACATTTAATTTTGTATAGTCTCTGACCAGTGGATTTATACATAATTGTTACATATTTAGTGTTCTATCTCATGACTCACTTTTCTTAATTTACAGCAGTAAAATCTCAACCTGTTTCAAAAGTTACCAATGGAACTTCCAATAGAAAGAGCGTTCACGAACAAGAAACCAATATAAGTAACAGGTAAATCTTCATTCATTGCTTTACCTGGACAGTAGCTTTCTCTGGACGTTAACTGTATACTAACTTCTAGCTACATATTTAAAAAATATCTTTCCTTTGTTAGAAAATTTCACTTTATCATATTTAAAATTTGTTATTTGTTGTGCACAATGATTCATGCAAAATGACAGAATTTATACTCGTGGCACTTGATTATGCATTGCTTATCTTAGTTGATCTACAGTTTTATAAACTTAAACACTTATGAACATACGGTTTTTCTATTTTCAGAAAAGATTTTTTTTTTTTACTTCTTTGAGAAAAAATGTATTTCGTGTATGGGTCTTTTAAAAATTCATGTTTTGAAATCTCAATGTAATACTAAATGCAAATAATTTTTCTTAGTGTGTTAAAGAAGGTCACCAGCAAAGGATGCAGTGACCCAGTGCCACAGGCACTTCTAAAGAAGAGAGGAAATGGCAGTGGGTGTGCTGCTGCTCAGCCGAGGACAAAGAACGCCCCGCCCAATCTTGCCAAAACTCAAGGTAAAGCTGAAACAGTCCTAGGAGTTGCTTCCTTGTTTAAACTGAATAAGGAGAACTCTGATTTGGAATTTTAGCAGAAAATAAGCAAAATACAATATGGTTTCACACATTTTACATTCATTTCATACTATAGAGATGAGATTTTATTCTTTCACTTTTCAGACAAGCATTTTGGTATTTCGGGGTGTGAGTTTAGTTTTTATTATCTTCTGTGAAAAAATAATTAAGGGAGCCACTAGGTTATCTGCGTTTCTGGCCTTTTTAGATATTATGCCTGTGTTTCTTCCAAGTTTCACTGATAACTAAGAATTCCATCTGCAAAACCAGCACAGAAGAGCTCTTTAACAAGTAGTGGTATAGTCTTGAGAGCTGTGAAGTGCAGGGAGGAAGAGTTCTCTCGGGACTCCACGCCGTGCCTCTTGTGTTTCCAGGCTCTGAGAAGGAAGAGCGTGCTGATCAGACTGCATAATTTGCTAACATAATAACTGATTTTAAAAAGCAATGTGTTTTATATATTAAGCGTTCACATAGGTAAGAGAAGTTTGTAAAATCCTAAAAACAATTTTGAGTTAGATAATGAATTAATACTGAAAGTAAATTTTAAAATAAGCCAGAGAAAAATTATTCATGTTTTAGTAACAGCTAAAAAATTAAACATTTAAAAAGACTTGGTAATTGACAGATTTAAACGCTCAAAATATCATCTCTAGCAATTTAACCATTATAAACAAATGGATTCTCAAAATTAATCCTCTTTCTTTCCAGTTAGTTTTGACTGCATATCTAAGTGGTTAACCCTAATGAGCTACAATAATAATGATCTGGTTATGAGAAATAGTTTTGTTACTGTTTGAGGAAAAAAATTATAATAATTTCAACATTTTTAAGTTTCTCTTTAATCTCCTTTTCAGCTGTGTGGCACACAGACTATTCCACCCCCCACACCCCCCAAACTTCAAAGGGAAGGACCCTTACTTCTTCTCTGGTATAAGAAAATCAGATTTTTCCACCCCCATGTATTTATGCAAATCCAGTTCTGGCATAAGGTCAAAGCTCTTTGCTTGAGGAAGACACGTCGTATTTTAATACTATTACTAAGACTTTGGAATAGTTCCTCTATGTTTGTAATAAAAATGTATTTTTTTTATTTTATCATGTCACTGACTCCTGATTTGTAATTGTCCATTTGATCATAGATATGTTACCATTTCATTGTTTTATCTATTTTATTTCTTCTAAAGGAATTTAAAAACAAATACTCAACTTTACTCACAAACTGGAAGGTATATTGTATCTTTGAATTTTCTTTTCTTAGGATCCCAAGGAGGATCACCACATTCAGTAAAATCTTCGGTCTCTTCAAGGCAATCTGATGAAAATGTGACAAAATTGGACCACAGTACAACTACAGATAAACAAACACCTAAGAGAAAAATTGTCAAGCAAGGACAAACAGCTGTGCCTAAAATGAATGCAAAAATAGTAGCAATGCCTAAAAACCTAAATCAATCTAAGAAAGGTGAAACTTCGAATAATAAAGATTCAAAACAGAAAACACTCCCTGGACAGGTTATATTGAAGACTCAGCCTTCTTCTCAAAAACCTTTAAAAAGTGAACCATCTGTTGTCCACAGAAGTGTGCCTCGTGATGTGTGTGGTGACAACAGCACAGGCACTGTTCCAGAACAGGAGCCTCACGAACCTGCAATGAATCCCGCAGCCGACATCAGTGGCATGGAAGCGTTTCCGTCATGCAGACCTGACCCACAAAAGCCGCTAAACAAGCAAGAAAAAGAGAAGTTGGTGTTAGAACGCCAAAATATTTCAAATCAGGATAAATCAATGAAACATGAACTGGAATCAAAACAGATTCCTTCAGATAAATGTGAAACAAATTTTTCTGGTCACAAAGAAACAGATCATTGCAACACAGCTAAAATGCACTGTCATTCTGATGAGAGTGATAATGTAGATCCAAAATTACATAGCACCACTGCCCTAAAATCCATGATTTCAAAACCAGATGAAAACTCTTTGAACTCTAATCCAGTTTATGACTTAGACTCAACAAATGTAGAGCAAATTCATTCAGTATCAGATAGGGAGAAACAAGTAGGGAGAAAAGATACAGATAAAAAACTGAACATTAAATGTGGGGAAAGTATTTTACCTTGTGTTCCCGAAAAGACAAATGGTACCTTAAATTCTGATCAAGATGACAGAAAATCTGAAATTCATGCAGAAGAACAGACAACTCCTAGTCAGCTGTCTGATGACTCTGACATGACTGAAGGCAAACATGCTACTGTGGACTCAAGTACTTCCTCCAGGTGTTTTTTGGGACAAATACCAGGGAAAAATTCTCCGAAAGATATGGAAACACTGGGAACTCCAGAGAACCATGGAACTCCAGAAGCTCCATTCATGAGTCACTGGAATTTGAGTGCCAGTGTTCTGCATCATAGGGAGAGTCCTGAATCTGACACTGGCAGTGCTACAACATCCTCTGATGACATAAAGCCCAGATCTGAAGACTATGATGCAGGAGGGTCTCAGGATGATGACGGGTCAAATGACAGAGGTATTTCTAAATGTGGCACGGTGCTGTGCCACGACTTCCTGGGAAGAAGTAGCAGTGACACCAGTACTCCTGAAGAATTAAAAATATATGATAGTAACTTAAGAATTGAAGTGAAAATGAAAAAGCAAAGTAGTAATGATCTTTTCCAAGTTAATTCGACAAGCGAGGATGAGATTCCTAGGAAAAAGCCGGAAATTTGGTCTCGATCTACAGTAGTTCATCCTAGGGTCAAAGAAACCATTCCACGAGGCAGCGTCCAGTTTGTTCAGGAGGCAGATCAGGTTTCTTCCTCAGCAGATGAAACAGAAGACGAAAGGTCTGAAGCTGAAAATGTTGCGGAAACTTTCTGTACATCTAACCCAGTGCCTCAGCAGTTTCAGGGAATAATTAATTTAGCTTTTGAAGACGCAACTGAAAATGACAGGCACGAGTTTCGTGCAACTAAAACCTTTAAAAGGTCGGTTTTACTTTCCGTGGACGAATGTGAAGAACTGGGATCTGACGAAGGGGAGGCCCCTGCTCCCCGTCGGCCTTCTGCGGAGTGCCTGTCACCTTCCGATGTTTTTGAGAGCGATTCTCATGAACATCACGGAAGGACCTGCTATTCCAGGCTCTCACAAGCAAGTGAAGGTAGTATCTTAGAATGTTCACAAGATACAAGCAATAGTGTATATAAAAACAAAAGCTCTCCCGTGGGTCTTAGTAGCACTGACTCTTCAAGAAAAGATATGCAGAGTGCTTCAGCCACAGAGAAAAAGAGCACAACAAATGTCCTGTCCAAAGGAGGCAGACGGCTTCCTCCAAAATATAAAAAAGTAAACAGTGGTAGCCATGTGGATAATGACTTTCAGCCATGCAGCAGACTTTCAGAGAGTGACGTAAAATCTCAAGAAAGACCACGTCATCTGGAACTTTATCAAAGAGAACCCAATTCTGACATACCAAAGAACAACTCTACAAAACATTTGGACTCCTGTCGGAGTCAAGTTCTGCCTCAGGAAGGTCAAGTGAAAGAGAGCCATTCTGCAGCTACCGAAAAAGCTAATGTCGCTTTATCTGCAGGTAATGTACAGAAATAGAAATGCGAAATCCGTAAGAAAATGAATTTATAGAATTTTACAGTGGTATGTGGCCCTGAATGGTGTATTTTAGTTAGATAGAATAATTACTTAAGCAACGGATTCAAATTTTAAATGAAAACTGAAATTTCTTAACAAAATGAAAATTAGATAGCTACTCTTTATTGCTCACTTAGTGGAAACTTAATATATAGTAAAAATTTTGGTTGTCTGTTAGAGCTAGCCTACTAAGATATTTTAACATGAAAGAATAAAGAGAAAAACTTAGATTGCTATTATTTAGTTATTTATGTCTGATTTAACATAAGAATTCTTGGCTATTAGAAATTTTATTATACACTGCACATGACTGATGGACTATGCCAATATATATCTAAGAGGGCTGTGCAATAGGTAACTAAAAGCACTGAACTATTTTAGCTAGATCAATTATTACGATTTATATACACTGTACAGAGATTAAGACTTTCAGGATCACTATAATTCTATTCTAAAATTTTCAAGTAAAAAGATAAATTTCCTAAAAGAGATTATATTTAGAAGCAATGATAATATATGAAAAAAGCCCAGGCTTATTTCATATGTACAGATGGGTTCCTGTCTAATTGTTTTGTTTGTTTGTCTTTACGATAGTAATTTGAATTAATGACCCACATTTAAAATATGCAATAGTGGCTGACTGAGTAGCTATTGTATATTAGAACTAAGAAGAATACTGATCAGTAAGTCCATTTTCAGCAAAATCACAAGAGTAGGGAGCTCTTTAAAGCTGTACTTGTTTGTTTGTCCTTGTTTGCATCCTCCTTTGCATGTGCAATGTACACGTGAGCCTTTAGAGAAAAGGTATTTATTCCCCTTTTGAAGCCAACTTACCTTAAAAGTCACCATTGAATAACCATGTCTTTTTTCTCTTTAAGTTTCTGTGGTAGTTTATTAGATATATGTGTGCATTCTGTTTATGTTTAAATAATTTGTTTTCTGTATCACAAATTTTCAAAGAAAATTATGGAGAATTACTGTTAGTTGCCTATGTTGACTTTGCTGCTAAACATTACCTTTGAGTTTTTTTAAATATAAAAAAAGAAATGCCTCAAAAATCTTATCAATTTTGTATAAATGTTATTTTCCCCATTCTGTGTTTTTTTGGACTATATCTGTTATATTGTGTTCTACAAAACTCTGAGGGGTACCAACATGTGCAATTTTTACATTGTGTAGTATTATGAATTATTTCAGGAGACGTAGATGATTGTGACACACTGGCACAAATCTACATGTATGACCATCGGCCTTCAAAAACCCTGTCTCCAATATATGAGATGGATGTAACAGAAGCATTTGAGCAGAAAATGGAATCAGAAACACACATTACAGACGTGGATTTTGAAGATGAGCAACACTTTGCAAAGCAAGATTGGACACTATTAAAGCAACTGCTCTCTGAACAAGATTCAAACTTAAATATTATAAATTCTGTTCCTGAAGACTTAAATTTAGCACAGTATCTAATCAGTCAGACACTACTTTTATCACGAGACAGCTCAAAACCTCAGGGTAAAGCGTATGTTGACACTTTGAACAGATGGAGCGAATTAACGTCTCCATTCGATGAGTCCTCAGCAAGCGCCACCATGGCTAGTTTTTCCTCTGAAGAGTGCTCCCCCCGAGGGGAATGGACAATTCTGGAACTGGAAACTCAGCATTAAGCATATTAACACTTTGGAAAATGTTAAACTCTACCACGCCTTTATTTTTTGATGCTTATATTCAAATGATAATTACATTAGCCAGAGATAGACTATCCTTAATATTGAGGGAGTCTTTCCAATTTATTGAAGTAAACATAGTTTATTAATATGATATTAAATGTAGAAAAAAAGTGTTTTTCTAAAAATTTTGAGCATGTTTTCTATAATCATTAGAGAAATTAGAAGACTTGTAAGGAAACTTTTGCTTCAGTTTTTCCTTCCTAACTGATCATCTGTTTAACTTGTTTACCAGTCAAAAATTTAAAATGTGAATGCACAAGTAAAACAGTCTCTTTACTTTTTGCTCTGCATATGGTAACAGTAATTTAACAATAAAACTTCCTGTGCTTGTGTCAATTTATTTACGTAGAGTTAATCTGGGAGTAACATTCAAACTCAGGTTTGTATGGTTGAGGCTGATAGCTTAATATTAGAAAAAAATCTTAAGGTCCAGGAAAGTGTCACGTAAATGCATCTCAGATTGCACTGACAGCTTTACTGAAGCAGGAGAAATGGAGTCTCCAGTCACCTTTGGGGATGTACCTGGAGAGAGGCATCTGCTCTTGTTCAAAAGAAGTGGGAAAACGCTCATTTGAGTTACATAAACTCCTCTGTAGTTAGCTAATCACTCAGTCACTTTCCATCTCATGCTAGAGATATTTTGGAACTGCACCTGCAATAAGCATGCACTAAATATTAACTTGAAAATGGGTACACGGGCCAGTTCAGTTATTGAGTTAAATTATGTGCGTGCGTGTGCACACACACATAGGTTTGCTTTTTCCATTTGTCTATATGCTCTAGTTCCTTATTTCCCTGGTAGATTATCTTTCAGTCTGTAATCCTGGTAGAAAGGCAAAGATAAACGTTTTTTACAGACTGCTACTGGGAAGTGAACACTTGGATGCCTACTAAAGGTGGACGCTGCCTTAGGTGGGATTTAGTAGAACTGGTGTCTCTCAAAGCTTTGTAAGTAATTCATAATTTCTCTAAAATACATCAGAAGTAAGGAAACCTTTTGGTTTAGAATTCCTTTTCTAAATTAATAAAGTTTTCAACAAATGATCAACAACAGAATCTAACTATACTATCAACGATTATATTAGTGGACAATTGTTTGCTATTCTTACATAGTAATGTAACTATGTTAACATTAGCTTCTAACCTGTTATACCATAAATTTGCTATGCCTTTTTTTGTTTGTTTTTTATTGAAGTATAGTCAGTTTACAATGTTGTGTCTGTTTCTGGTGTACAGCACAGTGATTCAGTCGTATAGGAACATACATATATTCGTTTTCATATTCTTTTTCACTGTAAGTTAAGATATTGAATATAGTTCCCTGTGCTGTACAGTATGAACTTGTTTAGCTATTTTATATATAGTAGTATCTGCAAATCTCACTATGTCTTTTTAACTAGACACTCTGCAGGGGCCACTCGTTCATTCAGTCAAGAAACATTCATTCTAGGCACTGAGGTGTGAAAATAAAAAAGGTCTGATTCCTGCCCCCGCCCAAAAAGAGTTCAGTTTTCTAGTGAGGGAGGAAACCAAATAAGAAAAAGGTTAAAAACCAGTATTCTAAGAATCTGTATCTTAAAGCTGGATGGGAATTTAGAGGTTAGTCTAATTCCTTCAGATCCCCAGGGAGGATCCGAAGCCCTGAGGAATTTAAAACCTGCCCCAAATCCCACAGTAATCAGTGTTCCTTAATTTCAGTGTGATGCCATTCCTACCACGTTACACACTTCATTTGATTTTTATCATAAAAACTGAGAACAGATTAATTCATAGTTTGTAGTATAAAGAAGTAACGTCAGACAGTCATGAATAGCAGATTCCCAAGACATTGTTTTCTTTTTCTCTAAATATGCAATTATTTCAAGTGTTATTACTATATATAAACTAGATAAACAAAGAGGACCTACTGTGTAGCACAGGGAACTATACTCAATCTCCTATAATAGCATGCAGTAGAAAAAAACTGAGAAGAAAAAAATATATATATGTATATATATAACTGAATCACTTTGCTGTACACTGGAAACTAACATTGTAAATCAACTACACTCCAATAAAAAGTTTTAAAAAAACAAAAGTTAAAATAAAAATATGCAAAAGTAAAAAAAAAAGGTATTCAACTTCATGTCACATCTGCAAATAGATAATAGGGAAGGCATTGTGTGTAAGTATGATCTCTTAGGTAATTTCAGGACCTGTGTTTTCTTATCACGGCTTTTTGTGAACAGTACATCTACCAGTCTGTTTGCTGTGGACTCTTGGCTAGTTCTTTATCATTCAATAAACATGTATTGAAAAGTAATTGCTAACATTTATTTAGCACTTATTAAATGTTAGACACTGTGCTAAGTGCTTTAAATATGCATTAACAAATTTAATTCTCACAACAGTTCTATGAACTATGTCTTACCTTTATTTTACACCAGAGGAGATTGATGTAGCATCCTTACTCTGCATTAGCCACCCTGGTGGAAGAAACTTAAAGAGAAATAACACACTATACTATTATTTGGTACGTTAATAACTGTATATGGTCAAAGTTGTAAGAGCTCAGAGGGAAAAGCTATGAAAAGCTCATCCAGGATAGACAACTAGAGACAGCTTCTTAGAGCAAGTTACATTCAGTGCCTGCTTCAGAACTTCTATAAAGAAGGGGCTTAGTGGCTGCGTCTAGTTTGGAAGTGAAGGCCAGGGGACTCAACTTGAAGATATACTTGTATAGAAAGTACTTTACTTTTCCTTAGATTGTATGTTATAGGTCAATAAAATTAGAAATGTTCTTAAAAGATGCTTTTATACATAGTTTAACCGAAGACTCAAAAACTCCATCCATTCTAAAAAAAGCCTTAATTTTATTTTGACTTGAGTTTGTGGAGTACTGATGAAGATGATGGGGACAGTCTAAAGCCCTTTTATACCATCTGTTGGAGTAACCAGATAACATCTGATGCTCACTTTCAAGGATGAGTATGGTGCCTGGGTGGTTGCTGATGTCATTAACCAAAAACTGAAGCAAGCTCAGAAGTGAGGATGAGTTTAATTTAGGACATACTGAGTTTGAGATGCCTGTGGGACATTCAAGAGGTTGAGGACAAAATACTGTGAAATAGTCAGAAGAAGAAAATCCTGGGAAAGAAGACTGAAAAAGAATAGTCAGAAGTAAGAGAACCAGGAGACCAAAGATAAGAGGAGAGAGTGGTGGAACGTATAATCACCACTAATCAGAGAAGGACAACATGAAGGCTGAGATTCTACTTTAACCTATCAAATTGGCAAGGATTTTAAAAGGTTTGTAAAAAATTCAATGTTAGCAAGAGAATGATAAGTTTGGGATCCTCATATGTTGCTGCAGGAGTGTAAGTTACCTTTCCAGGAAGCAATGAGGCAGTCTACAACAAGAATGTTTATGATTTCATATCCTTAACCTAGTCCTTTCCCCTCTTGGGATCTACCATTAAGAAATAAGAAGAGACCTAATGATACTTACAAGCTTCTGCACAGCAAAGGAAACCATAAGTAAAACAAAAAGACAACCAACGGAATGGGAGAAAATTTTTGTAAATGAAACTGACAAAGGCTTGATCTCCAGAACATACAAGCAGCTCATATGACTTAATAAGAAAAAAACAAACAACCCAATCCAAAAATGGTCAAAAGACCTAAACAAGCAATTCTCCAAGGAAGACATACAAATGATCAATAGACACATGATAAAATGCTCTATATCACTAATTACCAGAGAAATGCAAATCAAAACTACAATGAAGTATCACCTCACACCAGTCAGAATGGCCATCATTCAAAAATCCACAAATGACAAATGCTGGAGAGGCTGTGGAGAAAAGGGAACCCTCCTACACTGCTGGTAGGAATGCAGTTTGGTGCAGCCACTGTGGAAAACAGTATGGAGAGTCCTCCAAAGACTAGGAATAGACTTACCATATGACCCAGGAATCCCGCTCCTGGGCATATATCCAGAAGGGACCCTACTTCAAAAAGACACCTGCACCCCAATGTTCATAGCAGCACTATTTACAACAGCCAAGACATGGAAACAGCCTAAATGTCCATCAATGGATGATTGGATAAAGAAGATGTGGTATATTTATACAATGGAATACTATTCAGCCATAAAAAGCAACAACATAATGCCATTTGCAGCCACATGGATGCTCCTGGAGAACGTCATTCTAAGTGAAGTAAGCCAGAAAGTGAAAGAAAAATACCATATGAGATCGCTCATATGTGGAATCTAAACAAAAACACAAACAAACAAGCAAAACAAACAAAACATAAATACAAAACAAACAGACTCATAGACATAGAATACAAACTTGTGGTTGCCAAGGGGGCAGGGGGTGGGAAGGGATAGACTGGGATTTCAAAATGTAGAATAGATAAACAAGATTATACTGTATAGCACAGGAAAATATATACAAGATCTTATGATAGCTCACAGAGGAGAAAATGTGACAATGAATATATATATATATATATATATATATATATATATATATGTTCATGTATAATTGAAAAATTGAGCTCTACACTGGAATTTGACACATTGTAAAATTATTATAAATCAATAAAAAATGTTAAAAATAAAAGAAGAATCTAAGACAAAGATTTGTCCACAAAAATGTTTATCAGAGAGCTAGATATATAACTGAAAACTAGCTAAATGTCAACAGTAGGAGAAAGGCTAAATAAATTGTGGTAAATCTATATAATACATCACACAATGATTAAAATTGTTTTCAAAAAACCTGTTTAATGTCAAGAGAAGGTTGTTATAAGAAAAAATATTTATAAATAAAACATTCTATACTTATATAAGTACATGAAAAAAGAGACTTGAGGGGAATAAGTGTTAATGGTGGTTATGGTAAGTGGTGATTATTATTTTTATCTTTTACTCACATATTTTCCATGTTTTCTACAAGGCACAGAAAAATAAATACATTTGTTTGTTTTTAGGTAAGTAGTAGCAGTTAACAGTCCCAAATGCTGTTTGAAATGTCAATTAAGGTGCACACCGAGACTAGTCCATTGGATTTTACTGGATAAAGCTGGACAAGTACAGGCAAGCCAAAACATGAACTCTGTAAGCCATGCCAAGGACTGTGGGAAAGCCATTCAGGCAAACATACTGAATACTTTAAATATATTAAATCAAAGGCAAACACATTATAGGGCCATTTTATTAAGATTACTATAGCCATATAGTATGGAAAAATAGAAAGAGAAGAGACTGGAGGAAGGAGGACCTGTAAGGGGGTCATTGGATTATTTAAGGGGAAAAGAAAGAGGCCCAAACTAAGGAGATAACAGTGAAGATAAAAATAAGAGGATGGATCTGAGAGATGATTAGGAGGCAGAACGAACAAGATGTGGTTACCAACTGAGTGTGAAGACTTGAAATAAGGGATAAAGGCGATCCCTCTCCATACCCCAGAATTCTAACAGGTAAGAACTGGAAGCCTGATGGTCTGTGGTTGGAAAAAGGATACTTTTCAATCTGGACATGTCACATTTGAGATGCAGGTGAGACAACCAAGGTATAAATGTCTTTCAGAATTCAGAAACACAACAGACTACTATCTTTCCACTCCACTCCAACTCCTGCTAGTTTTCTGGGGGGAAGGTGGGAACTTAATTTATCTTAGTTTCATTATTTATTGCAGGAGCTATTTTGGGGTTGGAATTATCTACATACCTTTTCCCAGTGACATCTGTATTAGTTATACTATAAATTCTCATATCAAGACTACTTTGAGTCCAGCTTAGTTAGATGTGAGAAGTGTCCATTTCTATCATGTTAATACTACACCAGTTACTTTGAGTGTTCATGATTCATCTTCCATACAGTGGTTTTTTAATTACTTCCAAATATAGCCAATATTAGCACAAGAATTGTAATTCTAATCTGAGAAGTTCAGTTCTATTCTGATTCTGTATTTTATAATAACATTATACTAATGAATTAAATAATGAATTTCCAAATCAGGAAGATGTTAGGAAAAGTACCTTCACAGCAAAAAATACAGTATTTTCCCCTAAAAGGGTTTTCATATAAAATGTTCTGAAATTTACCTCTTTTAATTCAATTTGTGCTCAATTTTAGTCTGACAGGAGAGCTAGATAAAAAATTAAAATAGAAATATACCTGCATTTAAACAATTACATACTTAGGGAAGAGGATGTCTAATACTCTTACAAAACCGTCCTTTTACTTCGATCCATACAACTCTCAAAACATGCATAATTTATAATAAAGTAAGTAGAATACTTAACCACAGTTTTCTGATTGGGAGGAATTACAGAGAAAACAAACTCAAGAAGCTATAAAAATAACATTAAATTCAATTAAAAGAGTAGAAGAAAGGAATGAATACAGGCAATAATGGAACTTAATTAGAAATTATAAAAAGAGTGTAATTGATAAATCTAAGGGCTTATTCTTAAAAACAAAAGAACTTATGCACTAGCTTAATGGAGAGAAAAGCATAAACACACACAGGAAAAAGCAACAGAAATTATAGTATATTGCACAACTACATACAAATACAGTAGAAAACCTGGATGAAATTAGTGACTTCTAGTGAAACATAAATTACCAAAATAGGCTCAAAAAGAGACAGAAAATCTGCAGATTATTAACCTTTGAAGAAACTGAGAAAGCATTCAATATCTTATCATTTTGGAGTATTAGAGAAAAGAAATCTTCTCGATGCAATTTAAGAAGCCATCATAATATGATCACCAAAATCTAAGTAAAGACAGCATAGAAGAGAAAATTGTGGAAAAAAAATCACTTATAATAATCAATGCAAAATTCCTTAAAGATCCAGAAATATATTAAAACAACATGTGGCAATTTATTTGAGGAATACAAGGCAATTTAAGGTTGGGAAACCTATTCATATAGTAAATTCATATTAATAGGTCAAATATAGGAAAATAGTATCTCCATAGATACCAAAAATTAACTCTAAGCAACAAAGCCAAAGAGTACTGTACGAAAATGCGTGTGATGATTTACAATTGCCAAAGTACAGAAGCAACCTAAGTGTCCATCAACAAATGAATGGATAAAGATGTGGTATATAAACTCAAAATGGATTAAAGACCTACATATAGGACTGGATACTATGAAACTCCTAGAGGAAAACATAGGCAGAGCATTCTGACATAAATCCCAGCAATATTTTTTTGGGCCTGTCTCCTAGAGTAATGGAAATAAAAACAAAAATAAACAAATGGGACCTAATTCAACTTAAAAGCTTGTCTACAGCAAAGGGAGCCATAAACAAAGTGAAAAGACAATGAATGGAATGGGAGAAAATATTTGCAAATGATGCGACCACCAAGGGATTAATTTCCAAAACATACAAGCAGCTCACACAGTTCAATATCAAAAAAAAACAAAAACAAAAACAAAATGACCCAATCAAAAAATGGGCAGAAGATCTAAAAGACATTTCTCCAAAGAAGACCTACAGAGGGACAACAGGCACATGAAAAGATGCTCAACATCTCTAATTATCTCACACTGGTCAGAATGGCCAACATCAAAAAGTCTACAAATAATAGATGCTAGAGAAGGTGTGGCGAAAAAGAAACCCTTCTACACTGTTGGTGGGAATGTGAATAATTTGGGGTAGCCACTATTAAGAATAATATGGAGGGTCCTTAAAAAACTAAAAATAGAGTTACCATATGATCCATTAATCCAACTCCTGGGCATATATATCTGTAGAAAACTCTAATTCAAAAAGACACATGTACCCCAATGTTCATAGCACTTTTTACAACAAACAAGACATGGAAGCAACCTAAATGTTCACCAACCAATGGATAGAGAAAAAACGGTTTTTGTGTGTGTGTGTGTGTGTGTGTGTATACAATATTATATATACACACACACAGACACAATGGAACACTACTCAGCCACAAAAAGGAATGAAATAATGCCATTTACAGCAACATGAATGGACCCAGAGATTATCATACTAAGTGAAGTCAGTCAGAGTATTACATGATATCACTTATATGTGGAATCTAAAAAAATGACACAAACGAACTTCTTTATAAAACAGAAAGAGACTCAAAGACATAGAAAACAAACAGGTGGGGGGGGAGGGAGGGATAAATCGGGAGTTTGGGATTGTCTGACACAAACTATGTACAGAATAGATAAACAACAAAGGCCCACAGTAGAGCACAGGGAACTATATTCAATGGCTTGTAGTAACCTGTAATGAAAAAAAGTATGTATATGTATACATATGTGTGTGTGTGTATATATATAAAAAACTGTATGCTGTACACCAGAAACTAATACATTGTAAATCAACTATACTTCAATTAAAAAAATTTTTAAAGAAGATGTGGTATAATATATACATTGTAATAGTACTCAGCCATAAAAAAGAATGAAATTTTGTCATTTGCAACAACATGGATGGACTTGGAGAGTATTATGCTAAGTGAAATAAGTCAGACAGAGAAAGACAAATACTGTACGATATCACTTATATGTGGAATCTAAAAAATACAACAAAGTAGTAAACATAACAAAAAAGAAGCAGACCCACAAATATAGAGAACAAACTAGTGGTTACCAGTGGGGAGAGGGAAGGGAGAGGGGCAATATGGGGTAGGGGATTAAAAGACACAAAATATTAGGTATAAAATAAGCTACAAGGCTATATTGCACAACACAGGGAATATGGCCATTATTTTATAATATAAATGGTATACAATCTTTAAAAACTGTGAATCACTATATTGTATGCCTGTAACACATAATACTGTACATCAACTATACTTCAATAAAAAGAAAAAAGATAACATTGTGATTCTTTAATATATTCCCACAGTAAGAAAGCACATGAAACCCAGAAAAAACACATGGAACTCCAAAACATAAAACATAAAATATAAGATTGGTAATTTGGTTATTTAAAATTTAGAACTAATATATGCCCCAAACATAAACAGAATGAAGAGACAAAAGATGAACTGGGGGAAATTTTGTTTTCTTTTAACAAAAGTTAAAATGCAAATGGCTGGTAAACAATGAAAAGATGTTTAATCAGACTCAAAGAAGCATCAGAAAAAGAACTATAAAAGAAAGTTTTTGAAAATATGAATAGATTTAATAAGCAATAATAAATTTGGTAAGTGAAACTATCCTAAGTAAATAAGTAAATATCCACTAAACATTTGAATTACTTAGGAATTATGAATGAAAACTAATTAGACATTTTGCCAACATAAAAAATTATTGGAGGTAATTAGACTCAACTAACCAACTGAAATACATTAAACTGGAAGAACTATTCCAAGTATTATCATACTATACAAGTGTAAATTATTGGTCAAATCACATACCTTGCTTAGAATTCAATTTCACTTTTAATTTTGAAAATCAAGCTAAAATTCTGGGCAGATGACATTAAAATCAATCCAAGAACAGTGTGTGGGGTAATTGTACTTTCATACTCAACGAGGTAAGAAAGTCTAAAAACTACTGAGGAAATGAAAACATCCGGGGCTGTCATGCACAGCACAAATGCCTGCGCCAGTTTGTGTTACCACAGATTTACTGACAGCATGTCTGGGTCAAGCAGCTATTTGCTGCCATCACAGATTTAACACCCCTACTCGCTGCTTTTTAATTTTCAAATTTCTTTAGAAGCAGGAAATAAACCATAAGATCATTGTTTAATTCATTCTCCCGTAAATTTTTTCTAAAAATTACAGATCATCTTTAAAATTTACTTGAACATAATTTGACATCTTAGAAACAACAGTTCAGTCAGTAGATTCTAAAGTTAGTAATACTAGTGCCAAATGAAGAAAAATATTACATATGTAGGAATTCTTAGGGGAAAATAAATTGAGTTTTCCCAAGCACTGTTTTTGGAAAGATGTGACTGGTTACCTGACTCATCCGTGGGCATTATGCTTCATCTGTGTATGAAAATAATCTCACTTTCATGTTTCAGTTCCCTTTATTTTAGTCACCAATAACATATCTTTATTAATTTTGATTGAACGTTTACCCTAAGTGAAAAGCTGAAGTACATATAGTTTCTTTAAGTAAGTTATATCCTAAAAACTTTACAATAAGAAAAAAGTAGGAGAGCAAATTAGGGATCATTTACAAGAGATATGACAAAGATTTATATTCTTAATATATAACTCATGTACTCATCAGAAGAATACTAGCAGCCCAATAGAAAATTAGGCAAAAAGTAAAAAACAAAATTAACAAAAGAAGAATTAGAAATGATCAATAAAAATACAGTGAATGACATAATGTTTTATATGCTAGTTAATAAACAGGAGCAAAGCAAAATATGTTCATCTACTTAACTGTAAAGATAAAATTATGAAACCTAATGTCTACAGTGCAGTGAGATTGGCGCTTCATTCATGTACGTTGTGTAAGTGTAAACTGGTGCAAACATTCCAGAAAGCACGTTGGAACAGGAACAAGGGCCTTAAAAATCTTCACAACTGTTGAATCAGTAATCTTACCTTCAGAAATTTAACGAATAATCAGAAATAGTTAAAATATATACACATACATATGCACAGTATTTTAATGTCATGAAACATAAGAATAGATAAATAAGTTACCTTGGTATGTTAGCACAGTAAGCCACTCATACTCAGTATCAGGTTTGGTAAGACTATTTGATGACTTGGGGAATGCTCACAATGAAATGAAGGCGTTAGATATTAATGTATACACATACATAGTATAATCTATTTATGATAAAGACTGCTGTGACAGTCTTGTGTGTCAATCTGGGTAGGCTATGGTACCCAGGTATTTAATCAAGCACTAATCTAAGTGTGCTGTGAAGGTATTTTGTAGGTGTACGTAACAGTCATTAAATAGACATTATCCTCGATAATGTGGGCCTCATTCAATTAGTTTAAGGCCTTAAGAACACAAACAGGTTTCCTGAAGAAGAAATTCTGCCTGAATTTCCAGCCTGCCCTACAAATTTCAGACTTGTCAGCCCCCATAATCCTGTAGGCCAATTCCTTAAAATGAAATCATATATGTATCACATTGGTTCTGCTTCTCTGGACAATCCTGACGGGTGCTACTGCTTTATCCTCCCCCAAACTCTATTCTCCTTTCCCCTTCCCCACAGAACCCTGAACTGCACAGCTGGGCAGAAGTGAAACCTACACTTCCCTGCCCTTCTTGTCGCCAGCTGTAACCATGTGACTAGGTTCTGACCAATGAGGTGTAAGTAAAACTGCTGAGCAGTACTTCTTGAAAATTTCTCTGAAGAGGGTGGGCCTTCCTCCTCTCCTCTCCTCTGTCAAGCTGTCTGGAGCCCAGATGTGCTCTGTCAGCCCCTTTTTTTGTACCTGAAGATGAGGGCCATCCTCCAGCGACGGCAGTGGAAACCCAGGTCCCTGAATTCCTCATGAATTCATGTACACCAACCCTGGACTCCCTACTCAGGGCTGCTGTTACCTGAGGGAAGAGAACTCTGTATGTTAAACTCAGTATTTTAAACTGCTGTTGATTTAGATGTTCTCCTATGTGCAGTCAAACATACACCTAACTGATGTACTACATATGAATATGTAACTAAAAATAAATGCCTAACGTATTGGTAGTGGTCAGCTCTGGATTTTGGGATTGGTTGTTGATGTTAAACTATTCTTCATGCTTTTTACATTAAACACATATTAATTATTCATATAATAAAAATGTTTAATTAAAATACTGAAAGCAATGAGAATTATTTTTCTTAATTTTTATAGTGATATTGTAAGTGAAACATAAAGAATGGTCTCATTGTGTCTTTAAAAGAAATGATAATCTTTACTATTTTCATCAAAATTTTTGCACGCCAAACAAATCAATTGAGTTTAAAAGCACAGAACTAATTAGGAAAAAGACTCATTCCTTTCAGTTTTTATTTTCATCAAATATGGTTTAAAGAGCGAAATAGTTCTGCAAGTCTTAGTGAAAAACAAACATCAGCCCCCTGCCTGGCTCAATCCCACTTCCTCCAGCAACCACTTTCAAGTCTCTTCCTAGCTATTTCTTATTTGCTGCTGTTTCTCTAAATAACATGAATTCTCTGTGACAGAATCTGTCACAAACTAACTTTTCAGTTTCAGACATCATCTATTGTCATCTCACTTTGGAAAATGAGAATTTGGTTCTCATTTACCCACATCCATTCCCCAACATATCTGTACCATAATTTTAGTTTTATCAAAATTTAGAGTTTACATTATTATAACCATGAAAAAAATTATGTACTGCTAAGTAAGTAACATGATTACTTTTTCTTCCATTCAGTATTTCTTCCACCTGGAGTAACTGTACTTTAAAAAAATTGAAGTACAGTTGATTTACAATATTATATTAATTTCAGATGTACAACACAGTGACCCAATGTTTTTATAGATTATACTCCATGTAAAGTTATTATAAAATATTGGCTATACTCCCTGTGCTGTACAGTATATCCTTGCAGCTTAATTTTAAACATAGTAATTTATACCTCTTAATCCCCTCCCCTGATATTGCCCCTCCCCCTTCCCTCTCCCCACTGGTAACCACTATATTTGTAGGTCTGCTTCTATTTTGGTATATTCACTTGTTTGTTTCATTTTTAAAATTCCACATACAAGTGATAATATACAGTATTATTCATCTTTCTCTGACTTATTTCACTAAGAATAATACGTTCCAGGTCCATCCATGTTGTTGCAAATAACAAAATTTCATTCTATTTTTATGGCTGAGTAATATTCCATTGTATATATATGCCACATCTTCTTTATCCATTCATCTGTTGATGGACACTTAGGTTGCATAACATGTCTATTGTAAATAATGCTGCTATAAACATAGGGGTTATATATCTTTTCTAACTAGTGTTTTCATCTCCTTCAGATAAATACTCAGGAGTAGAATTGTTCTATCATATGGTAGTTCCACTTTTAATTTTTTGAGGACTCTCCATACTGTTTTCCATAGTGGCTGTGCCAATTTACATTCCCACCAACAGGGCCCGAGGGTTCCCTTTTCTCTACATCCTTGCCAACACTTGTTATTTGTTGTCCCTTTCATAACAGCCATTCTGACAAGTGTGAGATGATACCACTGCAGTTTGGATTTGCATTTCTCTGATGAATAGTGATGCTGAGCATCTTTTCATGTGCCTGTTGGCCATCTGTATATCTTCTTTGGGAAAATGTCTATTCAAATCCTCTGCCCACAATTTTACATCCAAATTTTGAATATGTTGTTTCCAGTGTTGTTGTTGAGAAGTCTGATGCTATTCTTGACTCTCTGTAAGTAGTCTAAGAATTTTAAGATTTTCTCTTTTTCCTCAGTGTTGTAAAACAGTATGATTCTGTGCTTGATATGGGTGTATTTTCATCTGTTGTCCCAGTCATTTGGCGTCCCCTTTCAGTTTGGAAACGCATGTCCTTCAGTTCTAGAAAATTTTCTTTAATTTGACAGTTTCTCCTTCCTCTGTTTCCTCTGTTCTGTATTTTTGGTCTCCTACTGTTCAGTCACAAGACCTATGATATCTTTTCCTTCGTGCTAATCTGTTTGTCTTTGTGCTTTACTTCTTGGTGCATTTCCTCAACTTTATCTCCCAATCCTTCCAATTCAGCTTTTCATTTCTCACTAATGCTATTATATATTTTTATTTTATTCTTTGAAATTTTCCTTCTTTTTTTCCTTTTTCAGCTTTATTAGGTAGAATTACTACAGTTCAACTGCACATACACATGATACTGCATGTAAATACATATATACACTATAGTGCACTTTTTTTAGTTCACATGTATGTACTGTTTATTGTTTCTAAGAACAGACTAGAGCTTAGATTTTTAAACTTACATAGTTATCAAAGGAATAAAGCCAACCACAAAATAGGAATCAACAGAATGTGGTAATCCAATCATAAAGGACAGTCAAATGTGCTCACACATATTCATGAAATCAATCATCTAAGTTATAAATAATATGTAGTTCGTCTGTGTCCTTATTATTATCATTATTTTTAGATTCCTCATATAAAAATGCCACATGAAATTTCCCTTCTTTATAGTACGTTGTTCTTGTTCCTTGGATGCAATGTTTTCCCTATTTGAGGATAGATTTTTTTTTAAGTTTTACTCTCTGCACAGCAAGTTTTCCCCAATTTGCTTTTTTCTGTATGTTTGTTTCTGTCTCTATGTTTTATGTTGGAGGAATTCCTAGGCCGTCTGCCCATACCTTAGGGACTCAGAAGCTTTTCTGAAAACTGTGGGTGGGTGAGTGGGCGGATCTTGCTGCTGACAGTGGGGTTCTCTGCATTGCTGGTTTAGGCTTTAGCTTTCTCAGATTTATTTATTTTTTTTTATCATTTTTTATTGAGTTATAAACATTTTACAATCTTGCATCAAATTCCAGTGTAGAGCACAATTTTTCATTTATACATGAACATGCATATATTCATTGTCACCTTTTTTTTTTTGCTGTGAGCTAGCTTTCTCAGATTTATTAAGATAGTTATCACTCTGTTTGCTTCCAGATTCCAAAATGTGGTTATCATCTCCTCTACCACCCTCTTTTATCCTTGCTAGTGTATAGTTTTATTTTTATTTAAACATCTTCAACATCATTCATAAGATTTAAATTTATTAATTTTGTCATTTCATTTTACATTTTTATGGCTTATGCTTCCTTCCTGTTTTTTGTTTTTTTCTCTATAAATCAGATTTTATTTGCTTTTCTCTAGTGTTTTGAAAAGTCAATACTCTATTTTTAATTCTCCAATTAATCCTATTTTCCCTAAAATATTCTTTAACTTATATTTCTCCAATCCTTAAATTTAGGAATTTTTATCTTCTCAGACTTACTGTTTGCTGGTGTGTTCAGTTTTTGCCTTAGAATTTTTACATTATGACGGAGGACTGAAGGCTAAAAATAAGAATATGTCAAAATGTCTAAACTTTGAGGAAGTCGCCACTGAATTACAGCTGTGCTCAATAATCACATTAAACCAAAAGTAGCTAAAGCACAAGGGATTACCATGAGAGACAGCTGAGAACCAGGAGAGCTTTAAATCAAAGAGGATGAAATAGGACCAGTGAGGTGGGAGAGTGCAACATTTTGTTCTTAGTGCCTGAGTAGAGAACTGAATGTTTTGCTTTGATTACCTAAGTCATATACATTCATACTTAAACCTATTTGGAAACAGAAAAGCTTTTGAAGCCAAACAATCAGCTATTTTTAAAACATCCTATGGTTTAATTATGTTTCCAAAACAATAAATTGTTTAAATCCAATCATTTAAAAATAAGAATTTATATTTGGTCAGGGTCTGAGAATAAAATATTGTGTCAGTTTTCGTATCAGAGAAGACTGGTAAAGGGTCATCTGACAACAGCCACTTTTCCCTCATCCAGCTTCCTCTGCAGTCCCCTTTGTGTGCACGTGTGTGTGTGTGTTTCCTTTTGACCGGCTACAACATCAAGGTCAGAACATCAGAAATGAAACAGATAACATAAAGGACATGCAGTGGAGCCTCAAAAGAAAATGATTGTTCAATATTTGCAATTGACTAAAAGGAAAAAATACTGAAGAACATTCATTACCATAGATCTATCAAAGCATTCAAGTCACTAAGTAGATTTGAGGGTTTGCTGTCACTTTTGAAACAGGCATCTTGCAAAAAACATTAAGCTATTTTTGTAGTCTCATAACAGGTTGTCATTCTGCAAATAATGTGGAAATATGGCATTGCAAGGTTTATGAAATATGTATTTCTTATTGATCCTATGCTTTCAAGTTGAAGCTTACATTTTCAATCCAGGAATTAATAATTTATTGAATTAATTTTTCATTATAACTTTCTCATAGCTGCTGAATTAAGAATGTTCTGACACTAAGCAGAAATGTAAGTTGAACATATCTCTGTGTAGGCATCCTAGGGAGCAGTGAATCAGGGAGCTAGGATGTTACAGAGCTGTCAAGTATATTTGTGTATTCAGTTTCAATACATTTGGGCCTGAGTCGTGTAGACATCTTTAAAAGCACAACTTAAACAGCTTTATTTGTTCTAGTAATGAATGAATCGTGGTAATACATAAGCCTCCTAAATAAAATCTCGTTAGCAGGGTTAACTGTCAAACATTTATTTCTATCACTTAGGGCCTCACAGGTCACCATAAGGACTTTAGCATTAATTCTGAGAGAGTTGAGGGTCATTAGAGGGTTTTAGAAAAAAACATCCACTTTCTGTTTTAACAGGATTACCTTGGTTGCTATGTTGAAAAATGACTTTAGGGAGCAAGACATACATAAACAGCGAGAGCTGTTAGGAGGCTACTGCATAATCCAGGTGAGAAGTGACGGTGGTTCAGACAAGGGAATGGTAAGGCTCTGGACATATTTTGAAGGCACAGACAACAAGATTTCCTGATGGATGAGATAGGGCATATAAGGGAAAAGCAAGGTAGTTAAATTTAACAACAGGAAAAATGTGAGTTAATGGGGTTCAGGATCGCAGGGGGAAATCAGAAGTTCAGTCTTGGACATATGAAATTTGAGGGGTCTGTTAGTGGAAATATTAAATAGGCAGTGGCTTATACCAACCTGGAGCTCAGGAGAAAAACTAAGGCTGGAGATAGAAATTTGGGATTTGTCAGCACATGGCTTATATCCAGAGTTGACGAGATCACCAAGAAAGTGAAGAGTTGACCCTTGAACAAGAAGGGATTAGGGGCACTGGACCCCATGCAGTCAAAAATCTGTGTATAACTTTTGACACCCCCAAAACTTAACTAATAGCCTCCTGTGGACTAGAAGTTTTACCAGTAAGATGAATAGTCAATTAACATATATTTTACATGCTATATGTATAATATACTGTATTCTTACAATAAGGTAAACTAGAGAAAAGAAAATGTTATTAAGAAAATCATAAGGAAGAGAAAATACATTGACTGTATGGTACTGTACTTATTGATATGGTAAGTTCACGTCATCTGTTTACAAGATGAATCGTCAGTCACCTGCATCAGTATTGTCTTGTATGATATAAAACACTGTAATGTTACATGTATTATTGACACTAGATATCAAAACGAAAAGATAATGTGGAAGAGAAATTCATTTTTATTTACAGGTATAACCATGCATTGATAACGAAGCAGCAATATGATTGCTTTATGGTAGCCTAATGTTTTCAATATATTTGCTTCTTGGTAGCCTAGCCTATACACTAATGAATGAATCATTAAAAAAAGCTTTATGGCATACAGTATTAGTTATATAATATTGGAAACATTGTTACTTTTAAAAAACACTTATCTGTGATAATAGGCTGATATGCAGTTTCTATAATTATGAGAGGCATACGGTATGGTAATGTAACTCTTTGAAAGCAAAATTATAAAACAGTATGAAAACTAACATACTGTTAACTTTATATTAAAGCACTCACCTTATGTTTATGTAAAGGTAGACTATTACCTACATGTTTTATGCATTCACAACATGCCTAATTTTTTCTTAATTTTTTTCAGTATTTCTAGGCTAACAGTTTGTAAATTTTTTCATATTGTCACAAACCTCAAAAAGTTTTTCCAATATATTTAAAAAAAAAATTCATGTATAAGTGGGCCCATGCAGTTCAAGGGTCAACAGTATAGCCAGAGAAGAGGCCCAAGGATTGCACTTGGGGGTGCTTGCAAGAGGTTTGGTATTGAGGTAAAAATAATAAAGGATTTGGAGAGTGGCCAGTGAGGTTAGAGGAAAACCATGAGAGCATGTTGTGGGAAAGCTAAGGGAAGAACGTATTTCCAAGAGGAGGAAGTGATCAACGGCAACAAATGATGCTGACTGGCCAAGCAAAATTAATACTGAAAACTGCTGAATTTAGCAAGGGCTTTGACAAGAGCAATTTTTGTGGCATGGTGGAAATAAAAAAGCCTAACTGGAGTAAGTTTAAGAAAGAACAGAAGAGGGATTAAAAATAGAATTTACATTAAACCCTTTTGTGTTTTACTGTAAAGGAGAGCAGAGGAATGGGAAGGAGAGCCCCTTGGCAACACCAAACCCTTCTGCCCACACGGCTGCTGACTCAGTTCCTTGGGTCCTCAAACCCAGGAAGTGTGACTCGAGCCAGGTCTTAAGTCTTCTGATCTGCCTCGTCATGTCTTGACAGACTGCCCAACAGAGGCAGCAAGAGTGCGCCTAATTTTAGGATCAGTTACAGGAAACGCTAGATTTACAAAACGGCTACCTTAAGGAATAATTAATACATGCCCCACGTGTACGCCAAAGGATTTACCTGGAGCACGTCCCCACCCCAGGAATACATGTTTTCTAAAGTAAGACACACAAATAGCTTCCTGTTCTAGCCACTGGGCTCTAGGCGAGCGGTGGCTTTTCTTTTTCATTTTTGAATTTTACAAACTGTGAGCACCACTGCCAGCAATTTGCGGAGCTCAGGCAGGGGTCCCCAGGGGAAACACAGACCTCTGTATGCTGTATTTATAGTCACTACTGAAAACGTATTTTTCCACAATCTGGATAAACCAGAGCGTAAATTGTGAGATATCAATTCCAGGCAACTACATCTAACACCAAAACAAAACAAAAACCAAACCAAACAACACCGCCCCCCCCCCCCCTTTCCGCCTTTCCTTGACCACTCACGGTTTGGAGCAAACTCGGCCTGTGGGGCACCGGCGCGCGGGCCGTAGGCTCTGCGCCTGCGCGGGAGGCGGGCGCGCGAAGACTCCGGGCCGCTCCCCCCGGAAGCGCTTCCGGCTGCTCACGGAAGGTTCTGGAAGTTCGGGAGAGGCGGCGCGGCGCCGACGACCTGTCGGTCAGGTATGTTTGTAGTCTTGCGGCTGAGGCCGTGAGGACCCGGTTCTTCCCGTGTGTCTTTTCCGTCGTTTCTCTGCCCGTGTGTTTCCTCCTCAGGCCGGCCGAGCTCAGCTCTTCCCTCAGGGCGGTGGCGGGAGGGCGTGGACGCCCCTCACCCTGGTCTCCCCGTGGGGGTCGTGGGGAGAAGGGCTTCCTTTCGGAAGCTCGGCCCTCCGCCTGCGCTCCTGGCGCCTCTCGCCCCGCAGCTCCCTGGAGCGGAGGCGCCCCCGGGGCCGCGGACGTGCCCGGGACCCCGGGGACCATAGTGGGGAGGGCGGCGTCCGGGAGGCCGCTGAGCAGCGTGGAAGTTACTTAAATTTGAAGACCGGGTAAAGACAACGCCATGAAAGCGGAGGCCCTCGGGCCTCGGAGTGGACGAAGGCGCGGGAGGCCGCCGGCCGGCTTTTCATTTTCGGATGAGGAGGCGAGCCGGGAGGACGAGGTGTGGTCGGCGGCCCGCAGTCAGCGGCGCGGGGCTGGGCCGCCGGCCTGGGAGCGGGGCCCCTGGCTGCCCAGGGCCCTGCTCTGTTTCGTCCTCGTTTGCGAATAGTACCTCCTGCGGGTCTCCGACCCCTCCTCCCTTCTCACTCAGTAGTGTACAGAATCGCTTAACCTCTCTCAGCTTTGCGTGAGTTGGTTGAGACTGTTTATTAAACCTACACAGAGAGGAGGGAAGATTTCAGCGACGGTGCGGGCATCCCTCGGAGACACTGGGGTGGGCTCCATCCAGACCGCCGCAGTGCCGCCGGGAAGCCAGTCACGTGAATTTTTTGGTGTCCTGGTGCATGTAAAAGTTATTTCAGACTACAGCGTAGTCTACTGCGTGTGCAGTAGCATTGTACCTTTCAAAAATGTGCATACTTTAATTTTAAAATGCTTTTTAAAAAGCTACTTATCATCTGACAAGGCAGAGTTGCCACAAACCTTCAGTTTATACAAAAACCCCACAGTATCTGAATTGCCACAAAGCGAAGCAGAGAGAAAACGAAGTGTGCGGTGTATTCTGTGGGTGTGCCATCAGGTGGATTGTCATTAGCTGAACAGTCAGTTAAATTGTATGGGAGGAGATAAAAATTGCAGTGCCTCCCCCAGCCATTTACTCGTTCAAAACCAGTTTTTGAGTGTCTGCTTTTTGCCAGGTGTTGGCGACAGTATTGGGTAAAACAGGTGTCCCTCCTCTCATAGAGCTAGTCAACTTGTCATTCATTCATTCATGCAATAAATGAGGAAATTACAGAGCAGCTGGTTTCAACCCAGCAGGAAGAACTTTCTAATTATTAGAATTGTTCAAAGAATAAAACTGCCTTAGGAGATGTTAATTCATCATCACTAAAAGTGACTTTCATTTAGATTAGTTGGTTTCTAAATTTTGCTTTAAACTAATTTTGTATTAAGTAGCATGGAGTTTATAAATTTGGTTGACATTAAGAAGGTTGTGATTTAGTGAAAATGAAATATATTTGTAAGTAATTTTGGACACAATGTGGTAAGTGCTCAAAAGAGGTGTTGTAAAATGCATTCTGAGGAAAGAGAGGTTGCTTTCAGTTTAGGGGACCAGGGATAGTTTCTTACAGGAGATAGGATTTCTAATGGGTCTTGAAGGAGAGACAGGATTTTTAAAAAATAAACTTTATTTTTAAGAACAGTTTTAGATTTACAGAAAAGCTGAGACAATAATACAGTTTATCCCAACATACTCTATATCTAAATTTTCCCCTATTAACATCTTACATTATTATGGTATATTTATTACAATTAATTAATTAATACTAGTACATTATTATTAACTAAAGTCCATAGTTTCCTCACTTTTTAACTTAATTTTTTTGTTGTTCTGGGATTCCAACCAGTATACTATATTACATTTAGTTGTAATATTCCCTTAGATTCCTCTTGGCTGTGACAATTTCTTAGACCTTTGTTTTTGATGACCTTGGCAATTTTGAGGCGTGCTGGTCAGATATTTTATAGGATGTCCTACTGTTGGAATTTGGTGTTTTTCTCATGATAGGACTGGGGTTATGGGTTATTGAGAGGAAGACTACATGGTATCAAGGTATGTACTATCAACATGATTTATGACTGTTGCTGTAGACTTTGACCACCTGGCTGAGGTAGCATTTGTCAGGTTCCTCTAATTTCTCTTGGAGACAATATCAAGAGATTTGTCTCTAATCCCTCATTTATTAATTTGTTCAATCATTTATATCCATGGGCTCAAAGATTTATTTTACGCTTTGAATTATGAAAGTGTTTTATGTCTTTTGCTGGTCAGATTTTCCAGTGTTGACCATTGTGATCTCTTTCAGTTGGTTCTACTACTCTTTTGATGTACCCCTCTCAATGTGGGTTTTTTCCTTTGTTTTTAATCAGATTGAGGGAACTAAGAAGGGAGAAGGGTAGACTTTGGGGAGAGGAAAGAAGAAACAAATGAACACACATGCAGGCTTTTCCATACCACCTTCAGTGCTAACCTGCTTCAAGGAAAGAGTAAAAGTAGGCAAGAATGAGCAGCCACAGATTGTGGAACAGTTACCAGCACCATGCTTTTCAGCAACATTTCAGCGGAGTTTGAAACACTTCCACAGCAAAACCATTATAACAAACTTTCCAAACAACTGTTAACCAACAGAGTTTTTAAAGCAGCTGACATTGTTACTGAAATTAGGTTGGGCTGCTTGCTGCTCAAAAGCCAATAATTCAGAGACAAGTCAATAGATAGGAAAGGTGCTTTAATCAGAAAAGCCGGCAATCTGGGGAAAAGGTGGACTTGTGTCCAGAGACCAACTCAAAGATTCTGCTCAGCCATGGTAGTTTTCAAAGGGAAAAATGAGGGGAAGAATCACAGTGAATTATTGTGGCAGGAGGTTGGGTTCTGCATCATTCTCCATTGCTTGCAGACCGGCTGACTCTTCATATCTTACCCAGCGATCTGCCTGCAGGATTGCTAAGGGGGCTTTTGTAGGTAGAAAGCTAATCATTCTTTAACTGCTTGGTTCTCCCTTCTTTCTTCCTTTTGTCTAGGAAAAGAATAAAACAGGTTAGACAAGGGCTGGTGTGCATTCTGGAGAGCATAAGTCAGGAGTTAGTTTCAGTTGCTTAGTGATCTCATTCCTGTAGTTAGATTCTTTTAAGGTGAGAGTGGAACATAAATGGGCAAATAGGAAACGGGCAAAAAGTTGCTTTCAGTGTGGTGACTCTAAAATTTATAGGGAAGGAAAAAGACCAAAGAATTGCTACAGCACAACTGAAAAAGAGTAAGTTGGAGGGATTCTCATACAGATATCAAGACTTTAAAAAAAAAAACCTATGATAATTAAAAACAGTGTGACATTGATTAGGAATAATCAAACTGAGCAACTGAATAGAATAGAGAACCCAGAAACAGGCCTGTACATATAAGGAAACAAGGTATGAAGAAGGTGGTATTGTAGACGACCAGGGGGAGGAAGGATGACTGAATAGACAGCGTTAGGACAACTGGATAGCCATACGTAAAAAAATTACATCAGAGCCCTGCTGCAGACTCTATACAAAAATCCAGATGAATTCAAGACTTAAATTTGAAAGGCCCAACTAAAAATTTGGAGGACAATGAAAGAGAATATCTATGACTTGAGAATAGGGAAGGATAAGAAACAAAAAGCACTAACCATAAATGAAAAGATTGATAAATTTGAAAATATTGAAAATTTTAATTTGTATGTATCAAATATTACTATAAAGAAGGGGAAAAGACAAGTACAAACTGAGAGATAACACCCATAGCTGATAAAGATTGATATTCAGAATAGAAAAATGCTACCAATGAGTGAAAAAAAGAAATCTAATAGAAAAATGGGCAAAAGACACACGCTTTTCATACAAGTGGAAATATGGCTTAAGGGTGTTAGTCTTAGTAATCAGAAAAGTGCCAAATTTATGCCATATTGAAATTTAATTTGATGCTACTAGATTTGCATTAGTTTTTACCTTTCTTCTCACCTACCTGCCTCAGACATAAATGCCTTTAACTTTAACTCACTGAATGTCTTGAAATTCTGTTACCATATCATTTTCTTTTCTTTCTGATTGCCAGTGTATGGTGCTTTGTTGGTGGTGGTTTGCTATCTAGAACACTCTTTCTTCCCTTAGTGCAGTGGTTCTTAAAGTGTGGTCCTCAGACCAGCATCAATAAGTATCACCAATACACTTGTTAGAAAAGCCCCACCCTGAACTGTCTTTTCAAGGGTGTTTGTGTAGTCAATAACTTTGTAAGTTAGAGATAGTATTTCCCTCTAGGAACAGAGGGCAGGTTTGTTTTCAAGGTAAGCTCAGGGTTCCTTTCCTATAGCACAACCTATTGTATGTGCTGCTGTTACCTGGCCTTGTCTTGTCACCCTGTGGGAACTGCAGTTGGGGAACTGCTGTAAGGAAATGATGATGCTCCTATTGTTGTGAGTAAAAATCTGTCCTTGCTAATCCAAGTCTCATGTTTTTTGCTGTACCTATGAAACTTGCAAGTAGGATGAAACTCCAGACCTTTTACAGTCCTTGACACAAGTCTGTCTTCTTTAAGTTAGTGCCCTGGAAAGGGAACAGTGGCTTTTAGTAATTGTTATTAGGAAGCGTAATATCCAACGAGCTTAATGTATAACAAGACAGATCATTTTTCAGCGTCAAATTTGGACTTTCAAATATTCTTCAGAATATCTCCATTACCCTAATTTTATTTCTATCTTTAATTTACAGATTCATCAAACATTTCTATGTGTTCTTTTTGCTCTTATTTTTCTCAGATTGTTGGCACCATTAGATGCTAGGTTGATCCAGAGAGATGGCTGAAAGTGATGGAAAAGAAAAAGTAAAGTGGACAACCACCATTATTATTAGCTCATCTCTTAAGGTAAAAGAGGCATTTGGGCCATTGATCTTTAATTAAAAATTAAATATTTTAAAAGATCTTTAGCTTGATTATCCAAAGTTGTGTGAATCAGCAAGTACATAATCTGAAGTATGTTTTAAAGATAAATTATAAACTTCACTGCATCCATTTTCCTACCTCTCTAAATATTTAAAGGTTGAAATTTTTCTAAAGTTCTTTTTTTCCTAAGCCTGTTCTAATGGAGATGTTAAAGGATTCTGGAAACAATAATACATATGCACGTATATATTACTTAAGATTTTTTGAGAGGTAAACAACAGAAATCAGTCTGTCTAGCCGTAATGGCATTGGGAAGAGACTGTCTCCCTACAGTTCAGCGGGGAAGGGAATGGGAAGTTGAATGCCTGAGGGTAGGTGGTCTGTCCACGTTTTTGGCTTATCAGCCGATAGGATTTCTCCACTGCCCTGATACTTACTTTATGGACGCCAGCTGATGCCTAGAGTGAAAAGGCAAGAAATGGTTGTTCCCAGTAAAGTGGAGAGAGGCTAGAATAAGACTTCAAATATTTTTTATCCACCCTGTCCTTTCACTGCCGCCTTAAGCTGCATTTTGCTCTATTGGCTTTAGCCATCTAGCACCGTACCACATACCAGTTTAAGACAGCCTTAAGCCTCACTGGAATTTTTCATGCTTCTTTCTGTTAGGTTTCTCGAACCCGTATTTCTCAAGATCTTGTTTCTGTAGCTTTTCCAGACTTATTCTGAGAGAGAGAGCGTCAGCAACCTATGCTGATTTGCCAAAAAGAAATACTTTTAGTTCACTTATTTATTATGTTTACCCATCTTGCTTTGTGCCTTCTATTTGTCCCACCTTTTCTGTTTCCTTTTTCTCCTCTTTCTTAACTCTTTTTGAATTGATTGGTTATTTTTTCTCATTTTTCTTCTTAACTAGTTTTGGAAGCTGTATGTTTTTCTATTTTTTAGTAGTTACTCTAGAAATTTTAACATGTATACTTAGCTCCACAAAATCCAAAGTAAATAATTATCTTTATTCTTCTCTTAAATGACAAATGAATCTTAGAACACTGTATGATATTCTGTTGTTATCATATATAGTCTAGTTGTATCTATTTTTTGACTCCACAAATTATTATTATTTTCTGAAGTTAGCATTTATTTATATTTACTCATGTCTTTGTTATTTCTTTGCTCTTCTATCCTTCTTTTGGCTCAGACCTTCCATTTTGGATCATTTTCTTTTTTATCTAAAGAATACAATTTAGACATCTCAATGAGGATCTTTTAGAGGCAAAAACCTCTCTGTTTTTGTTAGTATTGAAATACAGTTGACTTTTGAACAATGTAGGGGTTATGGGCACTGACTCTGCACAGTTGAAAATTCATGTTTAACTTTACATTTGGCTTACTGTATCAGCAGTTCTGCATCCAAGAATTCAACCAAGCTCAGATCGTGTAGTACGTGTATTTATTAAAATTAAAAAATCCACATATAAATGGACCCATGTAGTTCAAACTCTAATTGTTCAAAGATCAGCTGTATTTTTGTTTTCTCCTTGATCTTGAAAGATATTTTTAAAAATCAGTTTATCTGAGGTATTTCTTACATGCAGTAAAATACGCAGCTTTTAAATGTATAGTTTAATGAATTTTGACCAATGTGTATACCTCTGTAACTACCACCCCAATCAAAATATATGGGACATTTTCATTTCTCTAGAAAGTTCCTTAATGCCCTTATGCTGTTAGTCATTTTCCAGTCTGTCACCTCAAGGAACCATTGAACTGATTTTTCACAATAATTGTTTTTGCCTGTTCTAGAACATCATATAAAGTGAATGATACAGTTTGTACTCTTTTGTGTATTACTACTTTAATTAAGCATAATACCTTTGAGAGTCATCCATGTTGTTACATATAACAATAATTCATTATCCCTCTTTGCTGAGTAGTAAGTAGTTTGTTGTGTGAGTATATCCCAGTTTATTTTGTCTATTCACTGGATATTTGAGTTGTTTCCAGTTTCTGGCTATTATGAGTTAAGCTGCTCTAAACATTCGTGTATAAGTCTCTGTGTAGACATATGTTTACATTTCTCTTACAAATACCTAGTAATGTAATTGCTGGGTCTTATGATGACCGTATGTTTATCTTTTTTTAAAATATATATTTTTATTGAAGTATATGTATATTTATAAGAGATTACAGAATTGTTTTTCAAAGCTCACTACAAATGAACATTGAATCCATTTAACTAAAATAAAACTAAGTGCAGGGATTATGGTTTTATACTCCCATCAACAATGTATGAGTTCCATTTGCTCCAAATTGAATATATATTTTTCACTAGATTTACAGTTATTTTTCTCTCAGTGTACTGAAGATTTCTTTACTAGATTCTGGCTTCTATTGTTGCTGTTGATAAGACAACAGTTTAGTTGGCACTTTCCTGAAGATTACCTTCTATAGATTACATTCTGTAATTTTAAGGTGTGGATTTCTTTTTATCTTTTGAGACCTCATGAATCTGTGAATTGGCATCATTTACAAAGTTCTTATCCATTATCTCCTTCAGTATTACCTCTGGTCTATTCCCTTTCTCCTTCCCCTGAACCCTTATTAAATATGTGTTCGATCTTCTCATAATATTCTCCATGCATTTTGACCTCTCTTTCACCTTCTCTGTGTCTTTGGGCTACAATCTAGGTAATTTCATCAGTTCTATCTTGCATGTCAGCATTTCCCTCTGCTCTTGTTAAACTCATCCATTGAGGTTTTTGTGAGGTTGTGGGGGGGGTTATAACTTTTTTCAAGCTATAAAATATACATGGGGGTTCATTTTAAAAATGTGAACCATTTAATAGTTGTATTTTATTATAAAGAGACTACTATGTACCCAATCAGGTCAACAAATAGAATATTACTAATTCCCCTTTCCCCTCAGGACTTTTATTAATTGTATCTATGACCTAATACTAATTATATTAGATGTTTATAACTTTGTTAATTGTATCAAATGTGTATAACACTTAATAATTTTCTATAACCATAATGCCCACGTTTAATATTAGTTATGCAGTTAAATGGATTCAGTGTGCACTTCTAGTGAAAAAGATAGGTCTTCCCAACACCTGACTTTATTAATGATCTATCAGACAAGCATTAAGCATAGATGAAATATTCTTTCCCTGAAGGAGCAAGAATTGTCAGACGTGGCTTTCAAAAATGTCCTCCAAGGGGCTTCAAGATGGTAGAATAGGAGGACATGGAGCGCATCCTCTCCCACAAATATGTAGAAAATACATCTACATATGGAACAATTCTCACAGAATGCCTACTGAACTATGGCAGAAGTTCTCATACATTCAGAGCTACAAGAAGGATCTCCACATAACTGGGTAGGACACAAAACCGAATCAGGATGGGACCTGTGTCTTGGGAGGGAACAGTGAAAGAGGAGAAGTACTCTCGCCTTGGAAAGCACTTTCAACAATGGGAAGAGTAACTGGAACAGAAGGAGAGCTTTAAACACTTGGAGGACAGTATAGCAGCCTCTCTGAGGTAGACAGAACAGAGAGAAATCGGCATGGAGGGTCCATGCACTCTCCAGCCCAATATGCAAGCCTGCTGGTGCACACCAGGACTGGGTGCTGAAGCTTGGGCTTCAGAGGACAGACCTGGGGAAAGGACCAGGGTTGGCTGCACGGAGACAGCCTGAAAAGGCTAGAGTGAGGTACTAGCAGGACAGAGCATGAGTCCACCTTAGAAGTCCCATTGTTAATGTGCTCTCAAAGGGAGAGGCAGGGCACCACCATAGCAGCCTCCTTCTCCGGAGCTCACAGGGTGTGACTCTGCCATAAAAGACCCAGTGTAGACAGTTCTCAAGAAGGGAAGGATGCGACCCAGCCATGGCAGTCTCCTTGGCTTCCTCTGGAGGGTCACAATCACTGGCAGGTGGCCCCAAGCAGAGGTGGGGCTGAAATCTGATCCCATTCCCAGGGACTGAGCGACTTAGGAAGTAGGACTGAAATTTGAGTCCTGTCCCAAGCAGCACTGGCAGATTTACATCACCAGTGCTTTTTGTCAGCTCAGCACATGTGGGATATGCAAGCAGAATACGGGTGTATGGCTGGGGGCAGGTCCAAAGCTAGTAGCAGGTGTGTACACGCAGAGGTGGGGCTGGGGTCTGGACTGACTGTATCCCATGGCAGTCCAGGTGAGACTACACACGAAAATGGCGTCCTGGTGTCCAGCTTCAGTGGATCTGCCCTGGTGGCTTTGTGAGCACAGCGCCTGAAGGACACCAGGGCAGGCTGCCTGCATTCCCACAGCTGAGGCAGGGCTGAGGGCAGTGCCAACAACAGTGGACTTTGTGAGCCTGCACAGCGGGTGACAGGTGACACCACTGAGGGCGCTTCCTGGTAGACATCTCCTGCAAAGGAGTACTCAGCAGCTACTCTCCCAGTGGAAGTGCTTAAGTCCCACCTATTTCACACTGCAGCTCAGAAGTGAACCTGGGGGCATCTACTCCAACAACTGCTGAGCAGACTCAGCTCCTGACAGGGCCATGACAACTGTAGAGCAAAGAGGAGGCCCCACTCAACATCCAGTGCAGACTTTGGTCACCACAGCATCAGTCACACTCCCATCAAGGAGATAATAACACCGATCCCACACAGGAGAAACGTGGAAGCCATCACAACAAAAATTTTAGACACATGCAGGCTACACAAGGATGCTCCCACATAAAAATAGCCTTTCAAGACCACAGTAGATACCTTTTACTCCTAAACACAGAGTCAGAGAAATATGAGTACAAGGAAGAAGCAGAGGAACCACTCCCAATTAAAAGAGCAAGAGAACCCCCCTGAAAGAACAAACGACAAAATAGACCTCTCCAGTCTACCAGAATTTGAGTTCAAAAAGGAGATGATAAAAATACTGAAGGTATTAAGAGAGGCTGCTGATAGAAACTCTTAAAGAGGAGCCAGTTAAAATCAGAAAAAACAGTGCTGAGATGAAAGCCGAGCTAAAGGCAGTAAATAGCAGACTGAACAATGAGGAAGAACGAATAAGGGACCTGAAAGATGGAATAATAGAAATCACCCAGTCAGAACAGCAGGTAGAAAAACAAATTTAGAAAATGAAAACAATGTAAGATGAGATAATATAAAATGTGCCAATCTATATATGATAGGACTCTCAGAAGGAGGAGAGGGAAAAAGGCATCAAAAAAATATTAGAAGAACTTACGGCTGAAAAGTTCCCAAAACTAAAGAAGGAAACAGATATCCAGGTGCAGGAAGCATGAAAGGTCCCAAACATAATGAACTCAAACAGACCTACAGCGAGACATATTATAATTAAAATGGCCAAAGTCAAAGAGAAGAATCTAAAGACAGCAAGAGAAGAACAGCTAATTTCTCTACAGAAATGTTGCTGGCAAGATATATTCTAAGTCCTGAAAGAGAAAAACCTGCAAGCTAGGATACTCTACCCAGCAAGATTATCACTTAGAAAGGAAGGAGAGAGAAAGAATTTCTCAGACAAACAAAAACTCAAAAAATAAAGCAATACTAAGCTTATTCTAAAAGAAACACTGAAAGATCTTATACTTAATGCTAAGAAATTATGTTGTTTATCTGAAATTCAAATTTAACTGGATATTCTGTATTTTTATTTGCTAGTCTGGCCACCCAAGCCCTATGGCATCTATTGTATATAATGAAGGAACTTCGCGTGCATTTAGATGACACTAGTTATGGGAGAATTGAGAAAATAGTCACTCACGTAATTTTCTTTGTTCCGTTTTCAAATGAGGAGACCTAATCGAGAAAGGCTGCCGTAGGGTGTGCTTCTGCAAGGTGCTTGGGAGCACTAATAATACAGTATCACCTCAATACAAGTTTAAAGATTGAAATCGTTTGAAGCTACAGCCCCTGTGACAGCTTTTCCACTTTTGTCAAAAGCTCTGTTCAGCCTCTCATCTGTTTCTTCCTGAATTGACAGATGCTCTCAGGGGAAAAAAAAAATGGCCTAAATGCTGATCTCTTATCTTCGAATTTCTGTATAGATCTTGGCCTTGTAATCTTTCACTATCCTGCTAGCTCTCTGGTGCATTCAAGCAGAGTTTTTAATTGCCTAGCTTTTCTAGTTGCCTTGAGCAGGAGGGTTGGCCTAAATTACTTAGCCTGCTATCGCTGGAAGCAATGTGTAATTTTAAAGCAGGAGAAGAAAACTCACGGGAAGAGTCATAGTTGAGCTCTAAATCAGGATGTTAGAGTAGCGTAAAATACTGTTTAGGGAAGAAAGTATGTATTCTATTCCTAATTCGAACCTGTGTACTTAAAATATACAAGTTCTGAGGCAAAATGTGAAATAAAGTTAATACATCTATTGGATTTTTACCTACTTGGAGACTAACAAGCTTGAGTTTTAACCAATCAGGAAATACTATTTACCACTTAATATTTGTCTCTTGGGTAGTATCTAGTTATTTGGGTAGAATAAGAAATGAGTTTTGAAATGGTTAGTATTTAAACCAGCAGTGCTGTTGCTGTCTTCATGCATGTTTTCTAAGTTACCTAAAGCTGAAAACATTGTTAAAGCACACTAAAAGTAACTGTAAACATGCATCAGAGAATTGGTTGTCTTCTTGTCGTGTCCTGTGTGGCACTTCATGGTTCTGTGAACTGTCTAAGAAAACACACCACCCTCCACCTCCCATTTACACCTTAGTACTTGTCAGAATCCCTGTCCACTTTGTTCTTTAAAAAGTTTGCGTTTGCTTTAATAGTTTAGTTAAAACTGTCCTTAATTTCTTCCCTACATAACTATAGTACACAGTTCACTTCCAAACCCAGTGTGTTTCAGCAGAACTAAATATTTTTACTTTTTTTTTTTAATGTTTTTTTTTCTGTGTAGAGAGAGCACATGTAGTGTCTGTTGATGATCAAATCTTTAAGTGGTATAGCTATAAAAGAAGCTATTAAACTTATTTAATTTTTTCATTAGCTTTAATTAAAAATTATTTTAAGCATATCTTAAGTTTGTATTTCTGACAATTTTTTTAAAGAATTGTGAAGTTGCGACTGCCCTAGAAAATCGAAGCCACAAGGTTCGGTACTCAAATTCAGTGAAAAATGGATCAATTATATTTTCTCTTTCTGGTACAGTATACTTGTTAACTTCCTTTATTTAAATTTCTTATAAAATACATGAGGATAAATTCTAATAATATGGTAGTTCAGTAAACAAGTAATAAGCTTAAGGTGTTACCTTTTGGGAGAGGTAAATATATAACACTGTCACTGCTGCAAAAGCAGTACATATGGCCAATTACAAAATATATTCCTTTTTAGATTACAGTTGTTGAGCTAAAGCTGAACTAGTGGATCCCAGTAGAGGATGGTAAAAATACTTTGGAACTAAGATGAACATGGAACAAACCCACGGTCCCCAACAATTAATATTTAAAGTATTATGCTTGTTAACAAAGAGGCCAACATCACATTGGTCAAAATCCATATACAAACACAATACAGGAGAATGTTTTTTCATGAGTTTGCTGAACAATATAAACAAATACTAAGAGAATCAAATGGGGGAAGAAAAAAAGAAAAGTGGGGGCCAGTGTTCCTGAAATCATAAAACTGTACAATTGTGAGTCATGGGCAAAGTACAGGAAGAAATTAGATTAGGGTATGAGGAAGCTAGGAGCATGGGAAAGGGGCAACTCCACTTGTCCTTGGGAAGTGATAAGAGAGGTAGAGGTGAGGATTTTATTAGGATGGTTACAATCGATCTGTACTCCAGTAGAGATTTTGGAAGACAGAAACTTTAAAAAGCTTCTAGAAATAGACCTCTAGACTGAAAATGCTCCAACCTCAAGCTTGTCCTTCCTGGTTGAATAGGGAGCCATCTAGGGAGAAGTAAAATATTTTTGGTGACTCCTGCTGTGTGCATTGGCCACTTCATATGCATTCTCTTACTTAATTCTTTTAACAAACCTATCAAAGAACTATTATTTCAAACTTACAGATGGGGAAATTTAGGTTCAGAGAGGTTATTTTAAGTATTTAGCCCAAATTCACTCAATTAGCATAATCAGTCACTTCCCTCAGATTATGCCTTCCTCTTAGCTTTTAAAGAGCTAATTAGATTAAATTTCCCTTATGGATCATTCTTATAGGCCTGATAACTGTTTCAGAGATCCTTGATACCTGCTTACTGAATGTATTAATTTATATAATACTTTATATTCTGCTACAAAATTTCTCCAAGAAAATATTGAAGGCTTGCTTAAAATTACTTTTCTTTAGTTGATGTCCAGCTTTTAAAAATCATTATAACATGGAAAATTAACCTGTAAATAAAATTAGTCATTACCTTCATTGTGGATAGTGCCTTAGTCTGAAACATAGAAGTTACTGACCAAAAAAGTTTTTTTACCTTAAATATTCAAATTAAGTCATCCTTTTTCACACAGCACTTCAAAAAACTACCTAATTATTTTGTTGTGTAAGACTTTTGTTATAGTAATTTCCATCTGTTATGGGTTGAGGGCCTGGACAGTTATAGCTATGTTTCACTTATACCTACTTTTGTTGATTTTACTGAGTTAACAAAAAAATTTGATCAGTATGATGAACTGACATTTTCTATTCCACTCACCTTTCCTAGGAGTTGCATTTTTATTGATGGATGCTAAAGAATGCTTTATGTCTACTGAAGAGGTATTTCTAGCCGAAATTGAGAAGTTTATTAACCTTCACCAGAATAGTTTTCTGGTTCTGTCTGCTGCCCTCCACGGGCCCCAGGAATGGAAGCTAATGTTCAGGATTCACCAGAGGTATGGAAGACTATCACTACGGACCTATTTTCCTTATTTTATTTATTTCAATTCTAAATTCTTTCAGGCAAGTGAATTATGTTTTGCCAAAAGATAAACGCTATAATGTTAACCTATCATATTTAATAAAACACAAGCCAAATGGCTATTCTGCAAATCACAGTGACAAGTTTCAGACTTGATGTTGATTTATGGGATTCTCCTGCAAGACTAAATCAGAAGTGAACATTTTTTAGTCAGTTAAGTTCTGGCTATAAAGCCATACCAAATCCTCTGTGGAATAAGGCAGACATGAATGAAACAAATGACAAAGAATAAGAGGGTTTGTCTCTTCTTTCCAGTTACTTAAAAAACAGATGTCAGTAAGCTATATGATCTATTTAACTTATGAATTATTTTTCAGATTCCTGGGTAGTAACTTACGGATACTTCCAGTACACAACACAATAAATGCTATTAATCTTATGTGCACTATAGCTAAGGTAAGTCATCTGAGCAAAATTACACAGATTCCACACTCATACACTTTATATAGTTCTTGACTTCAGAATGCACACCCTCTTCAGTAGAACTGACAAAATACTCAACTTTTGTTCCCCTCAGAGAAGTTGTCATTTCCACATGCAGCTCGTTCCCAAGCCTGAACCCAGCCTCTCGGGTCTTCTCAGTTTACTTCCAGTGGCAGCTACCAGAATGGCTCATTTGGGGCTGAAAGAGCGTTTGGCCACATACGCGTTGTGTTGACCCTATTGGTTACTTAAAGCTTTCTTCAAGTTCTCAAGTATAAATATTAGGAGACATGAACTGTCAGAGTACATACTATTTTACAGAATGCTTTTCTCCAGTTACCCACTTTCTTTTCATGCTTGTCCTTCTCTGTGAAGTGTGCTCCCAGCTTCCCTAGGCAGAGTTAGGCGTTACACTTGGAAGAGATCTCCACGGAAGCAATTCTTACAGTATTCTACTTGTTGGTTTGCCACACCTTGTTTGAAACACCTTAAAGATAGAGATCAGATATTTTTCTATTACTCTAATAACTCATACACAGTACTGACTGATACTTGTTGAATAAATAAAGTTAGGGATTTTATGATGTGACCTTGTAAAAATACCTTACTTCTCTAAATAATGTTGCTTGTTTATATCTTCTTCCAGGTCACCTCCAAAGCATACATAGACAGCATCTGCTACAGAATGATAACAACCAAAGCTCACATCATTGAGAAGAGTCCTGTTTGGAAAACACTTCAGAAGATAAAGCTAGGTAGTGATTCATTTAATCCAAATTAGATTATATATGTGTTCTTCTGGAAGAATATTAAAATAATTAGACTGGCTAAATTATAATGTTCAAATGTATATTTAAAGATTTTAATATTTTTAAAATAAAATGGCATGCAATTAAAACTGATTTTATTTTCAGTTTTGTTGATTCATTTAGTAATGTTTAGAAAAAATTGGTACATACATATAAAATTCAGATGCAGTTTCTTAATGATACAAATTCAGTAGGGTAAACAATTATTTACTTGGAAATAAATATACAGCATTTTCTAGTTAGCCCCTTAGATTAAAGGAAAAGTCACAGGTACTTTTTAGCTTTTCCAAGAGCTAGCCAGTATTTCTAAAATTAATCTCTGCAGATGCTTTCACTTTGTAACTGCTGCTGGAGAACTGCTGGTAGAACTCTGTCCTCCTCTAGAGACAGAGAAAGCAAGGGAAGTTAAGTAGTTAACTGGTCTGAACTCAAAACTGCTCTCTAAGCGCTTATAGTGGTGTGATAGCCAGTTCCATACTAGGAGTTCTGAAATGTAACATACAACATCTAACTGGAACATAAAATTTATCAGTATTTTTATCAACTCACTACAACTATCTGAATGAATAAAAGCAATTCAAGTACATTTTATGAAGTCATATAATGTAAAATTATTAATTTGTATTGGATTTTTAACAGTTGTACTTAGAATACACATATGGGCATTATTTACCATGTAGATATCTTTTTAAAACCAAACAATGCCACTGATCTATAATGTATCATTACAGAAACAGATAAATAAGAAAAGCTACATTTATTTTCTATTGGTAAGTGTTTTACAGAAGAACTTTCATAAAGGTATTCAATAAATCTTAATGAAAAATATATTTTACTAATTTTTATTTAGGAGATGGAACTTTGACTTTATCTCTTATTTTCTTCAGAGGGTAGATTTTGTTTTCATTTCAATGAGTTCTTCTACTCGAGCCAGAACACTTTCAATCAAATCAAATGTGAAAAGAGCTGAATGTAGGACCTGCAATGCCAAGAAAAATTACTGTTATTAAGGCTGCCTTTAAAACCAAACAAAGCAAAAAAGAAAAGACTTCAGCTGGATATAGCATTGAAAAATTCCAGATCTACCTTAAGCTGCATTTCAGGAGGCATATTAGGGATCTCTTCTCCACCCACAGTTACAGAACAAAGATCTTTAGACTTCTGGACTTCTGTAAGAGAAAAAAAAACGTGTCACACTCAACCACAACTCTCAGATTTCAGTAATAAATTTATAAGCTACTTTTATCACTTACTAACTTTAAAAGATGTCAGTTATTGGTGTCAATTAAGTCTTACTGTTTAATAGCTCAGGGTATGCTTAGATCAAGCTATAAATGAATAAAAATATCAAAATTCTGCAACATGTGAACTAATGTTTCTTTAGGTGAATAGCATTATTTAGGCATGTACAGGATGAATGAAATTTATAAACTTTTTTCTTTAATACATATACAGAATTATACCTGTCACACTGAAAAAGACAAAATTTCTAGTAAGGCCTGTACAAATACCACCATAGTGATCTGGAAAAGAGCACAAGATTATTATAGAATTGCTGACTTTAAAAACTAAGTCTAAGTCTAAGATTCTTTTTAATCATTTGTACAGATTTAGTTAAGGGTGAAGTGGGGGATGGACCCAGCACTACCAAAGGAAGTACAATGATGTCCAAACACTTTCAATACAATTAGACTCTTAATCAGAACTTGAGGTCTTAAATCAGAGTATGTTTCAGTTTGGTTTAAATCTCAGTTAACCCAATTTCAGTGTTAACTGGTGTATAGATTTGCTAAGAATCATTTTAATTGTAAATAAAATGACTTAGCTGTCGTGTTTCCCTGTTTGCTATAAATTAGACAAGTACATGATAAAGTTCTTTATTTCAAATATAAGTGACAGTTCAAAAATCTGACTAACTTTTAGACCTAACTGAAAATGAGATTGTACATTACCAACCTTGGCTGTTTTTAATTTCTGCTTCATAATGTGCTTTTGACATATTAAGTCCTATATGGAGTGGCTTTAAGAAATTCTTTTCAATCTTTTCGAGTTCTGTCCATAGTCCAGTCTGTTCAGAAGAATTAATGAAAGAATTATTTGGTTCAGCATTTACTGATTGCCTACTAGGATTAAACATGTGCTTTGAGTTGGAAAAACAAAAATGAGTAAGACATGACTCTTGCCTTTCAAAGTAGAGTTTCCTGTTTAACAATAGGAGTACATTCATTACTACATCTAGTTATTTTATATAAATACTAATCAAAGCAAAAAATAACAATCAAAATAAAAATGTACTTCAGTCAGTACATTCATTACTGTGCCATGTGGACCGATCCTGGTTTTGAGATCTGTAACATAGAAGTTTTATTCATGAGAAAATTATTTGAGGATAATCCACGCTTATAACACCCCCCCCAATGACTCTACCCTATAAATCCCTTCAGCTCTTGATCTTTCAGTTGATTTCCTTGTCACAAATCTAGTTCCAGAGGGGTCTTTTTCTTCCCTATGAATGGAAACTTTTCTAACACAAAGCTGATACGGACTTTCTTGGTGATCAGTGTAGATGGAGATTTTACCTGCCCAGGACAGCTTAGGGTTATTTTGTCATCCGTACTGGAGGTTTTTATTCCAAGAGCATTTCCTCCTATAGTACTAGAGGAAGGGAATCACAAAGTCCTGATTTTTTTTTTTTAAATCTGATTTTTTTTTTTTAAATAATGAAAGTAAGACAGGCAAAGAAAGAAAATTCATTGGTATTAGTACGTTTCCAGGTACTTTTTACAAAGGAAACTATCTTGGGCAAAGAAGAGAAACTCAGGAATCCAGTTATCCTTAACTAGAACTGGACCACTTGGAAACCTATTTTGTAATGAATTTATTTTGATCCAAGTGGTATATGACATCTTACATATACTGTACTCCAAAATAAAGTCTACGTATCTCCGTGTTGAATAATTTATAACTCATTGACTGTCACACATACCAATTTAAATCTCTCCTTTCTCATTATTCCTATATTGCTAGGAAAAGTAGAGGAATTATCAAGAATCCAAAACCTCAAAAATATGTGTACTTTTTCACTCAGCATCTATGAACTTATTTTGGTGAAGAATTAAAGATGTACGCTGTAATGACTCCACTGCAAAGATGTTTATAAAAATAATGTTTAAATAGTGAAAAATTGGAAGTAATGAAAGTATTTCACAACAGGAGATTGGTAAATTGTAGTATATCCACATAATGGAACATTACACAGTCATTAAAATAGTGTTCTTCAGTACATACTCATTTAAAAAATAAAACTGATTAAGTTGGATTTCATCAAAATTTAAAATTTCTGCTCTTTGAAAAATTCTATTATAATGAAAACATAAGCCACCAACTAGAAGAAAATATTTACAAAAAACATAGGTAATAAAGGACTTACATCCAAAATACAGGGAAGAGTTTCCTTTTAAAAAAGTTGGTTTAAGTTGAAAAGATTTCCTTTCACCCTTAACTTTACTTAGTAATAGAAATTCTTTGAAATCTTATTCCCAAAATAATGATAAATTTAATGTCTTATATTCCTTCTTTGGTGTAAATGAAGAACTAAGTTCACTAATTAATTCTCTTCAGCCAACAGGTTTAAAACCTAATTACTGATTCAGGATTTAAAAAATTAAATGTACTTTTTATCAAACATATTTTTTGAATGTCTTAAATTTCTCCTTTAGAAAGTAATGATTAAAAGTTTACAACAGAGAAGTGAGGTAAGTTTAACATATATAATCATGTTTTCCTTGTGGTTTCAAATTTTATTTCAGAGACACGCCAGAAAATCAGATATATATGTTAATTCTGTCACTCAGATACTATCTTTGAAAATATCTGCCAAATGAGGTTGCTTTTCAAGTAGAAAAACATACTATTCCTGAGTTCACATGCCCTATTTAGAACTTTCCATAGGAACAATAAATGAACTTTGATACGATACAGTGACTAGTCATGCTTAGCTCTGTACTCTGAAAAACAAGTTTCAAGAGTTTGGCTACTCAGCAAACTTTTAAAATTGACAATTTTCACCATCTTTATAATATATTTATAATATCTAGAGGGATTTCCTTGGATACCAAAACTTTCCAAAATAAAATACACTGACTTCAAACAACTTTGATAGTGCTTCTGACAATTTAAAAAGATAACTGCCCACACCTCGGCTGTCACTTGTCATTCCTATAAAACATTTTCTACTTTAAGTTTTAATGACCTACAGTGTTTGCAATTCAGTAAATACAGCTAACCTTTAGATGTGTGTAAGTTTAAGTTAAACAATACAATGTCATATTGTTTTGCAAATACCAGATACCAACTTAAAAGTGTTGCACAATTTATAATAGGCCTCATCAAGAAGCATCATAGCCTTTGCACCCACATTGTACAAAATAGATCTGATAAAACATTGTTACCATTAGAATGTACTTTTAAATAAACTGATAGCATTATATCCATATATGCTGGAAAAATAATTCTTCCAGACCCGTGAGCCATTTTCTCATTTGCCAAATAATATGCAGTTATATATGCTGATATGTTTCTTTTTAACTTCTACAAAGACCAACAGAATGTTGGTAACTTCCATCTTTCAGAACATCAGGGGGCCTCATTCAGCATATTGTTTTTAGGTGTCTTTAATTATTTAAAGGTTTTAAGGTTTCATTAAAACTTGCCAAACTCTCATTTTCATTGGGAATTTACTTTTCATAAAACTATTATTTTAAATAATCTTAGCTTTAAAATCTTACCTTTATTTTCTTTTTTTTAAGAATGTGGCTCAAATTAAGTCAAGAGTTTACTAATTATAGAGTCAATATTTTTCTGAACACTGTCACTATTTAGTTTCAGATCAGTAGTTCAATGTGAACATGTTTCTGTATTTTACTTATTTTTCTCTTAAAAAAAAGAATCTGAGTTCAGTGTATACATGCTAGTTTTACAGTTGTGATGAATTTGGAAAAAAATGTATGCTCCCTGATGAAGTTCATTTTGAAAATAGATTAAAATAATTTGACTGTAAAACTTGACAATTTTACTGACAGTAGGTACAATTCATTTCCCAACTAACCACATACTACGTTACTATAAAAGTAAACTGTACAGTGTTACAGCCCTTCTGCTCTGGTTATGGTCAGACTGACCATTAAATACATCGAGATGTTGGTAAACAATATACCATACATCTTATTCCTAGCCAATTTGTCATATCCCCTCCACTTTCAAACACTGTTCTTGGCAGTTGACTGCAAAATTTGCTGCAATATCCATAACTCTTAATCTGTGCAAGCAACCTGATATTTTCAATTACATTCCATTTCATTAAACTGATTTAATGTCTCACCAATATCCTTGGTCATGACCAGCGATTTGAAGAACACTGCTCTAAATTATATACCTGAGGAGAGAAGTGCTGAGTTGAAGTATTCTTCAGCTTCCCTGGATAATGCCAGACTGCTCTCCAAAAGAGATACCCAATCTGTCTGATCACTGTTCTGTATTCTCACCTGTGCTACCACCTGTTTAAACCTTTGCTATAGTGATAGGTGTGAGATGGTACCTCACTGCAGTTACAAGTTAACACTTCCATAAACACTACTGATACTGGGAATCTTGTCTTGGGGTTACTGGCCATTTGGATTTCATCTTCTGTGACCTGCCTGGACAGTATCTGTCCTTTACCTATTTTTTCTGATTTGTGGCCTTTTTCTTCTTGCTTTTGTAGTTGTTTTTTATACTAACTATTGGATGGAGGAAGGAAGATTTTTTTTCTCCCTTTGTGGCTTTTTCAGTTTGTACACATTTTCTTTTCCTTGAATAGGTTTTTGTTTTCATGTTACTAGGTTTATCAATTTATTCGTTGGTGGTTAGTGTTTTTTTACTTACAAAACCTTTTTCCACCCTTAGGTCACAGGGGTATTCTCATATAATGTGTTCTAAAAATTTCCTAGTTCCCTTTCAACTTTAAGTCTTTAATCTGTTTGGAATTTTGTTTTGTGTATTATGTGAGCTAGGCATCAAATTCCACCCCCACACACAAACCATTCCCACACACATACTGCTACATGTTTTCCTAAGTATCTCATATTTTAGTTGCAATTATAATAAAAATATTTTCTGGTTGACTAAGAGTCTTGATCATAATTATATACTTAATGTATCAAATGCTTTTTTTCCGTAATTATTGAGATGAACAAATATTTCCTCTACTTTAATCTATGAATTCATTATCTTGCATTAACGGAATAAACTCAACTTAGTCCTATGACTTAAAATTTTTTTGCTAGATCTGGCTTGGTAATATTAGTACCTATATTCATAAATGAGATTAGCCTTAACTTTACTTCAGGATACTATTCTAGTCTGTTTTGGTATTAAGGTGATATCTCACTGAATAGTTATAGCATTGGCTACAAATATTCTTTATCCAGTCTTTGGAACACTTTATATAAGACTTGAATATATGTGTCTTAAAAGTATGGTAAAATTATCCGTCCTTGTGATTTCTCTTAGAAGACTGTAGCAGTTGTGTTAGGTTATCTTTTAACAAATTCCATTTCATTGAAGTTTCCAAATTACTGTTAACGTTTTCGTATAATTTTCTTCTTGTTTTTCAATCTGTGCTGTATTTATACTTATACTTCCTTTTTAATTAATAACATATTGTATCTTCATGCATTTTTCAAGTCGATCTTGCCAGAAATTCATTAATAATTTTATATTCTTCTCTGATGAAAGCATTTAAATTTGGAAAGTTTTCTCTAGGCGTCACTTTAGCTACATCTCACCAGTCTTACTATATAGCATTTCATTATCCTTCTGTTCTAAATAGTTGATATGATCTTTTATTATAAACAAACATCACATAAAATAGATTTTATTTATAATTCATAATATTTTAATAAAGGTTCTCAAACTTCACTATGCTACTTAAAAACAGATTTCTGTACTTTACTCAGAGGCTTTGAGTAGATTTGGGGCTGAACCCAGAAATTTGCATTTACATATATATAAATATACATAAATAAATATATTTTAAATATATAAAATACCTAGTGATTTTGAGTAGGATCATATGTTAAGAAACAGTGATCTAGAATGCCAAGGAAGAACTGAATTTTTAATTAAAAACTTTAAAAATTAATTTAAAATTTAAGTAGTTATGTGTTGCTACTGTCTACTGTGTTGGACAATGCAAATCTAGGAGATCTTTATTAAGAACGTAGTTCTTAATGCCAATAATTTAATACACAGCCCATAATCTAAAACTTACAAGGTAATAAAAATGTGCCAAAATTAGGCTAAAGAAAACTTGTTGCACATTCTGTTCAGCATAATTCCATAAATTTTTCATATGGTGAAAACAGTAACATTATTAGAAGCATGTAAGAGTGAAGAAGCTGTGGAAACAAGAATATTTTCTGTCTTACATTAAGGTTACTCGATCTTTAAAAAAACCCTACAAAGAAAGTCATCTTACCATTTATCTTCAGTATCTAAAAAAAGTAACAAGATTTTTTAAAATAGTTAAAAGGATAAATATTTGAAATGTTCACAAATGCTTACTTTTAATTTTATACCCGAGTAACTCACTGCTGGAGTAGTTCTGAAGTCTTTTCAGTTCTAGAGCCTAACTGTGCATTTCAACACTTGCAGCCTACCTCACAGAAAGATTAGGCAGTCTTACACCACAGTGACACTGACTGCCAGAATAGACAGGAGCCTTGCAAAGGATACAGTCAACCATGATAATGAGGAAATAAAAAGGAAATGAGTAAGACCCAGTTTTCCCCTTTCTCCTAATTTGTAAATGAGTTATTTACGAAGTCATATTGTAGAACTTCTGCCGTTTGTAATATTAAGGAGCATGCATAGCCTGACGTCATCTGGCTCTGCAGATAACACACAAAGGATATTATTTTAATCTTGGAGAATGAAACAATTTAAATCAGAACCAAAAAGGTGGATTATATAGAACTATATGTATGTGTATATATGCCAGATATTTATTGGTTTTTCCTAAACAAAAAAACACAAGGATACATTACATAATTCAGTTTTTTAAAATTCCTGGTACGAACTCATGGCCTTTACAATCTCACATTGTTTCCCTTGTCCCTGTTTCATTTTACATATTAAAATCACAAACTATTTTGGAAAAAGAACATGTAAGCAGGTGGACATGAAAGGACATGAGTAGACTGGACAGAGGATGAGGGATAAAATTATAGGCTGTGTATTAGAATAAGTGAATGTAATTCAATAATTAATACTCACTTAGATACCTGCCAAATGATACAGAATACTAGGTCTAAAAACTAAGTTGGCTTTACCAGGACAGATGGAGGGTCAAGAAGTTACATAAAACTGAAGTGTGGGAGAAGGAGCCTGTAACTTATGCAGATAAAGAGGCATGAGATGGTCAGGTAAGAAGGGAAATGATTTGTGAAAAGAGTAAGTCAGTTGACAGTAACCAAAAATAGCAGGAAAAGAAATAGATGATCATTCAATTATGAATCGCTTTGTTTTGTATTTTAATAATTCTGTTCTTATTTAATTTTTCTATACACCTTTATGATTACTTTTCAAAAGTTTTTTATCTGACTAGTTACCATCTCAGCACACTTAACTGGTCAAAACTAGGTACTGGTAGGAGTCCTGAATAAAACTACCTACAGTTCACCACTAGAGTATCATTTTGTTTCCCCTTAAAGTTTCTTAAAATTCAGAAGCTGTCATTTTTTGATTAACCACAGCAGACAGATCGGCCTTTCATTTATATATGTGACCTACTGTGATTGCACTTGGGAGAAATGCTTCCATGATGAGCAAGCTTCCTCAAAAGTGTCAAGGTGCCATCTTGTACTGATTTTTTGCTCATTTCCTTGGTATGATAATTCTTACAGTAACTTGCATAGCAATACTCTGGAATATTTGATCTCTAAGAAAAATTTTTTAAAAACCATTAAATAAGAAAGCAATCTTACAAAGCTGGTTATATCCTTTTCTTCACCATATAATGTTCAAGTCAAATAAATGCGAGGCATTGTGGATATCACAGTGGACATGGCATAATGCTAATCTGCTCCGTCCTTCCTCTGTAGGCAGAGGCCCATCAAATAAATCTATCACTCTTAATCAAGAAGATTCTTTTTCTTTCTGTCAAGCAAGTCAGATCATCTTTAGATATGGTCTCTTCCTGATGTAAGTAAACACTCATACCATACACCCTAAGGACACCTTCCTGAAGCCTCAGGGCTTCCACTGCTGCTGAATTTAGAAACTCCGCTGGAAAGGAGTCAAGATTTAGTTTGTGATTCAAAGGTTCTGGTCACAGCCTGGGGTCATAGCTACCTCTACCACTTAGTAGGTATATGTATTTGTGCAAGTCAAAGATCCTTCCTGGGCCTACATTATCTATGAAAAATAAAAACTAAAGAGTACTTATAGCATTGTGAAGAATAAATAAATGATAGCATCTGGCAAGAACAGAGATTGCCACTGGCAGGGGAAGTGATGGGTGTGGAGTGATGAGTTCAGAGTTAATGGAAGGAAAACAGGGGACTTCTTGTGATGATAGTAATATTCTATATTTGATAAGGATTTGGATAACAGATCTATGCATTTGTTAAAACTCACTGAATGTACAGTTAAAAATTGTGCATTTCATTTTATGTAAACTTTAACTGAAAGAAAAACTACAAACAGATACACAGCTCTTCTTTATTTGTGGGAAAGGATGCTTGTATCTGCAGTTTAGCTTGAAATGCATTAAGAAATAAGAGACTGATAGATAGAGTAGAGAGATAGATACATGATAAAGGTGGAGTAAAATGTTAATGGTAGAATGGTGGTGATGGGTAAATCAGTGATCATTGTAAAATTCTTTCAACTTGGCTGTATGTTTGAAAAATTTTATAAAATGTTAGGGGAAAACACCACCCTAGTACAGAGTTTGCACTAGTCAATGATAGGAAATAACTATTTGGGGCTCAAGAAGGATGAACAGGAGGTCAAGTCACCAAATCTAACAGATCAGTCAAGAAGGAAGGAAGCTGCTACTTTTCTTAAAATTTTCATCCCAAATCATGACTTACTTATTTTTAAAAAAAAACAACTCTTTGGCATTCTTAAATAAAAATCAGTTACTTTCATTTTTTTTATTACTTTCTAAAAAAGAAATTAACAACACTTGTGATTCAGGTAGCCAGCGTTAATAGAGGTGACACACATACAGAAAGCAAGTATGAGAATGGAGTAGGCAGGAAGAAGATGAAAAGCAAATGATTTTACTGTATGACAGACCTCCCTCAAACAGTTTTCTGTGTATTGAATACTTACAGTGATGCACTGTTGTGTTTTTTTTTTAAACTCAACTTCCTATGCATTATTCAAAAGGTGCTATTACCAGGGTCAGGTTTAGTACTGAATATGCTTTAATTTGTCATGTCTGATGAGGGGATATCAAATTATCAGATGATTTTATTTTATATAGCTCAGATTTAAATCATGAGCTATAGGTGGAGGTAAGTGAACAGGGTGCCCAAATACATGTTGAGTTCCAAAAGGTTATCTCAGGACCTGCGACTGACCTACTGCAGTGCAGCAAGGTTGAACAATGCTTACAGCAAGAGAGCAGAGGTACAACAGGGAAAAGAAAGGGAAGTGGATGTGGGGTGGGAAGGGCTCCTGGGAATTAACTGCAGGTTTAAGAATAATCATTGGCACTTCTCACAACTTTGTAGCTGGGTAAAATATTAACTACTGGCTTAAGTAAGTATTGATAAGAAAATATAAAACATACCTTATGCATTCTAGACAATAGTTTGTTTTTCAAAATTTTCACTTACTTGATTGTCATTTTCATTATCTTTGATAACCAAATACCTCAATAAATTTAATGAGGCCATTATCCTGTTAATTAAAAATATATAATTTGTTACTTACAGTATAATTTTATATAATCAACAATTTCAGTACATAAAAGGTAAGTTAAAACCTTAGGTATATTTTTACAATTATGTTTACCATTAGAAACTTTTCCCTTTAACATTTCACCACACTTCTTATCCATTTAACGTTAACTTATCACTCTTCTCAAGTTCATCAAATACAACTGTGAAAATTACTATTCTTTTTTCTCCAAGGGCAACCTGTTATCTTTAATATCTCTTGCTTCCTGAATTTTAAGATTCCTTTTATAAATGCTCACAACTGTTTCTCAACATCCATTATAGTATACCGAAAGTAAAATTACATGTTCTATATGGAAGAAAAAATGATGTATGTCCTGGAGAACAAAACAATAAAACCCAAATACATAAGCCTTTTATAAGTTATATACATGAAATTCTTAGTTTTCAGTCACCAGTGCTATTGTTCCAAATCCCCATGGGCTAGACTGGAATGCTGGGTACCTTTAAAGTACAAAACCATACTGTTAGTCAGACTTCTGGAAAGAAGACTTTTTTTGTTTTTACTTAATACCTAATTACTTAAATATGAAAATCCTTATGTAATTTTATGAGTTAACCATAGATTATAAAATCACAGGAAAATACATTTTATTTTGATAAGGGATTTCACATTTTATTCTGAATTTACTGTGTGAACCTTAGCAACAGTCACCTCACCTATCTGAGTTTTGCAGTAGATCTGTTTCAGCACCCTCTGGGAGAAGGAGCACCAGATCTAGAAGGGAAATCAGCTGTGGTCCTGTGAACCATTTGTTGTCATGTGTTCTCTGAAAAGCAAAATGAAAATTGGGAAACATTTTAAATAATAGGCTGATAAATTCCTGTTTTTCTAATACCCTGTAACTATTAAAATAAACCATTACACATTTAAAATACACATCTTAAAACTTTAATTTCCATTTCTTCATTCACTATTTCCAGACACCTAGAACAAACTCTGCCAGTCTGAGTGCATCGGTGCACTTTTTCTCTCTGTATGTGGAGTCACTGAGTATTCCCAACAGACTTCAGTTTCCATTCATATTTCAGAAGTGTGCAGCAAAACAAAAAGGAATCATTATCAGCTCAAAGAATTAATACAATTTAAATCTCCAGTTAACAAATTTCAAAATCAGGTATTAAAGAGTAAAAATGGGGGATAAATATACAGGCATATCTCAGTTCACTGCACTTCACTTTATTGCATTTTACAGATACACAGATACTGCATTTTTTACATATTGTGGGTTCATGGCAACCCTGTGTTTAGCAAGTCTGTCAGCACCACTTTTCTAGCAGCATTTGCTCACTTTGTGTCTCTGTATCACATTTTGGTAAATCTCAAAAAACTTTCAAACTTCCATTATTATATATTTGTTATTGTGATCTGTGATCTTTGATGTTACTACTGCAACTGTTTTGGGGTGCCACGAATCATGCCCATATAAGACTACAAACTTAATTGAAGTTGTGTGTGTTCTGGCTGCTCCAGTGACAGGCCATTCCCTGGTCTCTCTGCCTCTCCTCAGGCCTCCCTATCCCTTGCGACACAATACTGAAATTAGGCAATTAATAACCCTACAGTGACCTCTAAGTGTTCAAGTGAAAGGAAGAGTTGCACGTCTCTCGCTTTAAATCAAAAGCTAGAAAACATTAAGCTTAGAGAGGAAGGCATGTCAAAGGCTGAGCCAAGGCCTTTGGCAAAGGCCTCTTGTGCCAAACAGCTAAGCCAAGTTGCGAACACAAAGGAAAACTCCCGAAGAAAAGCGAAAGTGCTACCCCAGTGAACACACAAAGGGTAAGACAGTGAAACAGCCTTACTGCTGGGGTGGAAAAAGCTTGTCTGGATGGATCAAACCAGCCACAACATTCTCTTAAGCCCAAACGTAATTAATCCAGAGCGAGGTCCTAACTCTCTTCAGTTCTATGAAGGCTAAGAGAGGAAGCTGCAGAAGAAAAGTCTGAAGCCAGCAGAGGTTGGTTCATGAGGTTTAAGGAAAGAAGTCTCCCCAGAACATAAATGTCCAAGATAAAGCAGCAGGTGCTAATGCTGACGCTGCGGCGAGTTACCCAGAAGACCTAGCTAAGACAGGTAAGGAGGGTGGCTACACTAAAGAGAGCTTTTCAGTGCAGATGGAAACAGGCTCATGTTGAAAGGAGATACCACCTAGGACTTTCATAGCTGGAGAGAAGTCACTGCCTTCAACGTTTCAAAGGACAGGACAGGCTGGCTCTCAAGAGCAGTAACACAGCTTGACGATGAAGCCAGTGCTCACTTAGTGTTCTGAAAATCCTGGGGCTCTTCAGAATTACGCTAGATCTACTCTGCCTGTGCTACAAATGTAACAACAAAGCCCTGAGGACAGCACATCTCCTCATGACGTGGTATTTTAACCCCACTGTTGAGATCCACTGCTCCGAAAAAAGACTCCTTTCAAAACACTAACTGCTCACTGGCAACGCACCTCATCCCCCAAGAGCACTAATGGAGCTGGATGATGAGATTAACGTTGTTTTCGCGCCTGTTCACACAGCATCCGTTCCGCAGCCCGCGGGGCAAGGAGTAATTCTGACAAAGTCTTATTCTTTAAGAAATACATTTTACAAGGCTATAGTTGCCGTAGACAGTGATTCTTCTAGTGGATCTGGGCAGAATAAACTGGAAACATTCCAGAAAGGATTCACCATTCTAGATGCCATCAAAGAACATTCATGATTCAGAGGAAAAGGTCAGAATATCAACATTCACGGGTCTTTGGAAGAAGTTGATTCCAACCCTCATGGATGACTTAGAGAGGGTCAAGACTTCAGTGGAGAAAGTAACTGTAAATGTGGTGGAAAGTGCAAGAGAACTAGAATTATAAGTGGAGCCTGAAGATGTGACTGAACTGCTGCCACCTCATGGTCAAACCTGAATGGATGAGGAACTGGTTCTTACGGATGAGCAAAGAGAGTGGGATTCCTGAGATGGAACCTACTCCTGGTGAAGATGCTGAAATGACAACAAAAGCCTTAGAATGTTATATAAACTTAGTTGATAAAGCAGTGGCAGGGTTTGAGAGGACTGATTCCAATTATGAAAGAAGTTCTGCTGTGGGTAAAATACTGTCATACAGCATTGCGTGCTGCAGAGATTGTTCACTACAGGAAGAGGCGACTGATGTAGCCAACTTCACTGCTGTCTGACTCTAGGAAACTGCCCGTCACCCAGACCTTTAGTCACCACCCTCATCAGTAAGCAGCCACTGACATCGAGTCAAGACTCTGCGCCAGAAAAAAGATGGCAACTTGCTGAGGCTCTAATGATACTAAGCATTTTTTAGAAATAAGTATTTTAAGATTAAGGTATGTACATTGTTTTTTTAGACATAATGCTGTTGTGCATGTAATAAACTACAGTACAGTGTAATTAATTTTGATATGCACTGGGAAATCAAAAAATTTATGACTTGCTTTATTGCAGTTTTTGCTTTATTGTGGTGGTCTGGAACCAAACCTGCAATATCTCCGAGGTGTGCCCGTACACAAATATTAGAGATAGAAAAAGACCACGGGGCAAAAATCTACATAAGAATAAATGTATCCTACAAAGTAAAATAAACTGATAATTGACACCTTGGTTATGCTCTTACCTTTAATGACACATCAATTTGATTTTTGATATTTTGAATAATAAAGGCCTCCACACCTGAGTGATTACTTGTATTCAGTAAGCACCTTAAAAGCAAAAGTACATTTGAAATTATCCTGGACTGCACTGTAATTAAAATGATGAAAGTTTTACAAATTCAGATGGGCCATGTGTTATTTCTAGGAACACAAAAACCAGAGAGGACAATTAGCAAGGTGATCAACTAACTGCAAAGATCACCTATTATGGTTATTGCCCTCACTAGCTGCAAATTCTATTGTTCTTTTAACTGAAATATAGTCAGTTATAATATGTCAATTTCTGGGGTGGAGGGTGGGAAGGGATAGACTGGGATTTCAAAATTGTAGAATAGACTACACTGTATAGCACAGGGAAATATACACAAAATGTTATGATAACTCACAGAGAAAAAAATGTGACAATGAGTGTGTATATGTCCATGAATAACTGAAAAATTGTGCTGAACACTGGAATTTGAAACAACATTGTAAAATGATTATAAATCAATAAAAAATGTTAAAAAAAATAATATGTCAATTTCTGGTGTACAGCATAATGTTTCAGTCATACATATACATACATCGTTTTCATACTCTTTTTCACTATAGGTGACTACAAGATATTGAATATAGTTCCCTGTGCTATACAGAAGAAATTTGTTTTTTACCTATTTTATATATATAGCAGTTAACATTAGCACTTCTCAAACTCCCAATATATCCCTCCCCAAGACTTTCCCACCAGTAACCATATCATAGGTTTGTTTACTATGCCTGTGAGTCTGTTTCTGTTTTGTAGATAAGGTCATTAGTGTCTTCTTTTTTCTTTCCTTTTTTTTTTAAGATTCCACATATGAGTGATATCATGTGGTATTTTTCTTTCTCTGACTTACTTCACTTAGAATGACTATCTCCAGATCCATCCACATTGCTGCAGATGGCATTATTTTATTCTTTTTTATGGCTGAGTGGTATTCCATTATATAAATATACCACAGCTTCTTTATCCAGTCATCTGTTAGACTGCTTCCATGTCTTGGCTATTGTAAATAGTGCTATGAACATTGGGGTGCATGTATCTGTTCAAATTAGAGTTCCCTCTGGATATATCCCCAGGAGTGGGACTGCTGGATCGTATGGTAAGTCTATTTTTATTTTTTTGTTTTCCATAATGGCTACATTATGGCTATTTTATTTTCCATAATGGCTACATTCCCAGCAACAATGTAGGAGGGTTCCCTTTTCTCCACTCCCTCTTTAGCGGCAAATTCTATTTTAATTGAATCTTTCCAATAAGAAATTTCTATAAAGCCAAATTTGAATCTTTTTATGCACGTAGTTGCAATGCTTTCACATGGGAAGAATGGGCACTAGTATAGTATCCTAAAAACTAAAAGTACTCCCAGTGAAAGTAGACTAGTCTGGTTAGACTAACTTAATTACAAAGAAAGTAAACAATCGATTAGCTTAAGAAAAAGGCAGAGTTTTTTCGTAGGGAAACAAAATAGGTAGATGAGAATAGGAAGCTGGTAGGAGACCTAAGCATCAAACTGCGATTTCATAAACCTGCCCTGACTCTGGCAGTAGAAAAGACAGGAGCAGGAGTTAGTACTGGCCAGTCCCAAAACAGACTTCTCAGCACGTAAACACTGCCCCAGTTTGGTTTTAACTGAGATTTATATATAGCTGACAGCACAATAAGGTCCACAGGCCAAATCCCGCTGCTGCCTGCTGTTTTACTGGAACACACGCACCCCTCCACCAAGACAAAGCTGAGCGGCCGCGGCAGACGCCACATGGCCTGCACGCCCATGCCTGCTTACAGCCCTCTGCAGAGAGTGTGCCAACCCTGAACTCGGAGAGCAGCTGGAATCTACCCCCTCAAACAGCACTATGAAGGAGCTCCCCTGTTAAGTTCAAGTGGACACTCTGCCCAGAGTTGTAATTCCAGCGCCATTAATTTCAACTGTGAATAACAGAGGTTACTGACGTATCTAAAGTTCTAGCAGGAGCCCCAGCAGTCTCAGCTCAATCTCTTAAGTCTGTTTTAATTTTGGAGAACTTCAGTTAATCAAATTGAAATACGTATTATTATTTATGTAATATATATTGAAACATGTATCCATAATTTTTGATTAGCTTTTCCCTACCCACCACAGATAAGAGAATTTATTATAATATGGCTTCCAGCCAGAGTGGAATTACATGTAAAATACACCAAAATACAATAACCTAGAATAATTAATGGCATTAATTTGGTTTTTAACCAACTTTGCAATTAACCATTCTCAATACATACCTAAATAATGTATATTTGCCTTGTGATTCCAACTTGTTAATATACAACTGAAGCACAGCTAAACCCTTTTTTCTCTAAAATGGAACAAATAATATTGTTACATAAACTAAAGATTAAATTGTTTATTAAAACTTATTATCATTCAGTCCCAAACATGTACATACCAGTGTCTCAGTGGGGCAGAGTGTCATTATTTTGACTAAGCCCTGGAAATTTAAAAAAAATTAATTCAAATGTTAATAGATTATATTTACTACAAGGACTGTATTATTGGTGGATACTCTAAAAATGCAGAGAAGTGCGGGTAGGAGATTTTAAAATGAAGGAAGCTTTTCCCTGAGCCTTCCATTCCACTTCTAGGTCTACAGGAAGCTAAATACAACCCATTTTGTAAGTGACCCTGAGCTGGGTGGTATGAAGTGTAAATCTACAAGTGAAGGGTAATTTTCAGTTACGTCTACAGAGTGGCAAAAAAATGAAATCGAACATGCTGAAATGTAACCCCATTGATCTAAAATAATCAGGCTTAATATACTAACAAAAACCATATTTTTTCATTTAAAAAGTGGAAAAACAAGTTTCTACACAGACATCTGAGGACCTACTTGGCTATGACAGCTAACAGTATAAAAATAAACAGGCAGAAGAAATCACAGGAGGGAAAAACAAAATGTCCTTCTAGTAATGAGTTAATGCATGCCTTGACGGAGTCCTGAGGACTTGAGTTATGCTCAAAATAAAAGGGCTTCATTTTCTAAGGTTCCTACAGAAGCAAAGTGTTAAGGAATACAGTTACATTTTCTACTAGATGCTGTGCTGTCGACTGTGGCAACCACTAGCCACGTACAGCTACGTACGTTTAAATTAACTTACATTAAATAAAATTAAGAGTTCAGTTCCTGAGTCACACCAGCCGTATTTCACGTGCTCAGTGTGGCTAGTGGTTCTCAAACTGCATGGCACAGATAACAGAATGCTTTACTATCACAGAGTTCTGCTGGACAGCACGGCCCTAGTTTCAGAGGACATGGAGAAGAAAGTGGGAGAGGAGCCTGAAAAGACCTGAAGTTCAGACGAGCAAAGGGACCTCTTCAAGATTAGAATGCATACTTCACTCACCTGAGGCACAGTAAGGAAACTCTTGATTTCTAAGTACTGGTGAAGCAGACTGTTGTCCTCTAATCTCAACAAACCGTTCTCCAACAGATCCTACAGGTTAAGGTACATGCAGAGACACATAAATGGTAAAGTCAGTAGCTGTATTTGTCAACATGATTATGCATTTAAATTACAATGGGTGCAAACAAATCTTACCAATCCTTTGGAGAAAACAGACTCCTCTGTTCTGAAAGAGAATATTAAAATTTATCAACATGGTTTTCTAAACTGTTTTAAAATTAATTTTCGTTTTAGGAAAAATAAAGCAAAAATTGAAATTTAAGTACTTTAAAAATATGTATCATTAAGGAGAAATTCTGTTGAAGAACTTAGTCAGAATTCTGAATCCATTTTTGATCTGTCTTTTGATTTCTACTGACATCCATATCTAACCAAAATCAGCCCACTCAGCGCTTACTCCTGGTATCAGATCAATAGATCTCCAACCGCAAGTGCTAAGAAATCAACTGTACCTTATACAGTGCTAAGCATTTTAGTTGATTAATCAGTAAAACTTTTTCAATTCTTTATACATATAAAAAATTAATGCGTCCCCTTGCGATCATGTATTTTTTAAAGGTTTGCGATCATTGTTAACTAGGTAAAATCTGTGGCAAAAAAATATTTATCTCAGGCTCCAGGTTCTTATTCTAACCAAATAAGGAATTAAAGTGTTACAGTTTTTGGCTCAATGACTAAACAGTTTGGAAATCTTAAGACTACAGAGCTTAAGATTCAAATCAACAAGTATTCTCTTTTCATAAATAAAAAAGAAACTAAGTAAAAAATGTAAAATCATTAAGACATACATAAGACAGTAAATTTACAGAGTTAGTAACTGCTTGTGCCAGGAGACCCTTGGAAATTCCTGCCTTGTAGGCCGAGGCTTTGGACATCTGCCATGTTACAAATCTTCCTTCACCTCGGAAGAGATGGGATTAATACACTATCACTAGTGTTCCTAGAGGAAGTACTGAAAGGCCCTGGCTGATCTCAAGAGATAATTAAAAGGTTACAGGAAAAGAAAACAAAGCATACAGAGCTTTGTAAAATTCTAAAGTATCTGTCTGGGAAACTATGCAAACATATTACTTTGTAATGTTTTTTAAAAGAGCGTCTTTCTTCTTATTGGTGCCTCAAATGAGAAAAGATATTGAATGGGACCACTGTTAGTAATCTAAGTTATAAAACGTAGAGTCAAGACACCTCCTTCCTTTTGATGTAGTTCACAGACTTTGTCCATGAAGCAAAGCCACGGATGAATGTCTTTTTTATTGGCCACCCCTTCTTAGATGGAAGAGGCTGCAGTGGGACAGAGGTTTTCTCAAACAACAACTTCTGAAATAAGCAAAGAAACCTCAGAAGCAGATGACTGGAAATCTCCTTAAAAGACAATTTTTTTAAGTTATTTTTATTTGGGGGGTAATAACTAGGTTAACTTATTTGTTTTTAGAGGTACTGGGGATTGAACCCAAAACCCTGTGTATGCTAAGCATGTACTCTACCACTTGAGCTATGCCCCCCCAGGCAATATTTTAATATTATATTTGGTTTAAAATAAAAGATTCTGTTGTAAAACCTCTTTGGTTCCTTTTTTGTCTCTATTGTGAATATGTGCTTCACTATTTTATAAAATAACCAATTAATTAACTAGGGCGTGGCAAAGAGAAGGCAGTCTCCTCTGTTCTTGACAAAGACGATCTTAATGCTACTGTTTAATTCTGAGATGCCATCTAAATGATCTTACCTTTGTAAAAGGACTTGAATATGGCCCATGTTAAATTGCAAAAGGTATGATGGGCTGAAATAGAAAATATGTATATATAAACACACACACATGCATTTTTAGAAGTTTTACATACATAAAAGCTACGCTGGAGTCCTAACCACTATACGACCTTATTTGGATAAAAAGTCTGTCTTTAAAAAAAACAATTAAGGTAGTGATAAGCTGGGGCAGAGCAGGAAGCCCCGCACCTGGGGACAGGGTCTTTACAGGAGTAATCAAGAGAAAGTGACAGTAATTCGTGAGTCCTAATACCGTACGACTGATACCCTGAGTAAAAAAGGGGCCGTGGACAACACGCACAGCGGGAGAAGGCTGCATGAGCGCGGAGGCCGAGGCCGGAGCGACGCCGACGCGGCGACGAGCCAGGGGTGCCAAGGACCGCCCGCAAAGCAGCAGGAGCCGGGAGCGCGGCGCGGCCAGACGCTCCTTCCTGCCCCCACCGGGACCTCAGACTCGCAGCCTCCAGAACCGCAAGGTAGGAAGTGTCTGTTATTTTAAGCTGTGCGGTTTGTGGTACTTTGTCACGGCAGCCCGAGCAAACTAAGCCCCCGTGGGCGCGGGGGCGGTTCCGGACACAGGCTGCGGGGTCGCCGGAACTGCCGCGACTCCACCTCGCCCGCCGCCTGCTGCATGGGCCTGGGTGGTGTCTTAGCTTGTCTGAGCTAGTTACTGTCCTCCGTGAAGACAGGGGGCGCTCCACTTGGAAGGGTTACTACAAAGATTAGAGAACACGTACAAAGCTGTTAGCATAGTGCTTACTGCGTGATGAAGTGCAAGTGGTAGCTATGGTAACAGTATTCACAAACACATCTTCAAGTATGTTTGTACATAAATATACACAAAGAAATACACCCAAGGCCTGCAAGACACACAGTCCTTATCATGGAACTTAAAGTCCAAAAGGTGTTACATTACAAAAGTATGTATTTATTTTTTAAAGTTTTGATTAAAATTCAGTTTAAAAACTTTATGGGAAAAGAAGGACAAGGTCAAGGTCATTATAACACGAAGATTCAACCTAAATTGGGTGATGAGAGAAGGCTTTCCTCAGAAAGCAACATTTAAGGACAAAGAAGGTTCTAAGCATGTACAGGGCCCCTGCAGCAGGAAGGTTTGTGACACATCTGAACCAGAAACCCAGAGGTCTGTGCTACTGGAGCAAAGGAAGCAGGAGGAAAGGTGGCAGGAGGTAAACCCGGACAATAAAGCAGGGACCAGATCATGCAAGAGCTCGCCTCACCGGAAGTCATTTAGACTTTCTTCTTAGAGCCACTTAGGAAGCCATTGAAGGGTTTTCATTAAGGGGCTGACTGTCCTTAAAGCTTTTCTTTCTCGTGTGTTGAGAATAAACTGGATTAAAAGAGACTGAGGGTAGACATATAAATATCCACTCAGAATCACATTCACAATCCAGTGAAAAGATGATGGTAATTTAGGCGCCCCACTGGTAACTGGCCAGTTCCCCTGCAGTCCAGGGTGTCCCAGCAGCTTTAAAACCAAGCTCAGTTTAACACTTTCTGGCTCTTGCCCACATCATTCCCTACGTCTGTTTCAGCAACCCCCCTCCACCCTTTTCACTACTTGAGTACTACTTGAGTACTTTTCACTACTTGAGTACTACTGGCTTTAACAGACTATGGGCAGTATTAATTCAGAATAAAAATAAATTTTGTTTATACTTCATTTAAAAGGTATTAGTACATTAATAAACATATACTAGACATTAGATAAATAAGCGTGATGCTGTTCCTTTCAGAATACACGAGTAAACACTAAGTCCTACCTTAAGACCATGGGAAGCTGATCAATGCTGATGCCCTGCACAAACACGAGGTATGCCAGAGAAGCCAGGGAGTCTGATAACTGCTTGTGCTCTTCTTCCTCAAATTCAAGATAATCCCAAGTCTTCTTTTTCCTTCCATGATTAAAAATCATTTTGGGGAAAGGGTATCCAATTGCTGATAAAAAACCCTGTGAAATGGATAAAAAAGCTGTAGCAGACACTGTAATGTGCCCTCTCTCGCACCACACTCACACCCTGTATAACCCCTTCCCCGAGAGTGCGTGAGGCCGGGGAGACTTGCTTCCAACTAACAGAACATGGCAAGATGCACCCCCCTCCACGATTATATTATGTTACATGGCAAAAGTAAAGGGATTTTTGCAGATGTAATTAAAGTCCCAAGTCAGCTGACTTGACTTGAGAAGGGAGATGATCCTGGGTGGGCCTGACTTAACAGGAAGAGGGTTTTAAAGAGGGTCCAGGCCCTCCTTGAGAGCCAGAAGCTCACCCCTGCTGGTGACAAAGAACTAAACTGCCAGGCTATGAGGTGGCCTGTGAAGAAGGCTGTGTGGCAGGGAACTACAGGCAGCTTCAAGGAGCTCAAAGTGGCCCCTGGCCAGCACAAAAATGAGGACCTCAGTCCTATTGCTTTAAGAAGATAAATTTTTCCAACAACCTAAAGGAACTGAGTGGGAAGATGGAACAGTTTTGGAGATGGATGGTGGTGATGGTTGCACAACAATGTGAATGTACTTAATGCCACTGAACAACACAGTTAAAAATGGTTAAAATGGTAAATTTCATATTTTACCACAATTAAAAAAAAAAGTGCCTCAGAGAGATTTGAGGACAATCTACAAATAGTAGACATACAACTATCATGAAATGACAGTAAACTAACCACTCAGATGCAGAACAGGAACAAAACTGCACTGGCCACTGTTGGCCGAGACACTGAGTGGGCAGGACGACGCTGGCCTGCGGCAGGAGAGGCTGGGGACCCGGCGCTGGTATCTCAGGTCATGCGGGCTCTTACGCTGTGAGAGGGGGAGGGGCATGCCTGCAGGAGGGCGTGAACTACAGGCTCATGCTTGTTTTCTAAGGACGGAAGGAGAGAGAGACCTGAGGAATACAAGCTCGCGCTGATGCCTCCTACTTCTAACTCCAGGGTCCCGGAATGCATCTGACCTTCAGAATCCAATGGAACTGCTGTGAGCCCCTGGGTGAGCTACCTAGCCTCTCTGAAGTCTCAGTTTCCTTATCTAGAAAATGACAACACACATCTATGTCAAGTATTTACTGAGAAGCTCCACAAAGTACAAGAAAGTTAAGGCCACAGCAAACTACTACACAGCAATCAAAAGGGGACGACAAAAACAGCTAAATCAGAATGAATACTGACCTTCCACACATTCACTCATTTATTCAAGAAATACTTGAGGACCAGGCTCTGGGCCTGACACTGGGGAATCAGAAAGCCAAATAAGACTTTCCCAGCCTTCAGGGAGTTACAATCCACCTATCCCAGATGACTCCATTAGTCACTTCAGAACACAAAAAGGAACCACGGAGAACCCTCTCCGTCACAGGAGGCTGCCGCTCAGCCACCCGAGGCCGGACAGACGCTGCTGCGCTGATCTGCAGAGCCACGCACTCTCGCTACAGCTAGCAGACAAGTTCGCTGCATTCAGACACCAGACGTCCTCCTCATCACACAGCCCCATTTCTGCATTCGGCCAAAGCTGTATGTGCTTTCCCCCTGCCCCCCAGAGTAAGATTAGCTTTCCAAAAATCACCATGTGTAACCAGAGTCTACAGTGCTGTTCTGGATATCTGGGGTTCACCTGGGTCCAAATCAGGGCCTTCACTATCTCCCCACATACCATCCAGCAGTCTCGCTCAGACCCAACATACCTGCCACTCTGCAGTTTCTCATGGCAGTCTTCACCCTGTCACGAACGTTCTATGCTGCAGCCCTTGGGACATTCAAGCAGCTCTGCACCAAAACACCTTGTGCCACAGGGACGGCTGAGGTCACCAACCCCAGGCCTGCCGCACTGACCTGCACCTCTCCCAGCACAGAGCAGACAGCACCTCCTCACTTCATTTCCCGCCCTGATTGCAGCCTGATTTCTTGACTGCTTTGTGCTTCCGCACTGCTGGAAGGAGTGTAGTTTACTTGTAATGTCCCTTCCACTGAGATCTGAGAACCCTACACCCTCAACCCCTGCACAGGGTGCATGCTCCATGTCACTAAAGAAACCGGGCTGATCTCTGGTGGGAGCTGCTCTTACACCGCACAGCTGGGAAGGCAGCAGCGGGGCAGGCGGGATGGGTGGAGGCTCACTGTTACCCTGCTTCCTCCTGCACTCGCCAGCACAAGCACATTCTCCTCTGAAGCAGATGCCAGGCTGCCCTTTATCTGTCCTTATCTCTGACACATGCTGACTCCCTGGTCACTTCCCCGTGTTCACTGAAGACACTGGTACCTGCTCACCATCTTTTCCCCCGTCCTACTCCTGCTATGATCCTAGGAAAACAATGTTCACGTCGATAACTCCTGCAACAGGCCAGCCTTGTGATCCCTGTGACCGCTAAATTCTAGTGACCTTAATTTTCTGATCAATTTTGGAGCTTAATTCCATCCTGGACCTCTATCAACATTGGGAACTATCCCATTTTAGACACGTAAGCTCATCTCATTTTCTGACCACAACCTCTTATTCTGTCTCTTCTACCAACCTCCTTTTCTACCTCTGACTTCTCCAGCCCTGTTATTTCTTCATTTTAACCTATCCATCTGTCCCCTCCTAATTCCCTCTCTTTCCCAAACCGCCCAATGCACTATACATCATTTGAAGTATCTGCACCCTTATTTCCTATAGCTACATCTACCCAATAAAATGCCAGCCTCGGAAAAGCAGCTGCCATGCAGCTTCTCTATTCCTACGCCCAGGCGGTGAGTGCTGCTGGAGCACTGTCACCAGTCTGCAGGCACAGGCCCCGAGTGCCCAGGCACCGAGTGCACAGGCCCCGAGTGCTACTGACAAACGCTCTCTCGGCCGTCCACCGCTCTTTCCTCTCCCCTCAGGATCTCAAACCTTTACCAGTTCCCTGAAGCCCCTTATCCAATCCTCATTTCTACCACCGCATTCCCATCTAGGAATCTGAGGTCGGAGGGTCTGATTCCCATTACAATACTCCATCACGGCTACGAATTCTCCCACACGCACGCCCACCATCACCCCTTCCCCTCCAGGCGCCCTCGGTCCTGCGCGCAGCAGCCTGCTCTCCTCCGGCCACATTATTTGCTGTCCCACGACACTTCTCTTTCCCCTCTGACGGTCCCCACCCCTCAGCCTACAGACGTGCTCAAGCCTCCAACTCCCCTATTACCTCCTCCCTAAGCCCAGGTCTTCTGGCTGCTGCCTCTCTTCTTCCTCACGTATCCAAACTCTTTTAAAGAATAGCTTATACTCGTCATCTCCTTTTTCTCATTTTTCATGCACTCCTTTATCTACTCCACTGGTTTTTGTCTCCCAGTCCAGTCAAATCGTTCTTGCTGAGACCAGTGCCATCTTATTTTGTAAATCCAGTGAGTGCTTTTCAGCTCCTACTTGACAAGCTCTCTCTACTGCGTGTAACAGCAGCAATCTCGTCTTCTTCCTCAAACTCCACTACTTCAGTCTCTGTGATATTCCTACCACCTCTTCTTTCTTGGTCCCCTTGGTGGGCTCACCTTAAGTGCTGGTCCTCTGCAGGGCTCAGTCCCGAACCCTTTTCTCTTCTCATGCTGATCTTCTGTGAGCTGTTCTAGCAAATAATCGAATCTAACGGGGAGGAGGTCATGGACCCTCCAACGTGTAGCCAGGCTGGACAGAAGTTGTGGGTAACCTGGGGACTAAGCACCAGTGATTGGCATCTGAGCCCTTAACCTGTAGAATGATACAATCTCCAGGTGGGCGGTGTTAGAACTGAGCTAAATTGTAGGACACCCAGCTGTTGCTGCAGAAGTGTTTAGTGTGGGGAAAAAATGCATCCACTTGGTGACCAGAAATGTCAGAAGTGGAAGTGTTCTGAGGGAAGATAAAGGAAAGGGACACAGAAGGAGAACTGTAGATTTTTCCAGAACAGGTGTTAATATTATTTATATTTGGGTAGTAGAATTATTTTCATTTGTCATCTTTTTGTTATCCATGTTCTACAAAAAATGCATATTGCTTTATTAATAAATAGATCAATTTACATGCCCATGTGCAGTACGTTGAGAATATAGCAGGTGACATTTTAGATTACAGCAGATTTCACAGCATATTAGACTAGCTGTACTTACTATTATTTCAGACGCAAAACACCTTAAAGGATCGTTTCCAGCTTCTTCAGACGGCTCAGGGAACTGTGCTGTCAGCAAAGGGCATTTCAAGCTTTTGAAACAACTAAAATTGAAGAAATGGGTAACTATGAATACAGCACTTCCTAAGTGTAAAATAACTAGTTTTCACATGAAAAATTACATAAGCAGCAATAACTCAATGGCCTATAAAACTGGTGATAAAAGACCCTTCTTACTGGGAATGAGGAAAGCATAAGAACACATTGCTAGACTCAAGCAGAGAGCCACTCCTGTGTCCGACTACACCTATGGATGCCGAATACCTGTCTTAGCATCAGTGCTCATGCATGGACAGTTTTCATTACTTCAAGGGAAAACTGGCTCAATGTACTAATTTTATCATAAGGCTATATTTATTTTATTTAAAAAACCATACTTTATTCTGCGATTAAGGCTTACCTATTTTTAGTTAAAATATCTTCTCTTTCATGAAATAATGGGTTTTATAAATGGTAAAAAATGTTTTATTGTCCTAACCTGACAAAAGAGAAAGCTAACAGTAGTTTTAGTCCCCAACATTTTAAAAATAAAATTATCAGTCCATGTAATTCAATATAACCCAGTCCAGCACTGTCCAACAGAAATATACTATAAGTCCCATACATAATTTAAAAGTAGTAGGGAACAGGAAAAATTAATTGTAATAATTTATTTTATTAACCCATATATCTGAAACATTATTTCAATGTTTTCAGTATCAAAATTATTGAGGTATTTTAGTGTATTTTTAGCAACAAGTCTTGAAAATCCAGGGAGAATTCTCCACTTAGGACACGGACTAGCCGAGCACCGAGTGCGTGAAGCCAGGCGGAGCAGCGCGCACACGGCGCCCAGGGCCCTCCCCGCCGCCGGCTCCGCGGCCGCGCGCGAAGGGAGAGCGGGACCCAGCGCCGCAGAGCAGCGGCCCCCGGCGCCCCGCTTCGCCGCCGCTACTCGCTTACGGCCGTGAGTAAGGCGGCCCGCAGAAGGCTGTGAGTGAGTGAAACCAATGCACTTGGGTTTTAAGTTTTTACAGTATCAATTCCTCATTAAATGCCCATGTTGTAACAACTGAACTCCATATCCTTCCAAAATTCAAAATCTGAAACTAGGTTTATATTTCCATTGCAAACAAATAAAACAAAGAAACATAAAATAACTAAACTACCAATTACTTAAGTCCTTATGAATTGTTCTTCAAAGTGCACTTACAATTTCAGTAATTCATCCTTTAATTTTTCATTTTCCATTGAGTTTTCCTTGTCAGCAGTGACTTCCTCCACAAAAGGCTGAGCAAACTCTGTCAGGGCCTTGCAGCACCGACAGAGGCCGTGGTCGTCCGCTCGCACTTGTTCTTCCGAGCACGGAACAGGAAGCAGCGAGAGCTGACTCCACAGAGTGGACAGCGCTAGCCCGACTGAATACGCCTTGTTCTTACGAAGTTTCTGAATCACTAAAACGGAGACCAAGTTGCCACTTTAGGGGCCTCATCAAACACGCCACATATGGAACGAGAAGTCCAGCAAAGACGTAATGTCAGGACTACAAAGATGTAATCTCATACCTTACCTGGCAGTGTTTTTTCCTTCTGAGTGGCACATAAAATAATTGAGCATCTTATAATTGTGGCACTTTACAACAACAGATGTCCTGAAAGTTTCGTTTAGGTCTATTTATACCAGGTTATATACTTGAAACAGAAACACTTCTTTCCCTATTCTTTGGTTGTTACAAGTATAAAATAAGAACAAGTGTCTTGTAAACTGCAAAGCACTGTAAAACTGAAAGGTGGTAGTGCTTTTCTTTCTAGAAGACTTTGAATGTTTCAAGTGGTACAAAGCTGCTGGGCACTCACATTTAAACAAATTTACTCTAGCTTCTGATTCTGGGTCCCTCTGTCAGACTCTGAGTTTTATGCAGGTCATAAAATGAAAAAGTAGTCTCTTCCCATGAATAGAGACTGTCTGCCTTGGCTGCCAAAGCCCGTTTCTTACCAATGCTGTTCCCACACCCAGCCGTGGCGCCTGCTCTTCCCACACTGTCTCCTTCTTCAGCAGTGCCTCTGCTGCTCCCAGTCCCAACTCCCAACGCACAGGTGAGCAGTACCCTGCCCGATACTGTTTTTAATCAAGATACAGGACTACCACGATGCTATCAGACTGAGTGCTGCAGACAACACAGGGGCGATCCTTTAAATATGTTCACGGGGAAAAGTCTAGATGTAAGTTGCTGATTGGAAGGTTACACAAAAAGCTATAGGTTACAACACACTACGTGAAAACAGCATGGCCTTCAACAAACTACTTACTGGGTACCCACCCTGTGCCAGGTACTGCCACCTTTCTAGGAGGTGTTACTGGTTTAAGCAGAGGACTCAATATTCAGACATAAACTTTGCTCTGGTATAGTGTTGACATTCTGGAGTAACCGCAAGGCACTTACACAGATAAAACAAGAAACACTTAGGTATCAATACACTCATTACCTGTTTGTAATGGCTGAAGTAAAAGAAGAATAATTTGGGATATCTGTTTTCCAGACGGCTCTTCAATCAGTTCAAGCAAACCCAACAATAATTCCTTTGGATTACATAACTACAAAAATATTCACAATTGAACCTGTTTAATACAAGTTGTATTTAAAGCCACATGATTACTATTTTTAAAAGGCATATACTGAGAGATATAATTATTTTTCCTTAACACCAAAACACCTCATCAGATTGTTCAAAAAAATACACTAGCAAAACACAGAATCTGTGATTCTGTGAAAGCGAGAAGTCAGACAACTACATTTTAGAGACTTAACTCCTGGAAAAGTCAGAGAGATAGGGAAGGGAGAGCGTAATTAGCAGAGCACAGGCTTCCCGGGAGTGCGGCCGGTCTGCTCCGAGGGCCTCCTCGGGCTCCCGGGCCGGCCGCCTCTCACTGCCAGGGCCCTGAGACGGGTGCAGCGGCCCCCCTGCCCTTTCTCAGCAGACAGAACTTCCACTGCCCTCTGACTGGTCCTAGCCTATCACCTCATTTGCCTTGGTTTTTTTAAGCTCTCATAGTTTATAACTAATATCTAGGGAGTCTCCCTCTTTCCAAGTATACATTTGTGTTCATTTAGAGTAATCTCTAAGTGGCTTCTTATAACAGCCTTTTTCTCAGAATCTCTCTCTCTCAACCATCACTTTTGGCCTCTGACTCTAATTAAGCTTTTACTAACAGCCTCTTCCTAAGGCTGTCATTCACAGCTCATCTACTTCCTACTCCTGTTCCCGCTGTGACCAGCGGCATTCTGAGGTTTTCATGCTCTTTTAGGGAACACACTACAAGGGAAAGAGCACTGAGATCGGACTTCAGTTCCAACCTTCCCAAAAGGTCTCTGTGGCCTAGAGCTACTTCTCTAAATCTTTGAATTCCACATCTATTCAATAAGCTACTTAAAAAAAAAAAAAATAGAGATTCTTACATCTCTCTGCGAAGACTCTGAACCAGTGGGTCTAAGATGAGGTTAGATAATTCTTACATCCAGGAAATCTGGGGAAGATGAAGAGGACTTGTCCATCTAATCAATAAGGTGGGGCCTTTTCTCCAAAGAGTTTCCACCAATATTCTCATGAATTAAAAGCTTTCTCATCAGAAGCACTAAAGGGGATTATAAAATACTGCTGTGTATTGTGACAAGAAGAATCAAGTCTTATTAACGTACCTTTACCAGTACATCAAGCATCAGAAAATAATACTTTCTTTTATCATCTTCCTTATCATTCCATAAAAGGCATCGAACAACAGGACCAACTAGATTCCAGCCCATGTTCTTGACGATGACCTGTGAAACATTTTCAGAGTAAAGCAAACACTGCCGTCTATGGGGCTCTTACCAGGAGCTTTCTTGACATGGAGGAGCTTACGATTTCCTCTAACATAGGAAAGATGAAGCAAGCGAGCCCATCAACATCTCACCACGGACTTGCGGGGGCAGCTGCCAACAGGTCACATTCAAAAAAGGGTTCTAATTCTTTCACTGAGGAAAGGTGAATGGGCCTTTGCTTTTAATCAGGTAATCTGGCCTTTCCCAGGATTTAAACAGATCCTGTGTTTCCAACAAGAGAGTTAACTTGCTTAATAGGAGCGAGTACTTAATTTTCATGGAGAATTTTGCTCCCCCTGATTCATAGAGAAATCCAGCCAATGCTCACAAACTTTTTAAAGTTCCTTGGAGAATTTCTAAATACATTATAATTATGTAACTTGTAAGAGAAATAGGGAAGACTTGTTAGAGAAACAGAAGTTTAATGGGCACAGACAGGTGGCAAAGACATTCAAGGCTCTAAAACAGCAATGTGCAAAGGTGTAAGACTTAACATGTCCTAGAGAACTGATAACAGAGGATATCAGGGAATGTGAACACATCGTTCACAAAAGAGTAAAAGAGGAAATGCTATCTGTTCACATCTTCATTTATCAACTGGACATTTTAGTGTTGTCTTGTCAATTGCATGAGCTCCTTATATGTTAATATTCACCTGGTTGTATTAACGACAAATTATTATTTGGTTTTTCAGTTATTCTAGTTTTTTATATAGCAAAATATAGTGATTATTTCTTTGGTCCCTTTTCTACTGTTTTCAGGTCTAAAATGGGTTTCCCCCATGAGATTTATAAACATTCATTTAAATTAAAAGTACACATATGTTTTACCTTTCTTTTTATTCAATAAGATTTATATTGGAAACATGGCATAAAATGAAGCCTTAAATTGATATTTTTTCAGCAAATAGCAAAACAATCATGCTTTTTACCTAATGGGATAAACAGTTCAGTTGATCTCTCTGAACATTCTTCTCATTCTAGTTATTTCTTCCGCCTGGCACACTCCTATCCCAGACAGCCCCATCGTTTACATCTCTGGGTCCTTCAAATTTCTTTGCGATTTAACCCAATGCAATCTGTACCCCGACCATGCTGCCTTACTCTCTAGGGTATCTGTCACTTTCTAACATACCATGTAATTTATTTATTATGTGTGTATCTGTCTTTGTTAGAATGTAACATCCACGTGGGCAGTGATTTCTGTTCACTGCTGTATCTACTCCCAGTGCCTGGAGTAGGGCCTGTTACAAAACACATCTTCCACCAGTACAGGCTAATGGTGTCCGTTACTTCTCAGCATAACAAATCTTCCTCCCTCCAAAGATTCCATACTCTGCTCTGCTTTCTTCTATTTTTTGTGTAACTTGACTTTTAATATTTAGGTCTTTACTAATTGGGAATTTATGTTATGTGGTTATTAGTTTTTTATCCAAATTACTAATTATTTATTCCATCATTGCTTATGAAATAAGCCTACACTCGCTTTTAAAAACTTAACTAGTTCCTGTGAGACTCTGCTTTTTCAACTAAGTGTTTCTTTCCCTTTTCATAGGTCTACTTCTACGCTATAAGTGATTCTCTAAGAATAATTAACTAGAAGAGAAAATTCCAGATTTGAATAAGATTTCACATATCTTGGCTGAAAAAAGAATTTTTTAAAAAAATTTTAGTAGTCAGTTTACAACTTCTGGTGTACAGCATGATGTTTTGGTCATATATTTATATACATATATTCCTTTTCATATTCTTTGGAAAAAGAATTTTGGTAAACTATCTCACAATTATAATTTCGGCTGCAAGGTATCCAGTCATTATGCAGACAGTGAATAGTTATAAGGGGAATAAAAGTAACAATCCATAAGCGACACCTTGTTTAGTTGAATACTAACAACGCTACTAGATAAAATCATTATCCCCAATGGGCAGATGAGAATGCCAAAGCGCAGAGATTACTGCAATGCCTACATCTAACAGCTAAAATGCCTAAATCTAACAGCCAGGATTTGCATGTCAGTCTGTCCAGCTCCAAAGACCATGCTTTCCCCAGTATATTAGTGGTTTTCAGTGAGGGCAACTTGTTCCCTATCTACCAGGGGACATTTGGCAAATCCTGGAGACATTTTTCATTTTCACTACTGGGAGGACAACTGATACAAAATCAACAGTGCCAATGTTGAAAGCCCATACACTATAGTGTCAGGATAAACTGCTATTCCTGTGGCTTAAAAAAATTTTTTTCTTTTACACAAAGCAGATTAATAATAAATTTGATCAATCTTGATTGTGTCACCTGGGTTACTTTACTCTGATCAGTATCTGGATCTTTTAAATGAGCAAACGACACATTACAATGGTGATTCTCAAGCTATGAAGGCTAAGCCTCACTATGCTTAAATCTGTCACAATCACCTAATCTCTAACAGTCACACACAAATCTACATCTTAATCCATTTCTCTGCTAAGCTCTAAACATTACTTTTCAATTGCCTGCTGCATCTTAAACTTAACATTGCCAAAGAAAATTTTTCTGTCCTTCCTCAGGGAATTTTCTCCTCTTCTTAAGCTGCCTTTTTCTGTTCAGGATATAATATACTATCCTCTCAGAGGCTGAAACCCCATCTTCTTGGTCATTTCACTCTCCCTCACCCCCACAATCAGCAACTCTCTATTCGACTCTAAAACTTCCATGCTACACAGTGCTAACTGAAGGCAGAGCAGAGTGGTTAAGAGCTCTAAAACCAGGCTGCACAGATCTAATTTAATTTGGGCAAGTCACTTATCTTTCAGTGACTCTTTCTTTGTCTAAGAAATGAATTTAACAGTGGTACCTATATTATGGGATTCTGGAAAGACTGAATTAGTTAAAAGATGTAAAACAGGTAAGACAACATCTGACTGATAGTAAACACTCAATAAACCTTAGCTTTCATTTATTTTATCATTATTAACTAAAAGTGAGGCACTCTCAAAGATTATCCTCTGAGAATACAATTGGGAAAAATCAAGGAGTTAAAGAAAGCATTACATTTATTTTATTTCAGGCTACAAAAATATTATAAACATATAACAAAAACAAATGTACTAAACAAAATGTCCTCATTTTTATTAAAAATTTTATAAATAAAAAAGGGAGAAGCCCTCTGAACTAGTAAGAGATTCTATAACAATGTATGGCTAAAAAGTTTCAGTAATTTCCCAAATACAACCAAGGTACCCTAGGAGTATTCCTAGGCCAGCATGACTAGACTGTGAAAGAAAACTTCTATATAAAAAAATAGCATTATAAATGAAGAAAGAGTATGCTCCTGGAAAGAAGATGGTCCTCCCTTGTATAACGGGGTGGGGGTGGGCATCTAAAGACACAAAATTAGGCAGTATTGTCAACACTGTGTCCCAGCTGTTCCTGATCCCCAAAAGATCCTTTCCCATTGTGCAGAATGATTTCTCAGATGATTGCAGCTGGGTGACATTGACCAGTAAGGTCATCTAGCTCTCCCTGTGTTCTAACTCTATGCACCCAAAATACCATCTTACCTACTATCTGGTTTTTCATATACACCTGGCTAGAAAAAAAGAATGTGCTGATCGCTAAAAATGGGTATCTGAGACTTACATTTCTCAATGTAAATTGATGATTCAAATGCCACTTTGATCCCTAAACCAGAAGTAGGCCCCACTCCGCTCAAGCATTTTACTTGTGTTTCACCTACAGCACTTACTCTGGAGGCTAAATGAGTTAGCAGATGTACAGCATCGGTTTATTCTGCCTCCTATTGCTGATTGTTTACATGTTTATCTCTCCTACCAGACTGTAAGCACTTTAAAGTATATAATTAGTCCTAACATTCTTTTTATTTTCCACAGTTTTCTACTGTGCATGTTTAAATTGATTCTTAAATGTTTACTGAAAAAAATGAATCGATGAATAATCGTATCATGTGGCTACTCTCTTCCTACAGACACTGAAAAGTACATACAAAGATTCTTACCTTATTCTTTTCATTTTGAATAATTTCTACTAGTTGATCTATGTGCCCTTCATCTAAGCATCTTTGGCCTGCTAACTGAAACAGGCCAAAGTCTTCTTCTTTAAAGTCTTGCTCTTCTAGGATTTGCTGGCAAAAACAAAAGAAAAAGAAAAATATGTTTAGGCAAATGAAAATTCAGTAACTCCTTAATTATTTTCTCTCTCTGAAAACAGTGAAATCTGTTTAAATTCTACATAAGTTGCACTTAAACAAATGTATGAAAACTAGGATTAGCCTAATAAATACTTCAACAAATGATCCTGAAATCCACTGTGCCAAAGAAACCTATGGTAAGAATCAGTATTTAAAATTATAAAAAAATCTACGCTAAGAATCAGTATTTAAAATTATAAAGTATGTCACACAGTATGACATACTTGGAGAAATAATCCAATCTGTCTTCCTGCCTTCATGTTATTTATTCCTCGGTAAAAAAAGCAAGGATTAAAGAAGCTTAACAATTTGAGTAATCTCAAATGGGATTAAAAATAATCTGTACCTTTCCCATATTTTGAAAGATATTTAACTTCACAAAAAAAAAGACAAAGAAAAAATTACTTACACATCTCTTTATAATGGATTGAAGTTCCTCCACAGCCATTCTTTATTTTTTTCTAGTCTTGATGCTGAAATGTACTAATATAGAACACACTGTTAACTATCAGTGATACTATATTGAAGAATTACTAATTCTGATGAATTACTAATAAATACAATAAAGAAAATGGAAAGTTTTCACGCTGAAATGTTTTTACTGAAATTACGTTAGTCTGAGAAAATGAAAATCTATCGCAAAAACAAACTCCTGTTTCTTCTTTTAGGTTTCCCAGGAGCATAGTTTTGAAAGATAACCTTAAGGAGAAAAGTCGTCGAGAGCACTACCAAGAGGCAACGCAAATATAAAATGTAAGAGCTTTTAAAAGGCAGTCTTTTTTCCAAAAGGTGGGCCTGAAATCAGTTCTGGTCATCAGGGAGCTTGTTCAAAAATTTTAACCTCCCACTTGACAAAAACTGGAGTGCAACACAGCTCATCCAGCGGGGTGAGGGCTGAGACACCCTCCGCCCCGAGGGTGGCCGGGGCGTTTGTCCGTCGGAGGTGCAGTCCCCCCGGTACAGCCATCGAAATAGCCAAGTCACCACACCGCACGGACACAAGGCGACCGGCGCCGTCAGGACGACACCGGTCCGTTCCCGCAGCCCCTCGTTTGTCCGGCGGGGAGACTCGTCCCCAGCCCCGCAGGAGGGGAGCGGCAGGCCGGGTCCTCGGGGCAGCGCGCGTGCAGGCGGCGTCCCAGAGCAGCCATTTCTCGCGATTCCTGCCTGTGTCGGCCTTCGGGCCCTTTTCCTCCAGGGCGCTGGTTTGTCTGCGGCGCCAGCGTCTCAGCGGCTCACCGCTCACCGCGAGCCCCGCCGCCCGGGACATACCCACGCTCCCACTTACCCGCCAGGCCTGTAGCCCTCTCACCGCCCTCCTCCTCCTTGGGCCGCGTAGGCCGCGCTCCCGGCCCCGCCCCGCGCCCCCGGCCCCGCCCCCGCGCGCCCGGCTCCGCCCTCCAGGCCCCGCCCCGCGCTACGCGGCGAGAGGCGGAGCCTTGGGGCTGAGGCGCCGGGTCGGCTCCGACTCTCGGCCGACGCTTCCCATGGCTGACGGGTCTGGGGCGTGCTCCGCCGGGCGCAAGGCCCGAGGTCCCCGCGGCCCGCGAAACGTCGCAGGTAGGGAGAACGGCCTGCTCCCACGTTTGAGCCCAGAGAAGTGAACCCCGGCAGAGTTCCAGACCGAGGCGCGCGGGGCGCTCCCGAAAGGTTGCCTCAGGGGAGGAGGTCTTCGGGGCAGAGAAGGCCGAGCGCTCCCGCCGCCGACCTTGCGGCTTCTGGGAAGAAGCTTCGGCCCGACCCCACCTGTTTACGCTGATGTTCCGAGATTTCCCCCCGAACGGGCTCTGAGGGAAAGGGCTGCTGGGGTCGCCAGAGTGGACGGGTGACCAGGGCGGCATCCGCAGGCCCTGTGCAGCTGGCCTGGAGCCTCGCACTGGTCTTCCTTCCAGATGTGCTGCTGCTTTGGTGCCCCGCTTCTATGGGGTGTCGGACGCCCCCCTTTACCCGGGAAGGAACATTTGGGGGATGGAGGGAGGTTGCCCCTAGAAATACCCAGATCTCAGTTTTTCAGGGTTGCTTAACTAAAGAAAGAGAAATAACTATAGAAAAAAATAATTAATTAGTTTGTAAAACCAAATTGGATTCCCTTCCCATTTCATTTGATTTACACACAGAATTGGAAGTGAAATGGAAAAGAAGAAAAGAGGGCCTACATTTTATTTGGACAGGAATCTGCCCTGTACCCTGGTGTGTTTGTGTAGACTTGACCTACTGATTTTTGTTTCTTTTAATTGTAGGCACTAAACAGACAAATGCCTTGAAACAAGAAGCAGCTTCTAAAAGGTATGAGAACTACTCAGACAGCTGCTTTCACTTACCTGCTTATCTCTTACTAATTGAATCATTTTAAAAAATAATAGGTGCTACCTTAGAGGAGATTATTTTGAGAGAAGAGAAAGATCTGGGAAATACTATAAATTCTAACATAGAGTTTACTTCTGCTACTCTGCACTTTAAGAAAACCAAATGAGACACTTCTAGACTGCTGGTACGAGTAGCTGCAGAAAGGTGTCAGTGCCTGAATCAACCAGGTCTATTTTCTCCACCTCTTCAGATACTCTCTCCTTTTTTTGCTTTAGATGCCAGAGACTCCAAGAAACCTTGTTGTTGTTCTTTGTTTACATCATGTCCGCATTTGCAGCAAAAAGTTGTCCTGTACTGTCTATAGGCTTCTCCTAAAAAGGCAAGATTTATCTCCTGTCACAAAAGGTTTTTAGAATAGGAGTAGTCTCTCAGAATGATTAAAAATAAATGTATGTCTGTACCTTATCATTTTATGAAGTGTCGGCTTTGGCCTTGATTTACTCATTCTTTCAAAAATCATTTGCTGAATGTAAGATATGCCAGACCTGTGTTAGGCCCTGAGGATATGATATTTTGTTGTTCTTGTTGAATCAAATTTATTGTTTTTAGACAGTTTTAGAAGTTACTTTCCATTTACAATTATTAAAAATATTGGCTACGTGTATATATATACATGTTGTACAATATATCCTTGAGCCTGTCTTGCACCCAGTAGTTTGTGCCTCCTACTTCTCTACCCCTACATTGTCCCCCTCCCCCACTGATAATCACTGTTCTGCATATCTGTGAGCCGGCTTTTATTTTGTTGTATTCACCAGTTTTTTTGTATTTTTTAGAGCCCACATATAAATGATATCATATGATATTTTTCTCTCTAACTTATTTCACTTAGCATAATGCCTTCCAACTCCATCCATGTTGCTGCAAATGGCAAACTTTGATTCTTTTTCATGACTGAGTAGTATTCTATTGTGGGTGTATCTGTATGTATATATACAACATCTTCTTTATCCAGTCATCTGTTGATGGACACTTAGGTTGATTCCATATCTTGGCAATTGTAAATAATGCTGCTATGACATTGGGATTTTTGAATTAGTGTGTTTGGTTTTTTGGGATTTTTTTTTTTTTTTTTTTGGATATATACCCAGGAGTGGAATTGCTGAGTCATATGGTAGTTCTATTTTTAGTTTTTTGAGAAACCTGCTTACTGTTTTCCACAGTGGCTGCACCAATTTACATTCCTACCAGCAGTGCACAAAGGTTCCCTTTTCTCCACAGCCTCACCAACATTTGTTACTTGTGTTCTTTTTGATGATAGCCATTTTGACAGGTGTAAGGTGATATCTCATTGTGGTTTTGATTAGAATTTCCCTGACGACTAGTGATGTTGATCATCTTTTCATGTGCCTGTCGGTCATCTGCATCTCTTTGGAAAATGTCTATCAGGTCTTCTGCCCTTTTTAAAATTCAGTTGTTTGTTTGATATTGAGATGTATGAGCTGTTTATATATTTTGGATACTAACTCCTTTTTGGTCATATCATTTGCAAATATTTTCTCCCATTTAGTAGGTTGTCTTTTCATTTTGTTAATGGTTTCTTTTTGCTTTTCTCTTGCTGCTTTTAATAGTCTCTCTTTATCTCATTTTGATTGCAGCGTGTCTTGGTGTGCTGCTTTTTGAGTTCATCCTGTATGGAACTTCCTCTGCACTTCCTGGGCTTGGGTGACTGTTTCCTTTACCAGGTTAGGGAAGTTTTCAGCTATTATGTCTTAAATGTGTTCTCAGACTCTTTCTTCTCCTTCAGGTACCCGTATAATGCAAATATTAGTGTGTTTGATGTTGTCTGAGAGGTCTCTTAAACTGTCCATTTCTTTTCATTCTTTTTTTTTTTCCCTTTTCAGTGGCAGTGATTTCCACTACTCTTTCTTCCAGCTCACTGATCTATTTCTCTGTATCATTTAGTCTACTATTGATTCCTTCTAGTGTGTTTTTCATTTTAGTTATTGTATTCTTCACCTCTGTTTGGTTGTTCTTTATATTTTCTAACTCTTTGTTAAAAACTTCTAACTTCTCTCTCTATGCATCCATTATTATCCAAAGTTCTTTGATCATCTTTACAGTTACTGCTCTCAACCCTTTCTCAGGTAGATTGCCTAGCCCACTTAGTTCTTCTTCTGGGCTTTTACCTTGTTCCTTCATCTGGACCGTGCTCCTCTGCCGCCTCATTTTGTCTCAGTTGCTATTTGTATTTTGTGTATGTGGTAGGTTAGTTATGTCTTTCAAGTGTGGAGAAGTGGCCTTCTGTAGGAGACGTTTTATGCATCCAGCAGTGCATTCCCGTCTTCTCAACCAAGCTGTGTGCTCTAGCTGTTCCCCATAAGAGGGCTGCATGGGCCCTCCTGCTACGGCAGGGGGACTGTGTGTGTGGTCTGGTGCACGTGACCGGCGCCTCACCCACCAGGTGACCAGGCTCTGCCTCAGGCAGGTGCTGCTGTCGAGCAGGGCCTGCTCACAGGATGGCCGGCTGCTGAGCCCTAGGCCCAGGGTTAGTGTTGGCTCACTTGTAGTCGGAGTCAGGGCCCCAAAGATTTCGGGGCTGTTGCCCACCCACTGATAGGTGAAGCCAAGTGTTAGTGCTAGACTGTTGGCAGGCAGGGCCAGTTCCTGTGGTTGGGCTGCGTGGCCCAGGGGTCCCAGGGCTCATTTAAGGTTGTTGTGGGCTTGGGGGTGGTTCCTGTCTGGGCATGGGATCCTGTTGGATAGGGAGCACCGGGTGTCCCGAAGCTAGCATTTGCCTGCTGGTGGGTACATCTGGGGCACAGCTGGTCCTGGGGTAAGGTCTGGCACGCTTTTGGCATCCTAGGTCTGCAGGATGCAGGATCCGAGTTTTGAGTCTGGTGTCCGCCCCCTGGTGGGTGCGGCAGGCTTTCTGGAGGGAAGGGCTGGTGCCTGCCCACGGGTAGGTGGAGCCGGGTCCTGACCCTCCGGTGGGTTGGGCTGTGTCTAGGCTTGTGTCAGGAGGTGGTTGTGGGCTTGGGAGGCCATTAGGAGTGTGTTTGCTGGTGGATGGGTCAGTTATGTGGCCCGAGGAGTCCTGGCCCCGGCACCTGTAGGTCATTGAGTGGGGCCAGGTCCTGGTGCTAATGAGCCAAGTGTCAGCCACCAGCAGCAGAACGTTCCCAAATATGCTTTCACCAGTGTCTGTGTCCCCAGGGTGAGCTACAGCAGCCCCCCACCTTTCCAGGAGACTCCCTAAGACCCGCAGGTAGGTTAGACCCAGGCTCCTATTGAATTGTTGCTTTTGCTCTGGGTCCCAGTTGCTCATGAGATTTTTGTGTGAGCTCTGGTAAGAGTGAAGTCTCTATTTCCCCCAGCCCTGTGGGGCTTCGAAATTAAGCCCCACTGGTCTTCAACGCCAAATGCTCTGGGGTGGGGGTCATCTTCCTAGTGCAGGATTCTGGCGCTGGGGAGCCCGACACGACGCTCAGAACTCTCGCTCCTGTGGGAGAACCTCTGCGGCGTGATTGTCCTCCAGTTTGTGGGGCTCCCACCCGGGGTGGGGGTTGGGATTTGATTATCTCACAAGTCTGCCCCTCCTCCCCATCTCATTGTGGCTTCTTTATGTCTTAGTTGTAGAAGATCTTTTCTGCTAGACTTCAGTCTTTTTCATCGATGGTGGTTCTGCAGACAGCTGTGATTTTGGTGTGCTGGTAAGAAGAGGGGAGCGCAGGGTCTTTATACTCTGCTGTCTTGGCCACTCCATATTTTTTTTTAACTTGAAGTATAGTTGATTTACAATATTATTATTAGTCCCAGGTGTGTAACATAGAGATTCAATGTTTTTATATTCCATTTAAAGTTATTACAAAATAATGGCCAGATTTCCCTGTGCTATACAAGATACATTGCTTACTTATTTTATACATAAAATACATAGTTTGTATCTCTTTATCCCATATCCCACTCTTGCCACTCTCTCCTGCCGTCCCCCCACTGGTAACCACTAGTTTGTTCTCCATATCTGTGAGTCTGTTTTAGCTTTGTTATATATATTTGTTTGTTGTATTTTTTAGATTCCCCATAGAAGTGATATACAGTATTTGTCTCTGTCTGATTTATTTCACTAAACATAATACCCTGTACTTTCTTCCACATTGCTGTGAATTGCAAAATGATGGCTGAGTAATATTCCATTGCATATACACACCACATCTTCTTTGTCCAGTCATCTGCTGATAGGCACTTAGGTTGTTTGTGTATCTTGGCTATTGTAAATAATGCTGCTTTGAACATTGGGGTGCCTTATTTTTCCAAATTAGTGTTGTTATTTTCTTCAGATATATATGCCCAGAAGTGGAATTGCTAGATCATATGGTAGTTCTATTTTTAGTGTTTGAAGGAAACTCCATGTTGCACTAGTTCACATTACTACCAACAGTGTATCCAGGTTCCCTTTTCTCCACATCCTTGCCAACGTTTGTTTTAGTGGTCTTTTTGATGATATCCACTCTGACAGGTGTGAGGTGGTATCTCATTATGGTTTTGATTTGCATTTCTCTGATGATTAGCAATGTTGAGCATTTTTTCATGTGCCTGTTGACTGTCTGTATATCTTTGGGGAAATGTCTATTTAAGTCTTCTCTCCTTTTCTTAATTAAGTTTGTTTGATATTGATTTGTATGAGCTGTTTATATATTTGGGGTATCAATCTCTTTTTGGTCATATCATTTTCAAATATTTTCTCCCATTCAGTAGGTTTTCTTTTCATTTTGTTGATAGTTTCCTTTTCTGTACCAGAGCTTTTAAATTTAATTAGGTCCCATTTGTTTATTTTTGCTTTTTCCTTTGCCTTAGGAGTCAAATACAAAAAAAAAAAATTGCTGTGATTTATATTAAAGAGTGTTCTGCCTGTGTTTTTTTTCTAGGAGTTTTATGGTTTCAGAGGCCCTGAGGATATGATTTTGAACACAATAGACACAATTCCTGTCTAGTGGAACAAAGAAATACCAATTACATTATCAAAAGTAAATACATAATTACAAGTTATGATAAGTGCTATAAAGGAGAAGACTATGATGGAGGAACTAATAATAGGGGTCCAGTTTAGCTGGAGGCAAGAAGGGTGGTAGGTTTTCAGGGAAAGGCTTCTCTGAGAAAGTGGTGATTAAGCGAAGACTTGAGGGCCAAGTAGGCATTGCCCAGACAAGGAGTAGTGGGATCTCCAGCTGGAAGTGGCAGTGTGTGTGGCAGGGAAAACCTCAGTCACTTAAAGAAAGGAGACGTGCCCAGGGTGGTGTGCAGCGTTCTGAGCTAAGGAAGAAAGGAGTGTAGGAAAAGGTTAGAGGCAGGATTCTTTTCAGACAGTACCTGGTAGGACATAGTGAGAAATTCAGATTTTCTAAGTGCAAATTGGAAAACTTTTAAGTAATAAAGTGGTGGAATTTAAAGTGAATTTAGAATAAGAAAATAAAATGATGAATCTGTCTTGAAGAATATTTCCCTGTAGGGCAGCATGATTATACTGACTTGGGTTTAGGAAGTATTCCAAGAGTAAAATTTAGCTAATAACGATAATGCTGGCAATTTGCAGTTCTCTTCAACATGGATCTGACCAGAAGCCTGGGGAGATTGTATTTTATTCTATACTTATATTTAAAAAATACAGGTAAGCTGAAATGTATTTTAAGCGGATCACCCAGGATGCTGAAACAATTAAAAATCCTTGGGGGCAACCAGATAGTTGTGGAAGGGAGTGCTCCTTCATACATTCATTCCAGCTGAAAAATACTAATACATGCAATCCAGGTGAGTAGTGTCAAGCCCGCTGTTAAGGAACTTTGCAAAAGTAGAAATCAGTTTTGCTCTTCACACTAAAATTTTCATTTAAAAATATATTAATGTGTAATAGGTATCGTGTTATTAAATGAATTAATAAATGCTTTAAATTTTTCTTAGTTTTATTAGCAATGTGGTAAGTATCAGCAGATATAATCTACATAAGCAAAAGCTCCAATTTTAAGAGTGTGAAGGAGCACTGAGACCAAAAAGTTTGAGAACCACTTCCGTACACACACTGCCTGTCATCATTTGGGAGGGAAGGCAGCAGTGAGACAGGGCTGTCCATGGGAAACAGCTGTGGGGGTTCCTCAGTTAGGAGGAGTGAGGCTGTTCCCACAAGTTGACGTAATTAACCACTTAAGTCGGCAATTCCTAATGCAGATTCTATACTGATCTTAGTATGTGACATCGCTTTTATTGGTAGGCAGTAAAATGAGAAAATAAAACAATGTTTTCATAAAGCTAACAATGCAAAGAACTGTCTTTTAACCTGTGTTCATGTCTGTTATACATCTTTGATAAAAGAATGGTCTTTATAAAATGGTAGGAAAACATGTCAATTGCAAGTTTCTTCTTGTTTTAATGTCCCTTTTTGTCCCTAGTTGGTAATCCTTTGTCATTCCTCCAAATTGTTTTTGTAAAACATATTACTCTGGGCAAGGAATTAGAGTCTAAAGTCTTGAGAGTCAGTGAAGGTAGGGAGAAAAGGTAAGTACATTGTAGGTCTTGATATGAGAGCTCTGTCAAGGTCCAGGGGACCAGCACAGGTTGTCTGGTAGACAAGGAGAAACCAGTGCAGGAAAGGAGCAAGTAAGTCTCCAAGATGGTTGGTATCTTTGGTCCCATGGCAGTGGTTCTCAGCCCTGTTACACACTCAGATTGTCTGGAACACTTTTAAGAAAACACCAGTAACCAGGCCACATCCTCAAAGACTCTGATTTAATTAGCCTACAGTGGGACCTGCGCATGGCATCTTTTTTAAAACATCTCGTCAGATGACCCTAAAGTGCAGCTGGGGCTGAGAACCGCTGTCCTGGGGCCATTGTTTAATCGGGTTGCCTCTGCTTCTGTATTCATGATGCATGGGGTCGGCAGGGGCTGGCAGAGGCCCACTGGTGCCAGGATGAGGGCCAGCCTCCTGGGAAGATTGTTTTCCTCAACTGCATAGTCATATCAGTATAGTTACTTAACAAGACTTTGTATCAAAAGTAAGTAAATACTTCTTTGTAAATATAACTCTGTCCTGTCAAACTGAGCCAATAGTTAACTTTTGAGACTTGACACAAAGAAATTTTACTTGTAAGAACAGCTGAAATCATCTTTTTCCTCTCTAATCTCTTCTGATTTCTAATAATTTCAGAGGAAAAACCTCCGTTTTTAAGTACACAGAGGAGTGATAGAGTATAAACTCTTAACTGGCAAAAAGATTTTACCTCATCTTCTCTGTAGGAGTTTCTGAGTTCTTCCTTGGGCCCTGAGCCCTGGAAGTCAGCTGGTCCTGTTGTGGCCATCAGTGTTGTACAGTGTAATGAGTAGCTTGTTTCCTTTTTGAAAAGTGTTGGATCAAAAAAATATATACATATAACTTAAATAGCAAAATGATGTTGTTAGTGTTGTATTTTAAAACAGAAAAATGCCTATGCTAAACCTTATAAGTAGAATAACTTATTTATTTTTTTAAGCTTTTTTCTATTGAGTTATAGTCATTTTACAATGTTGTGTCAAATTCCAGTGTAGAGCACAATTTTTCAGTTATACATGAACATACATACATTCATTGTCACATTCTCTTTCGTTGTGAGCCACCATAAGATCCTGTACATATTTCTGTGCTACACAGTACAATCTTGTTTATCTATTCTACATTTTGAAATCCCAGTCCCTTCCCATCCCCCATCCCCCTAGAATAACTTTTTAAATTAAAAAAATTTTTTTTTAATTTCAGAAAAGCAGAACTAGAAGCAGCTGTCAGAAAGAAGATTGAGTTTGAGAGAAAAGCTCTGCACATCGTTGAACAGCTGTTAGAGGAGAATATTACAGAAGAATTCCTAAGGGAGTGTGTATGTGATGATATATTACTGCTTTTGTAGTGTAAGATCTTTAACCTGTGTAGCATGAAACTTCCTTGCACTGCTGAAAGTCTTTGAGTCTGTGTTAGTCACTAGATGCAGGTAACATGCTGTATAATTCGTGCATTTAAACATGATTAACTACTGTGCAGTCATTGTTTCATAATGCCCTCACGGCACACTGATGAAAGACAACATACGTGTTGTACCCCTTAGCATCCAGTCGTCCTTTTAACCGGTCTGCTAAGCTCACTTGAGTGTCATCGCTTAGCCCTGCTGATCCCCACGTCACTTTTCATATTCTGTATGTTCTATTTTAGGAATAGAAGATCGTTAGTTTTGTTAATGTAATTTCGTTAATTATGATATTTTAAAAACCTGAAATATAGACCATTTATGGTTTAACACGTAAGAAGAGAAGTATTAAATTTTTTGTTTTCTTTAGTGGCTTTATTGCATTAAAAATTAGAATGGAAATTTCTATTATACATTTCCTTAAGAGGAAAAAAACCCAGAAATTTAAAACTCGGTTTTTTTGCAGAAGTAATTCTTACTGTGCCTCAGAGATTTTCCTAAACAAGAGGAAAAGTATGACAACATTTAAGCTGATGCAGGTAACATCCAATCTAAAGATAAACCAAGAAAGCTTCATTTGGAGCAAATACCTTATGTCACACTCAATAAAAAGTATTTCAGTCCCTGCGAAAACAGAAAAACTTCTTTTAAAAAATCTCAAGAACTGAGAATATTTGAACATAAAAATATCAAAGAAAAAGATTTGGTGTTAGTATAGCTATCACCTTACTGTTCTGTGCAGTGTTTTCAGAAGATGGAAGATTTTGCACAAAAATTTGTGTCAGGAGTCGTAATGACACCTGATGTACTTTGTTTTTAAGATCGTACTTTAAAAAATAGGTAAAATTATATATTATTTTATTTGGTTTATTTTGTGAGTAAGACCTTTTGAAAACTAAAATATGCTATAAATATTTTGCTTTGGTGTAGCAATCACCATAGCATCACTTCCTCTTGCTTCAGAGTTATTTTATGAATTGTATAATCTACAAAGACGCGTAGTCTTCTGTGGCAGACATTCTCAACATTTTTTTTTAATAGCTAACATTTTTGGAGTACCTACTATGTGTTCACGAGCACTTTTCGAAATGCTTTTTCTTTATTCTCTCCTCTGCTTCCAGCATCACACCTATGAGATAGGCACTGTTACGACCCCTGTGTTTTTAGATGAGATCATTGAGGCTTAGAGAGCTGATAAATAAACTTTCCCAATAAACTGGAGAGAAAGTGTCCATCTCACTTCGTTGCAGGGGAAGCACATCACGCCTGCTCACTACAGCGATGTCGTGGCCGAGCGTTCTATCATCAAACTCTGCGGCTACCCCTTGTGTCGGAAGAAGCTAGAAAATGTAAGTAACTATTTTTAAATGTAGCCTTTTAATTTTTATATTTAGCAAAATACTGTGTAGAGGGAACAATAAGTGAAACTGAGGTCACGAACTAATGACATTGGCTAGCCAAAGATATGATACGTAGATGACTTAATCTTGTTGACTATAAAGTTCATGCTTATTACATTACTTGGATTCTTTTGTAAGCTGTCCTTTCTTTTCTTTAGGTACCAAAACAGAAATATAAAATTTCTACCAAAACCAATAAAGTCTATGATATTACTGAAAGAAAGGTGAGTTTAAAGGCTATTTTCAATGTGGCAATTAATTTTTAATACCATACTGAATGGAATTCTAAAAATATCTGTTTAAAAATCTTGCCTTTTAGAAAATAGATGTGTTAGAAGTTTTTCATCTATAAATATTTTACTCAAATTGTTAAAAAAAAAAAAAACTCTGCTTACACTTTAGTGACTACATGAACATATAAAAATTAAAAGTGCATGTTGGCACAATTTCAGGCCAGTGAGTCAGAAAACAATAGAGAGGCAGAAACACTCACCACTTATGTGGATACTGGATATATGACAACAGAAGTATTTTAGATCTGTGGAGAAGGGATTGATTTTTTAATAAATCATACTGGCACAATTACTTATCCATATGGAAAAAACGAAGATTGACGCCTATCTCAGTGTACATACAAAGATCAATTTTACATAAATTAGGGACCTAAATGTAAAAGGCAAACTTTTCCAAAGACAGTATGGGAAAGTATCTTTATAAATTTGGACTAGAGAGAATTTCTTAAATGAGATAGAGTTACAGATCATAGATGAAAAATTGAAAAACTTTTCTACATTAAAATTGAAAACGTTGCTCATTAGAAGTTTCCAAAAAGAGTAAAAAGATAAGCTACAAATCAGAAGGAAGTACATTTCTCACATAAAACTGACCACAGATTCATAACCAGAATACACCATCTATAAGAAAAAGACAAAAAACTTAATTAAAAAATGTGCGGAAGAACTTAAATGGCTAAATGAATATATGAAGAGATGCTCAGCCTTACCAGTCATCAGGAAAACAGCAAATAAAAACACACTGAGTTACATTTTTATGGCCCCAAATTAGCAGAATTATAAAAATTTGACACTATTAGTAAGTCTTTATGCTGCTGGTCAAATAAAAATTGGTAAAACCTTTTTGAGAAACTGGTGAAGTCAAATTTGCATATTCTTTGTGACCATTCTTTCTGTTCTTTGGTATATATGGTGTGTATTTCCCCACGTGCACACGTTTATATGCATATGAATGCTCCTAGTAAGATAAAATATGGTACATACATAGAATGGAATACTATTTAGCCTTAAAAAGGAAGGGAATTCTGACACATGCTACAACTGGATGAACTTTGAAGACTTTATGCTAAGTGAGATAAGCCAGCACAAAAGGAAAGATGTTATATGATTTACTTACATGTGGTAACTGGAGTAGTCAAACTTACAGACAGAAAGTAGAGTCGTGCTTGTCAGAGTAGGTGGAAAAGGAGGGTTATTGTTTAATGGGTGCAGGGTTTCAGTTTTGCAAGATGGATAAAGTTCTGGAGATGGATGGCGGCGATGGTTGCACAAATGTAAGAAAGTATTTCATGCCACTAAACTGTACACTTAAAATGCTAAAGATGGTAAATTTTGTGTATTATACCACATTTTTTAATTTAAAAAATTGTAATAAAAACAGGTTCACAGTCACATTGTATTGATAACAAAAAATTAGAAACAACTAAGTTGTCCCTAAACAGTAACTGAAGGGTAGTGTACTTGGGGAATGGATATAGTGCACAGTGCAAGTCAATAAACTACAGCTCCACAAATTAATCTCAAACACATAATGTAAAACGGAAGAATACAAGGATGCATAACAATATGATTCCACTTAGAGTTTAAAAGTAGGCAGAACTGATTTATGTATTTCATAGGATATGGATGTAGGTAGCAAAACTAAAAGAAAGCAAGAGATTAAGTAACACAGGATGTGTGATAGTGGTTACCACTAGAAAGTGTGGGGTGTGGTGCCTTCGGGGAGGGCACGTAGACACCTGCAGAGGTTCTGTATACCTTCTTACCTTGGGTGGTAGGGTCATGGGTTGCCGTTTTTTTTGTTTGAACTGCATATTTAGGTTTTATATTCTTTCTGTACGTAAGTTGTATTTCACAAGAAGAAAAAAATAATTTGCTACTTTTAAAATGTTCTTTTCAGTGTTTCTGCAGCAATTTTTGTTACAGAGCTTCTAAATTTTTTGAAGCACAAATTCCTAAAACTCCAGTATGGGTTCGAGAAGAAGAAAGGTAATTTAAATCATTATGTATATATTTGTTCATATAGTCTAATAATTTCTACTTTTTGAGATATGCAAACAGTAAGTCTAGTTTTCTTTGGAATGCACTTATTGTATACATTTTAATTGTGGGGAAATGGTGGTATTTCAAGCATAGCTATTAAGGACTTTATACTTAAAATCAGAAAATTAATACATGCAAGTGTTATTTGTTTACTGTTTTAGCTTTAAACACAAAATCTGAACTTTGCTTCCTGCTATAGAAGTTATTTATATTAATCCTATTAATAAAATAATCCTGGGGTAAGAATGTTAAATATTTTCAGAAGATACTGCATCTTGGGATCCAACTGAACTGACTTTGTTGTTAGGAAATGATACACCTACGTCAGAAAGTTCAGGTTACTAATTCATTTAACCTTTATTAAAAATCAGTGCAATATTTTATGAATTTAAAGAAAACCAGTTTAAAGAGTCCTATTTAGCAAAAAAGTTTATGGACATTCCTGGGATTTTGCCTCTTGAGAAATGCTCAAACACTTGTAACATTTTAGTAGTTGCTGAGTTTGAAAGTGAATTCATTACTGAGGGGAAGGTGGCATAAGGATATTTAAAAGGTAACAAAAATTACTGTTATGTAATTAAACTTTATCGTCTAGAAGTTCCAAATATTACTGAGAAAATGTCTCAAGTAATTCATTTGATAGAGAACATTACAACAGAAGACAGTGTTGTTTGTGTTAAAATCGTTAGGATCTGTGCTAAGTAAGCGAAGTCTCACCTGATGCGCAGGGTCGCGGGGCGCTCCTGGGTGTTCAGCCGGCTCAGCTGTGCCTGCTGATCCCGGCCCGTGTGGTTTAGAATGTGTAGAACATGCCGCAGTGTGGCCTTTGTTAATTGAATTAAACATAATGAAGACTAAATGATTCATCATTTCTCCTCCGGTCTCGCAATCTTTCTTGTTTGGACAATAAAAGGTTGTAACATTGTCCAAAGTGATTGGGAAGCTAAGAGCACCTTTTTAATAATCCCTTTTTCTCCTCAGTATCTCTTTCCCCAGAGCTGCCCATTGCCTTCTCCATCCTGCAGCAACATATTCCATTTCTCAGTGTTAGGACCACTGTTCCCTTGCGTTGTTCTTAATGTTGCTTCCAGAGATCTCTTCTCTTCTTCTTGAACTTAGCTTTCTCATTTAGCCCATCCTCATCTGCTTCAGCTGCTTCAGAACCATTTACCAAACCAACTTTCCTGCTACCTCTGTTTTCTTCCAATATAGTTATTGGTACGTTCTGCAGCTAATTTAAAAAGTTTCTTCCCTCCAGCCTTTTCCCAAAGCCTTACCATCCTATGTCCAGAATGCCCACTTTTCCCCAAAATATGAATCTCTGTCACTTTATATGTGTTGGTTCTTGAAATTCTGCCTTGTCTATATGGCCTTCCCTACCTCACTAAAAAGGAAAGGTGAAAATGGCTTTGGTTTCCCTAAACTAATCAATTTAATTTCCATTTGAAGTGCATAGTGTGCTCTTACTACCCGGCAGACTGTACATATGTTTGTGTGTGCACACACATGTATAAAACCCAGCCTGTGAGTTTAAATTTAAATCTCTTTGGAATGGCAAAACAAATACAAGTGGAACAAATTTGTACTTGTTGTAATGGGGCCTGCAATGTAAGTTAGTAAGGGTAAAACATTGCATAGTGAAAAACTAAGTAGAGGTGAGACACTAAACTCATAGGAGTAAGCTGGCTATTGGAAGTGGCTAGAACATTATTAGCTCACTTGAAATAAGGGATATGTTTTGGGAAAAAATAAAAAATAATGGTAGGTACCAAGGGGCCAGGCTGAGTTTGGTGGATCCTCAAGCACTGGGGAGCCGTCAAGTGTTTTTGTACAGAATTTAGTCAGGCTCTGAGGTACGGGATGAATTAAAGAAAGGATCCTAATACAAGAGCTAAAAGGGTCCTTAAAGATAATTTAATCCAACCTCGTTCTCAGACAAGGTCAGAAAGATGAAGTGTATGTCCTAAGCTAGTGATGGATTCTAAACAAGGCTGGGAGTCTTTGATCGCACTCCTCTTGATTGGAAGTAACCAGTCAGTAATCTATAAATACACAGTTATCACGTTGTACATAACATAACCATAGCCCTTATTTGTGTGTAATGCTTGTCCACGTGTAACCATGTAGGTACCTTTCATCTGTGGATGCGTCAGTGTTACCTTAATTTCTGAAATCTTATGTCTGTTTATTTAATGAATCCACTAGAGGTCACTGTTTTTCACAGAGAATGGTATTTTTATGTGTGCTAATAATTACAATTCTAGAATTTAGTGTTCTTTCAAAAAGCTTGTCTATCTGTTTTACATATAAGCTTTACAGAAATGTGGTATTTTAAAGAAAATCTGTTCACGGATAGTGTGCTGTGTAACATTCAGATCCTATCTTCTTTTAAAGAGGAAAGTGGCTTCTTTTAAATGTCAGCATTTACTGTTTAATGCAGATTTTTTTATTAGCTTAGAATGAGTTGTACTAATAAATAATAAGCTACATCATCATCATAATTTTTAATCAATTATTAATATTTATTATTATTATTTTAAAATAACTTTTAAAATCCACTCAAAAAATTAGATATTTTATTGCAGTGACTTTCAAAAAATTTTTATTGAAATGTTGATGTGTAATATGCTAGTTTCAGGTGACTACGTTTGCATTTGCATACATTATGGAATGATTATCGTGCTAGGTCTAGTAACCATCTGTTCCCATGCAGTTATTACATTACTGACCATCTTCCTTATGCTGTATATTACATCTCTGTGGCTTATTTATTTTACATCTGGAGGTTTGTACCTCTTAATCCCCTTCACCTTTCTCACCCCCACACGCACCCCTCCCCTCTGGCAACCACTTGTTTGTTCTCTGTATGTGTGAATGCTTTCTAAAATGTTTAAACACTATAATAAATGTGTTTTACATTATCCAACACACACAAAGAACTGAAGCGAAAATCTTGAAACAAGTTTTATCCTCACTACATGTAAAGCCTCTGATATTTTCTACTATGTTGTGTTTTAAAATGCTGGCAGTAACGCTCCTAATTGGTTGCTCCTGATCTGCAGTTTTCAGAGCACTGTTCTGTTGGCTCTAGCTCAGGGCTTTAGCTGTTTTGCTACAGGGAAGTCCACAGAGTTAGCAGTGCCGGCTCTCATTTTCCTCGTTTGTGAAGCAGAGAGCTGCATTTTAACCTCTTGGTTCCCTTTAGTTCTGTCTTAACAGTTTTAAGCGGTGAGTCACCGCTGCTATAGTGAAAGTTTTCTAAATAAGGAAATGTCTTATTTATAAACATGGTGAAAATTAAACTTACCAGCATAACCTAGGGAGATTTACACTGCCTTCTAAGGAAGTCTGTCTTGTTTAAGAATTTAGAATTCAAGTTACTGACAGATAACTTGAGCTCTTCAGTCTGTGAAAGATAAAAGATTGAATCAAAGTTTTAAAATTATATAGGAAAACCATGGCTGTTTGTATTTTATGTTACACCTAGAACAACTTGAAGTTTACACCTTCAGGGACAGACACCATGATCTTAGATACCATTTGGAAGTAGAACATTAAATTTGACTCAGTTTGGCCTTTCTTACATTATTGTGAAAGCTAATATAAATTTATACACCAGATTATAAAATACTAAAACCTATAGTGTCCCTTAAAATTTTTGAAATATTATTTTATACCATAATAAGCTTCTACCTCATTGGTGAAAATGTATAAATCAATGTAAGAAAGATTTAGACAAATTCATGAATTTTATTCCTTCTGTTGAGGCTTTGGAGTCAGAAAGGCTCTTAGAGGTTTAAAATTATGTGGAGTGTATCTTTAACATCATGTACAGCCAAAGTGCTGCTCACGCAGTGTCTCCTGATGCCCTGTGAGAGTCAGAACATCGACCTGGATGGCCTGGGGCGTGACGCACTATGATGCTTCTGATACTGTTAGTTAGAGACTTTTCACCCACTTGGTGGCCAGAAACAGGCCACACGCTGCTGTGTTCCTCTGTGACAGCGTGCTCACTTAGGCAGTCGTATAGTTAGACTTATAAATCCTGTGTGGTTGACTGTAGGCTCTGACAAGTCTTTGAAAGAGGGAAGTTTGAACTGTAACCTAAAAAAATCAGGAGTTAAAACAAAGAAGGAAGGACAAATGTTGAGAATCAAATTATGATTTAGAAATGAAATTGGGGGTGAATGGTTAATGCTGACGAGGCTGAAAGCGCCATCATGTGGCCCAGGGTAGGGGATTTTCACACATGCTTCTTGGCAATAAACACAGTGTAATCTCAGAGGTGCGGAAGCCAAAAACCTCTGCAGAACAACTTCTATAACCTCTTCCTGAACAGTCACCTCTGTTGCTTGGTAGACAGAATAAAAACTTTCTGAAACAGGTTTTAACATGTCTCAAATTATATTTTAAAAATTCCCACCACAGTGGAGATCGTATCTTGCTACTTCTGTTGGTTTATATATAATAAACATATTCTAAATGATACACAACACACACGTACACATACACACACACAAGGTCTTTTGGCATGTTATTTCTAATTTTAGATGTACTTTGCTAAAGTTGCAGTTAATCATCTAGTTTATGCTTTAGTGAGAGTAATGTGGAAATGTTTATGAAGAACTGCTCTGAGATACTTAACATGGTTACTTTTTATTTTTTGAATTGAGCTTGTATCAGTGAGGTTGAGAATTACCTCCAGGACAACATAAACTTTGAGGGGAATGGAAAAAACTGAAAGCAAAGAGAAATGGTACCTTTGACAAGGAAAAAGCTTTTGAGTATCATCTAAAAAAGGATAGAGAAGGAAGAATGATATAACTTAGTGCCTTGTTTCTAAAACAGCTCCTAGCAAAAGCAAACTGAAGTTTTATATTGAACCTTTCGTTTAATACCTCGTTAAATCCAAATTTAGTTTATTTTAGTGTCGGGTGTCTGTCTCCCTTGGGAATCAGAAAGCATTAAGGGCACTCATAAAGCATCCAGAAACAGTGTTCAGCGTAGTTCTCTTAACGTGAAATCAGAAAAGGGAAAGGAGAGGAAAGCAGTAAGACATAGTGAGTTCCTGTGGGAGGGGTGAGTAAAGACGGTGTCCTCACCACTTTGGAGGTCTTTTTTCTGACTTTAATTAGAGGCAGCATGTTAGAAAGAGGTAACTTAGACTTTCAAGCCCTAAATTCAAATCCTAGATTTACTGCTTGATGCCTGTGGTGGTCTTAGGAAGTCAGTTAACTCACAGCTTCAGTTTCCTCATCTGTAAAAATAAGGTTGTAAGTTAGGTAAGGATTAAATGAAATAATGTACAAAATCACCTAGAAGGAGGTGTGGGAAGTGAAGCCGTTCTGCGGCTGGATGGTGATAGTTGTACAACAGCGTGAATGTACTGATACCACTGAGCTGCAGCTAAAAATGGTTTAAATGGTAAATTTTATGTTCTGCATACTTGACCATAATTTTTAAGAATTCACCTGCTGTGTAGTAAGCACTTGGTACCTGCTGGTCTGCCCCTTCGTTAGAGACTGGCTTTTCTTCTAATTCTCAGTGCTGCTCTCCAAAAGCATCAAGTGGTGCGGCTGGAGACTTCTCACAGAACTGCTTAAGTTGTATTCATAGTTGAGAATAATGTTCGTGTTTTGACCAGCCCTTGATTCAACCGTATTTGGACCTCATTCTTACTTGGAACCATTCAGCCTCCAGGATCTTGAAATAAGAGCTTCCTGTCTCTGACCACAACCTCTATCTCATCTGCGTGTGCTCTGTGACCTCATTTTGACCTCCTGTCTCTACCGTAGGTCTCTTCTAGGTTGGCAGCCCCTCATTAAATTTGCTTTCTTGAGCTCCACAGTCAGCAGTTACAGTATCGTCCTCGAACAATCACAGATTTTTCCTCCCTTAGCCTTCTACCATGTCCACCTTCCCAGGCATCAGTCGTCTTTTTCTTCCTGTGCTTAGGTTGCTGAAGATTACTGGGTAAAAGTTCTTAGAAAAGACCATTTCACTTCAGATAAACTGTCTCATTTAATTCAGTCCTCACAACATCCCTGATGAAATATTGTTACCCATTTTATGAATGGTGGAACTGAGGCTCAGAGTGGTTTAGTGACTCACTCAGGAGCACGTGGCCCATTTGTATGGATTCGGGATTTAAGCCCAGTTTTACCTGGCACCGCGGCCTGCACGCTGCATCCTCTGGCCCTGCGCCACGTCATTCTGTAGAGTCTCAGCGGTGCACTCACAGGTTTTTTCTTTGTTTCTTTCTTTGAACCCAACCCCCAACTCCTAGCAGATAAAATCTGCTGCTTAGCTGGAATTATTGAGCGTGCCCACCAGAACCCCCTTCAACATTGTTTTCCTCATCTGCTTTCATTCCTCTGCCTCCTCCTTGCTAACACAGTGCCCCTGTGGTACTGACTCTGTTCTCCGCTCACCAGGGCCTTGCTTTATGGCTTATTCCTGTTTTCTTTCTCTTTTAAGCTCTCCTTTCTTAAAAAAAGAAAAGAAAAATCTTGAAGAATATCATTTAGATTTAGCAGTCCTATGGTAGTGATTGGTGGTCTTAGTCTTAGCAAGAGCCTTTCCAGTAGAGTAATGCACACAGACTGCAGGAGGCCAAGGGCTGATGACTGAACAGGAGACGGGGAGTGGGAAACGGGGAGGACGGACTTCTTTGACGACGTCTGACAGTGAGGGGGGGGTTGTATGCGTCGAGGACAGGGGTTTGGGTTGGTTCTTGTTTTGTTTTGTTTTTTGTTTTTTAGAGATAGGCTAGATTTAAGCTTGGTAACTTAATCGGAGAAAAAAAGGAGAGTTTCGTGGAGTAAAACCTAAGAGTAAAATCCATAGGATTAGCCTCAAATGCCTTTATACCCAAACTATATTGATCTTTATAGGCCCAGTTGAATCTGAAGCTTTTCTTCTTTGGCTCAGCAGGAAGTTTTTCTTTCTCTATTTCCTGTAGCAGCGCATCTCTCTCGTACTTATCACGTATTCTCTTGAATCGTATGATGCAACGATGTAGTTCTTATGAACCGCGCTGACGGGTTCAGTTCCTGGCTTTCCCACTCACTAGCTGTGTGACTCTCAGCACATTACCTGCTCTTCCAGTGCTCAGTCTTTTCATCTGCACCGTGAGGATGATGGTAGTACTGTGTCATTCTCAAAAGGATTAATACTTACAAATCTCTTACAGCATACTTTCCTCCTACCAAATTGTAAGGTCCTTCAGAATAGGAACCTGTCTTTGTATTACTCAGCATACCCTGCAGAGTCCACACATGGAATAGTTCAAAATTTTATTTAGGGAGGAGTGTATTGAATGATGGGATATACTCTGCAGGCTAACCGTTCAGTGTAAGAATCCAGTTGAGAATCAGTGTCTACACATATTTTCTTCCCTACAGTGATACTCAGACCCTGGTGTAGGACCAAATGACAGACAGCTGCCTGGTACTGAGCTTTGGTAATTTTAGCCAGGAAGACTCGGGCCAGGCCGTGGGAGAGGAAGGGTGAGAGAACTACAGATGGAAGTGGGAGGAAGTCGTCTACAGGCAATAAAACACTCTGCTGTGAACGTTAGCGTATTATTTAGCATGCTAAAAAAGCTCCTAATGGGAGTTATAAATATCCCTTGGGGCAGTCCAGGCTAGTCACCATCCAAGCAGTGTCATTTGTTTTCTCTGAGCAGCACAAAACCAAGGTAGCTTCTGTGACAAGCGTTTTCGTGAGTGGGAAGCAGTAGGGTAAACAGGATAATTTGGATGATGGGGAAGGGACACGCCTCGATTGGCTGAGGGACTAGGGAAGAAGAAAAAATAGGTTAAATTTTTACTCTCAGGCAACTCACTGCCCATTGCCTTATTTTGCCTTTTCCTTTTACATTCATTACTGGTCTTGGGGAAATTCCTGAACTGCAGGGGACCGTCTAGAGCAGGGATGGAGGCTGTCCTCAGCACGTGGGGTATGGTCCTGAGGAGTTTAACGGAGAGGGATGCCTTGATCGGTTGCGGTGCCTCCCACAACCGAGGAGAGGTTTGGCGGGCAAGCCTGTCCCCGCGGTGCCTGGTACACTTTTGACGAAACAGAAGATAAAGGGATTATCTAGAAAATAGTTATATGATTGATACTGTGATGTTTAATTGTATAGAAAAATACTTAATACTGATATTTTTGATTAGCAGACTTAAAATGTCTTACCTCAAATGACTTCTGGTTCAGTCTATCCATTCAGCCTGACTTTTTTTAATCGAAAGTCTTTTGCAGTATGACCTTCATTGCAGTCCTATTTTGCCTTTTAAATGGGATTTATGTTCAGTGCCTTAGCTTCTCTTTAGTGCACACCTTGTTCCTTATATTTACTTTTTTTTCCCTATTAATTGACTTTAATTTTTAGAGCAATTTTAGATTCACAACAAAAAGGAGAGAAATGTACAGAGATTTCCCATATACCCCTGCCGGCACGCGTGTGTATCTCCCGCGTTGTCAGTATCCCCCAGCAAAGCGGTGCGTCTGTGACACTGATGAGCCGCCATTGACGCACTGTTACCACCCGAAGTCCACAGTTTACATTTGGGTTCTCTTGGTGTTGCAGATTTTTGGGTTTGGACAAATGTGTGATGACTTGAATCTCCTGTTACAGTATCACACCAAGTAGTTTTTATAACCCTAAAAATTCTCTGTGCCCCCCCTGTTCATCTCCTGCCCCTCAGGCCACCACAGCCCCTTACCCTTTCATCGTCTCTGTGGTTTACCTTTTCCAGAATGTCATACAGTTCACACAGTCTGTAGCCTTTTCAGACTGGCTCCTTTCAGTTAGTAAAATGCATTTAAATTTCCTCCTGTTTTTTTCATGGCTTGATGGCTCATTTCTTTTTAGCACTGAATAACATTTCATTGTCTGAATGTACCACAATATTTATTTACCTGCTGAAGGACATCTTGGTTGCTTCCAAGTTTTGGCGAATGTGAATAGTGCTGCTATAAGCATAGCATACAGGTTTTTGTGTAGACATAAGTTTTCAGCTCCTTTGAATAAATACCAAGGCATATGATTTCTGAGTTGCATGGTAAGAATATGTTTAGTTTTGTTAAAAAAAAAATCTCTAAGATATCTTCCAAAGTGGTTGTACCATTTTTCATTGTCACCAACAATGAACGAGTTTCTATTGCTTCACATCCTCACCAACATTTGATGGTGTCAGTGCTCTGGATTTTGACTATTCTAATAGGTGTGCAGTGACTTCTCATTATTTTAATTTGCATTTCTCTGGTAGCATATAAGGTGGAGCATCATTTCGTATTCTTATTTGCTATCTGTATACTTTCTTGGTGAGGTCTTTGACGAACGTCTTAGTCTGTTCAGGTCTCTGTAACCGAACAGCACAGCTGGCTAGCTCATAAACAAAAGGAATTTTCTCTCACAACTATGGAGGCTGGATGTCTGAGATGAGGGTGCCTTTTCTGGGTTGGGATCTCTGGTGCCTCTCTTTCTCTCTTTTTTTTTTTTTTTTTTTTTTGGTGGGTAAAGGTCGATTTATTCAGAGATATACATACTCCATACATAGAGTGCAGGCCATCTCAGAAGGCAAAAGAAAAGCCACACTTTTTTTTTGTAATGAAGTATAGTTGATTTGCAGTATTAGTTTCAGTTGTACAGCCTGTGATTTGGCCATATATATATATATATAAAACATATATTCTTTTTTTTATTATAGGTTATTAATAGGATATTGAGTATAGTCCCCTGTGCTGCTATTCAGTAAATTCTCATCATTTATCTATTTTATATATGGTAGTTTATATCTGTTTATCCCATACTCCTAATTTATCCCTATCTGGCCCCCTTCCCCTCTGGTAACCATAAATTTGCTTTCTATGTCTGTGAGTCTGTTTCTGTTTTGCAAATAAGTTCATTTGTATCTGGCATCTCTTATAAAATAAGACACTAATCTCATTCAAGAAAGATTTGCCCTCATGACCTAATCACCCCACAAAGGCCCTACTTCCAAATCCCATCACATTGGGTTAGGATCTGACTTATAAACTTGGGGGTGGGACACAAACATTCAGACCCTTTGGTCCTGCCAGGGCTCTGGGTCTGGGCTGTTCTAATAGGTGTGTGGTAGTGTCTCACTGTTGTAACTTGCATGTCCCTGATGACACGCGATGTAGATCTTCTCCTCTACTTATTTTCCATCTGTTTATCTTCTTTGATGAGGCATCTGTTAAGGTCTTGGGCCCATTTTTAAATTGAGTTGTTTGTTTTCTTACTGTTCAGTTTTAAGATTTCTTTGTTATTTTCGATAACAGTCCTTAATCAGATATGTATTTTACAAGTGTTTTCTCCTACTCTGTGGCTTGTCTTTTTATTCTCTTGACAGTATCATTCACAGAACAGAAACTTTTAATGAATTCCAACTTAACCATTTCTTTCTTCATGGATCGTGCCTTTGGTGTTGTATCTAAAAAAGTCAGCTAGGTTTTCCCCTGTTTTATCTTCTAGGAGTTTTATGGTTTTGCATTTTACATTCAGGTCTGTGACCCACTTTGAGTTAATTTTTGTGAAGGGTATAAGGTCTGTCTAGATTCATTTGTTTGAATGGGAAACATCATTTATTGGAAAGACTTACCTTTTTTCCATTGTGTTGTCTTTGCTCCTCTGTCAAAGATCAGTTGACTGTGTTCATGTGGGTCTATTTCTGGGCTCTCTGTTTTGTTCCAGTGATCTTTCTGTCTCTTCTTTCACTGGTGCCACAGTGACTTAGTCACTATAGCTTTACAGTAAGTCTTGAAGTCAGGCAGTGTCTGTTCTCTGACTTTATTCTTCTCCTTCAATATTGTGTTAGCTATCCTGGGGCTTTGCCTCTCCATAAAAACTTCAGGATCATTTTGTCAATGTCCACAAAATAACTTGCTAGGATTTTGATTGGGATGGCATTGAATCTATAGATCAAGTTGAGGAGAATGACATCTTGACAATATTGAGTCTTTGTGTCAGTGAACATGAACTGTTGATCCATTTATTTAGTTCTTCTTTGAATATTTACTTTCATTTTATGTGTTTTGTAGTCTTTAGAAGACACTTTTTCTGAGTACTTCAGAAGTATCTTACAGTTTTCCTGTCTTCTTGGATTCATTTGCTGTTATATTTGTTCCTCTTTGTAAAGCTTTTTTGGGGGAGAGGGGAGTAATTAGTTTTACTTATTTATTTATTTTTAGAAGAGGTACTGGAAATTGAACCCAGAACCTTGTGCATGCTAAGCATGTGCTCTACCACTTAAGCTATACCCTCTCCCTGTTCCTGTTTGTATTTGGTTTTCTGGGAGCTTTTCCTCCCCCTTTTTAGTATCTGTGATATGCAGACAAATGTGATTTCTGGTATTGCATAGCACAATTGTACCTAGAGTTATATTAAATCACCTGAAGCACATGAAAAGCAAGATATTTAGATAAAATTTCTAGTATTAGATCATAGAGGAGTACATGATTAATATATATTAACTGTGCAGACAATGATGACTCTGGACTTTGGAGAAGGGAGAGATTTACTTTAGCAAGTTAGTCAAGGAAAACTTTATTGGGCTTGTGGAATTTGAACTTAGTCCTGAAATATGAGTGGATGTTGGACAAGAAAGATTAATCTAGATTTCTTGTGGATGAGTTTTACAGTACTTTCTCCTTTAATTTTTTTCCTTAAAAAAAACTTTATATGAACTTTTAATTATGTTTTCTATCCAAAGTAGTTGTAATAAACACTTGGAAGTATTTGATCCATCAGTTGCTTTCAGTTTTGTCTTTCTGTGTTTTTGTCGCAGAGATCCTGATTTTCAGCTGCTACAGGAAGGACAAAGGTATGGTTGAATCAGTATTGCTTACCTTCTGTACATTCATGTTAATAGAAACAGTAAGAGGAAAGCAGGTGATAGGACTCTGGGACTTCCTGTCCCGATGCCTTGTGTGAGTGCCCATTCTAGCCCACACAAAGAGATGTTTGCCTTGTACAGCTTTTTTTCTTTTGTGATGGTAAGATGATGTGTTTGATCTATATGATTTATTGTACAGCTGTTCCTACCAAGGAAGTCTAATTGAACCTGTTGAAATATGACACAAACACAGCTTCCATCTGAGATACTGCGCTTCTTTGTCAACTAGATTGAGCTAATAACATTTGTTGAAAGGTTTTTATAGTCCTATTTTATAGAATTTCAAAACATTAATATATCAGTTATTTAATTATTTGGAAGAGTGTCTAAAGTATTAATAGAAATTCCAAGTTGTGATTTTTTTCCCATAAACTTTCCTCATGGACTTGCTTGCCCAACCATGAGCATCTCTTAAAATATATCCTTTTATCTCCCAGAATAAATTTTCCTGGTTATTTAGTCACTACCTTAGTTAGACGGAATTGAGCACAAGTTAGAGATATTGATGTAAATCTTCAATTTATAGCTTCAAAATAGTACAGAAAATATAATTACAATTCTAGAGAAAGTATGAAAATTGAATTGTTGTGAGTTTTTTAAATTATACTTCCTTCCGGTACAAGAGATAGCGTGTGGGCTATACAGGCCAGATTCTGACTGAAAAATGGTATCTAATACAGAATAAGCTTACCGTCTTTTTTCTCCATTCCCATCTACAACCTTGCTTTCAGCTCTTTTTCTTCTTCTTTCACACTTCCCCCAATCATGCTTTTTTGTTTATTGCTAAATTATTTGATTTCATTTTTTAAAATCACTTTAAAAATTATAATAGTCTTTTTTGGAGAGCTATCTTCGGTTTACAGAAAAATTGCTTTAAAAGTAGAGTTCCCATATATGCCTTCACCACTCTCCACATGCTTCTTGACCCAGAATCGTTCCCATCCTGGTCTTCTAAAATTCTGGTATGTGTATTTGCTGAAGGGTAACTGCTCTTCTGTCCTTATTTATCTCAAGTTTGTATAGATAAAGCTACTCTTTGCCTCTACTCTTTCATAATTTTTAATCTTTTATAAACCTAATCTGAAATAAAGGAACATAGCCAAAGGGAAAACTGTTACCTTTTATTATTGGCATTGTGTCTTAACTCTTGATTTTCAAATACAGATATCTTTTATTGATAAATGTTGATTTTTCAGTTTTATTTTCTGCTGTGACTTTCCTGTGTTTTTCATTCTATGGAATTTCCTGTATAACAATCATCCAGAATTGGAAAATGTTTAAACATCTCTTTTTATTTTTATCTTTCAAAAGCTAAACAGAGTTTCTGTAAATTTTTTTTTGAGAAACCAGTAATGAAGTTTTCAAAATAAGGCATTTTTTTAAAAAAGGATGTATAAAACAATTACAGAAATGGAGCAGGCAAAAATCAAAATAATTCAGTGGGATGGAATTATCAAGTGTTGGTGTGTGGGTTTTTATTTATTTTAGTGTGTGTGTGATTTTGTTTTGTTTTGTTTTTTATTGTTGCTTTACCCTTTTAACACTTTAAAAATAATTGGGGAGAAAATATAAGTAAAGAAGGTGGAAAGAGAACTATATCAAATAAAATGCAGAGAAATTATAGCCTTGTGAAGTGTGTGCATGTGTTTGTGTGTGTGTGTGTGTGTGTGTGTGTGTGTATACAGGCGTAGGTAAATATAAGCCTGTAAATAAGACTTTGCCTAGGGAATAAAAATTTCTACCTTGAAAGTTACAAAGTATAAATACTGTAGGACATTTTGCTTTTCTGCTATAATTGTTTCCGTTCTTTCCTTCAACAGTGGCCGTTCTGGAGAAGAAATACAGTTACGCAGTACGGCCATTAAGACATCAGATATTGACAATCCTGGCCATTTTGAGAAGCATTGTGAATCTAGTTCTTCTGGCACTCACAGTGATAGTGGCAGTGATAACGAGCAAGACTTTGTTTCCTCCATTCTACCAGGAAACAGACCAAGTGCAAAGGGTATAAGGCCACAGCTGCACAAAAAGAGCATAATGAAAAAGAAAGCTGGTCAAAAAGCTAGCTCCAAACATGAAAGCAAAGAACAGACAGTGATAAATGTCACTAAGCAATTAGACAATTGCAGATTAGATAGTCAGGAGAGAGCTGCTGCTTGTGAACTTCCTTTGCAGAAAGTAAATACTCAGATTTCTTCAAATAGCCCTTCACAAGAAAAATCAGAAGCTTCAGAAATTTCTGAAAATAAATACAGTAGTTCAAAAATAACCCTTGTAGGCATAAGTAAGAAAAGTGCTGAGCATTTTAAGAGGAAATTTGCCAAATCGAACCAAGTTTCTAGGTCGGCTTCTAGTTCAGTGCAGGTGTGCCCTGAAGTTGCAAAGGCAAACTTACTTGAAGTCCTGAAGGAGACTTTGAATGAGTGGAAGACAGAAGAAACCTTGAGGTTTTTGTATGGCCAGAATTATGCTTCTGTATGTCTGAAACCCTCTTCAGCCCCTCTGGTTGAAGAAGAAGAACTTGATGAAGATGACGTAAACTCTGACCCAGAGAGGCATTCCCCTGCCTTGCAGGAATCTCAGAACAGCTTGGATGAGTCTTTACCATTCAGAGCCTCAGATTCAGCCATTAAACCACTGCCAAGTTACGAAAACTTGAAAAAAGAAACTGAAACATTGAATCTAAGAATCAGGGAGTTTTATAGAGGACAGTACGTTTTGAATGAAGAAACCACCAAATCACAAGACTCGGAAGAGGTATGTCTTAATGGCAATTACTTTTCCATGCTACTAACGTATGGAACACTCACCATAGCAAATCTTGGAGCAGGAAGAAAAGTACTGAAGAAATAATTTTTTAAATTTTCAGAAGGCTTCTTTAGTCTTTCAGTCTTTTGGTTTAAAATGCCATCTCCAGTGTTGACATTATTATTTTCCAAATAAGTTAAAGTTTTCTCCAGAAAGTTTTCATAAATATTTAACATTTTGCTCTAATGTAGAAATAGCCTAGAATTGTGGGACAAAGTTTTAGTTAAAACCAAGTTCTTCATATAATGTGTAGACTCTCTGAAAAGGCATGTTTTTTCCTTTGTTAATAGTATGTATGCTTTCAGGTTTCTACAGAGAGTATGTATCTTTGTGAAATATTTAGGTAATATTTGGCAAGTATGTGCATTTAAAATACTGTGAATGAAAATAATTTAGTACAGGAGACTTACTGGGAAATAGTGGACATAGAAAATGGAAAAAGCACATTGAAGCAAACCTATACTTGAATATCTGCTCTGTCATTTACTAGCTGTATGAATATTTAATCTCCTGAGTCTGCTTATCTGTAAATGGGATTATAACGGCTCCCCTTGCTCAGCTGTAATGAGTTATAAAGGTAACACGTGTAAAGTATTTATCACAGTGACTGACATATGGTTGGTACTCAGTTATATGTTAACAGTTATATGTAGAAACTGATGTATGCCTCTGAGATTTAGGGAGGTTCTTTCAGTATTTCTAGTACCCATTTCTGGTTGACATGTAGTTTGGGAAATGAAGTCATTTGGCATGAAGAGGAATAGGTGATAATCTCACTTTTACCACATGAGTTTGTTGCTAAAGACTTCTGAGAAAATATGACTCTAAAGTTAAGAATATACTTGGAGATTTAAATAGAGGTGAAAGTGAAAATACAGAAAAAATTTAGAATTTCTTATATTTCTACAGAATGTTGCCTAGCCCATCACTGTACTTGAAATAACTTCCAATTGTATTAGAAGACAGCATTCGTAACTTTTATATGAAGCCTGGGGAAATCTTGGTCCCTGTCTCTCAGCTGTATAAACCTTAGTACATCACTTGTTTTATCATTTTTGTGCTTCCAAGCCTTAAGGAAAAATTAATACCTGAAATTTGACTGCTCCTCCGTTTTTAAAATGTTTTCATTGAAGTATAACACAGATAATAAGTGTACAGTTCAGTGCATTGTCACAAATGAACATAGCAATGTAATCACTACCCAGGTCAAGAAATTTGAGTGAACGAGGAGCGCCCTATGTCTCCGCCTAATCATTGCTTCTTTCCAAAATTAATGGCTGTTACTATAGCTTAGAGTAATTTTGAGTTTTATGTAAATAGAATCACACAGTATGTATTTTTTCATGTCCAGTTTATTTCATAAAACATTATGTTTGTGAGTTATTTGTGTTGCATGTACACACACACACACACACAAACACACACACACACTAGATAATGCCAAACAGTTTTCCAGAATGGTTCTGCCGTTTTATATTATACGGACACTGTCTGAGCGGTTTCATGACTCCACATTCTCACCAGTACTTGATATTGTTACTTTTCGCCATTCTGATGGTACTGCTTTTAGGTTATAATACACTTCTCTGATGATTAATGAGGTGAGCACTGTTTCATCTGCTTCTGGACCATTTGGATAGTCTCTTTTGTGAAGTGCCTGTTCAAGTCTTTTTTTCCATTTATCTATTGGAATATGGAGGGGGGTGCTTGTTGATTTGTAGGAATTCTTTATGTATTCAGGATTCAAGCCTGTTTTTATTTGTGTATATTACAAATAATCATCTTCCACTCTGAGACTTGCATTTTCACTCTCACTAATGGAGTCTTGAGTCCAGTTTATTAATTGTTCTCTTTAGTGACTTCTTTATGAAAGCTTTGCTTAGCCCAGGTTATTTCATCTTCTAGAACCTTTGTTGTTTTTCCTTTCACATTTAGATCTATAATTCATCTAGGATTGATTTTTGTTGGGTCAGGTTTCATTGTTTCCCTCTGGGGTAATGTGCACTCATTAGAGTTTGAGAAGCACTATTGATTGTTCTTTGTTTGTTTGTTTGTTTGTCTGCTCATTCCATAAGTTAATGAGAAAGATGGGAAAAGTGGGTCAAAATCTCTCACAATAATTATAAATTTATTATTTCTCCTTTTAGTTTTGTGAGTTTTATTTTTAATATTTTGAGACCATGTTATTGAGTGCAAATGTAGGATTGTTATATCTTCCTGGTAAATCAAACCTGTTAGCATTATGGAGTAACCTTTTTTTCCATTGATTTTATTTACTTATTTTTGGCATTATAAGATCTAATTTGCTGACACTACCATTTTTTTTATTAGTATTTTCAAGGACTATCTTTGTAAATCTAGGCTGCTGATCTTTGTCCTTTATGTGGAGAATTTAGTCCATTTACATTTAATGTCATAATTGATAGATTTGGGTTTAAATCTGCCATCTCACTTGTTACTTTCTGCATTTCCCACCTGTTCTGTGTTCTTTCTGTCTTTTCTTGCTTTCTTTGGATCAAATACCATTATTCCATTTTTTGCTTGCTTTTGGCTTATTTTCATACATTCTTTTAGTCGTTACTAATTGTTACCTTAAAGATTAATACTTAAATATTTGTCTTATTAAGTCTAACATAATTTAATTCTTTTGTTGCTTCCTTGGCAGTTAGTGCCTTGGAAACTTTAACTCCATTTACCTCCTCTTGATTTATGTGTTCTTCTTGTTGTATACTTTTATCCTCTGTATTTTGAAATCCTACAAGGTTGTTTATAGTCAATATTTAGTTGGATTTATCCAATTAATTACTCTTTCACTGGTTTTCATGCCTTCTCGTATTTCCATTCTTTCATCTAGGATCATTTGCCTCGGGCCTGAAGAATGTCCTTTATTTCCATTAGTGCCAATTTGCTAGTGATGAATTTTCTCAGTTTTGTTTATCAGAAAACTTTTTATTTTACTTTCACTTTTGAAAGATATTTTCCTGGGTTTTGTAGTCTTTTTTTTTTTTTTTTTTTTTTTGGAGCCTGTTGAAAATACATATTCACTGTCTCTTGGCTTCCATTTATTTCTCTTATCTGGGAATACTGTTTTCTTCCTTTAGCTACATTTAAGTTTGGGTTTTGTTTTTTGGGATTTTTTGTTTGTTTGTTTTGGGGGGTTTTGATCACCATTAATTTTAGAATGCTTTGCATAGGTGTGATTACAGTTATATTTGTTCTTTGGTTGTTGTAATACTTAAATCTGTGATTTGATTTCTTCCCTCAGTTTTGGAACATTCTCTGTTATCATCTCTTTAGGTATTGCTTCTGTCCCATTCTCCCTTTGCTCTCTGTGTGGTGCTCCAGTTGCAGATATGTTAGTCTTTTTCACTGTATTTTCCATATCTCTTGTGTTTTCTTGTGCTTTGCATCACCTGGGCCAGCCTGGTGGGGGCGGGTTGCATGTGACTGTGCTTCATCCTGGATAGTTTCCAAATTCAGTATTCTCTCTTCAGTCCTTTCTACCATGTTATTGAATCTATCCATTGAGTTCTTTTAAATACTATATATTTCAGTTACTAGGATTTTCATTTCATTCTTTTATATAGTTTCCAGTTCACTGCTAAATTTATCCATTTTGTCATTTTCCTCTGAATATATTCAACCTAAGTATTCTGAATAAAGCTGATAACTCCATTATATGGATTTCCTGGGGGTTGATTTCTATGGGCTAATGTTTCGGATTTTGATCATATTGTCTTGTTTTCTTGTTGTTTTATTATGTGACAAACACCGTGTAATATAAACTACAGAGACAGCTTGAGACCCAGGCTGCTGTTACCTTCCTCTGGAGCCAGTGTGTCTTTGCTTCTGGCATATGATTTGTAGCAGTCCCAACTCGTTCCAGTCCAGTCAGTAATTACGGTGATTTGAAGCTGAACTTCAGTCTCTGTGAGAGCCAGTCTGTTTCCTATTCATTCTTACTCTCAGAGTGTCGTCCTTCTAAGTCCCGGTCTCACACTAGGGGAGGGTTACCAGTACCCCTTCCTTCTTGGCATGCCCCAAACTCTAATGCTCAAGCTCTCAGTTTCTAAATTGTCTCTTCTGGAATTAGTAGTGCCCTGTCTGGAATTACCTTCTCCAGAATCTCAGGCCATAATTCTTTACTGCCTTGTTAGCTCTCTGATGCTTTCAAACGTGGGTTTTTTCCCAGCTTTTTCAGTTCTCAGCAGGAGTAGTGGTTTGAATTACCTTGTCTGCCATTTCTAGAAGTGGAATTTCCCATAATGTATTTATAGTATTTGCTAATTTTAGTCCTTTAATCTCCTACATTTATGTGGCAGTTAGTGTTGTACGAAGTCCTTTTATATACATCTTCTCATTTAATAAAGAAGGTGTTAGTATCCCTACTGTACGGATACGAAAGTGCTCTCCAAAGAGGGCTGGTGACTCGAGCGAGTTCACACCAGCCTGATGACTGAGCCGATACTCAAATTTAAATCTTCTAATTCTGAAGTCTCATTTTTATTCTACCACACCACAGGTATAAACTTTTGTGTTTTAATGTTTGTTGCTTTTATCAAAGAAAGAATAAATGTAAATTTATGATTTTATTTTGTTTTGTTTAAAAATGTGATTCAGCATGAGCCTACCTTTCCACTGATAGATTCAAGTTCTCAGAACCAGATTAGAAAACGCATCGTACTTGAAAAATTGAGTAAAGTGTAAGTATGTAATTATCATTCCACTTTTATAATATTTAAAACTTAATTTGGTATCTGTGGGTTCATGACTTATAGCTGTAACCCTTAAATGTTGAACAGTTTGGAAAGTAATATGTAAAGTTTACATGGATTTCTCCACCTGAGAAGTTCAGATTTTTAAGATGTCCCACCCAAGAACATGGGAATTGTTTTGTGTCGAAGACATAGAGACACATAACAAAGAGGAAGGCTGAGATCATGGGCGCAGAAAACCCAGAGTGCCTCACTCCTACTTAATAATCCAGTGAAGTCAGGAAGAATTATCAGAGCTCGGCCTATTTAAATACTGATTTGTGGTGAGCCTGTCACATCAGTTTCACATGTAAATGAGATTTTATCAAGGTTTAACGGTTTATTAACTCACCCTGTATACATATTCATAGAACCATTTCACACTCAGCAACTTGAGTTTTACACTTTAGTTTTAAGCTTCCCGTAGTGGAAATTATTGTTCTTGTAATTAGCCCAGTCATAAATGACATTTAAAAATTGCAATCTTGGTTTCTCTTTCAAAGGAGCTTGAAAATCTTTTTTTCCAGAGGTGTGACAGCTATCTTGAACTTTTCAACCTGCTTTTTTTTTCTTCAGCAGAAAAGGTGGAGAAGTGTTTTCAGTTATTATTTAAGGCGTTTTGCCCATGGAGGAGTCTTCATTTTGTAGTAGTTCAAAAATAAAAGCGTATTTTCTGGAAGCCTTAGAGTTTTGAGCATCTTACTCCTCCGAGTTTTACACTTTAAATAAGTGTCTAAATTAAGATTTATTGAATGCCTGTGTTAGGCTCTTATATAATAAATCCTTCAGTTTTACCTTTTCTCTGCTCTTAATACTTGTCCATTTGTTTCTGTTAAATATTAGTTTAGAAAATAGTGTAAGTAACCATCTGTCTGGTTCATAGGGCAAGAGGGTACCAATCCTTGATTTCAGTTGTACATAGGTTAGTTTTGAAAGTTGGGATGGATTATCTACACTAGTATGCAGTCAGTAGAGATTCACATGAAAGTAGTTTTCTAGGCTTTTTAGCTAATGAAAGTACCCAGTTTAAAATTTAAGACCACATAGGCATGTCATTGAATGAATTTTTGTTTCTTCTGGGTTTTGACTACAGCAGAAGATACCAGAAGGAACCCTGCTAGAAGATCAGATGATCAATATTAGCGCAAGGACTAAATTTGAGAAGGAGTGGAATAACTTAAAGACAAAGAAGCACAAAGAACACTGAAAACAAAATAATTATAGTGATAGGGGCTTTTTTGGTTGGTTGGTCATGAAAGCAATTGAGTTTTTTTCTCGTTATAAAAGAAACACCTAATTATACAAGTAAGACCTCTTCTGGTTTCTGATTGGAACAAACCAGTTGTCAAAACAAAACAAAACAAAAAAGCACTTTTTTTAGAGAATCAAAGAAAATGAAGTATGTACTGGGTAGCAGAGGCTATTTAGGAATTGCTGTTAATTTGGTTAGTTGTGATCATTGTGATTATATACAAAAATGCACTTGCATTTAGAGATACATAAGGAATAATTTAATGGTCGAATGATACGATGTCAGGGATTTACTTTAAAATGTTACTGCAAAACAAAAGAAGGAAAAATGAAGCACACGTAACAAAATATTGGAAGGTTGAATCTGGGAGTAGAAATGGGGGGGTTATTAATGCTACCCTATTTTGGATCATATTTAAAACTTTATGTTCTTTAAATAAAAATACATGCTTATGGCCAAAGATTTAGGCTGTATAAAATGGTATAAATGAGGAAGTGAAAATCATCTGTAATCCCACCACTCAACAGTAACTATAAATATTTTGATGTTTATACCTGACATATATATGATATATGTGGTATATGTGTATTCATTCCTTTTGGTTCCACTGTAGTATAAACCTAAAAAAAGAAATATATTTGCTATGTACTATGTATCATACTAGAATTGCATTATAATATATATGTTTTTATAAAAATGGAATAATACTAGTACACATTTTTCACTTAATATTTATCATAAATATCTTTCCACATTATAAAACATATTTACATGATTATTGTAAAGGTTTTATTATTATGTGGTTATATCATAACTTAATCACCTGTTGATGGACATTTGTTACCAGTTTTTCACTACTGAAAATATTTCTGCGATAACCATCTAGTGTATGTTTATCTGATAATTTCTTTAGGGTAAATTTTTTCATAGTGAAACTATTGGGCCAACGAGTATCTACACCTAGCATGGCAGTGTATGTTGTCAAATTGCTTTCTAGAAATGTACCACATTTTACTCTTACTGTAAGGATTTAATAAGAAAGATACCACACTTCCACATTGGGCCATTTTGGGGGCAGTTCCTCTGGCTTTGTGTTCTTTCCGTTTGTTAATATTTGAAAGTAAAAAGGTAAGAAGTAACTAGACACAAGAATTTAGATAGCAGCCAGAATGATACTGTTGCATTTCAGGGCCTGACCCTGAAGCATAGACTACAAGAGAGAGTGTGGGTTATTTTGGAACATTCCTTCATGGCTTCTCACCAGTCATTGTCTGCCTTACCTGCCTGCAGCTTTGTGCCTTTGTTGTCTATGGCAAATAGAGACCTAGGCAAGACCCAAAAAGTGTATCTATATGATTAAGTTATATTTGTAAAGGGATATAATTTTTTATTTTCAGATTGCCTGGACTTTTGGGGCCTCTTCAGATTACATTTGGAGATGTTTACACACAACTTAAAAATCTTGTCCGAACTTTCAGGTTAGTGTTAATATTACAGTTCTCCTTCTCAGTTATTCTGACATTATGTGATTGCCTTGCAGAATCCACAGGTACTGTAAGGCATGAAGAAACTAAGTGACTTACCTTCATTGTCTGAGATCTAAATGCTGTGTTTTATGTTCTCTTCCACTAAACAACATCACTTCTTTCTTTTGTTAAATGCAACCCTTTATGTGCTCAAAGCCTGGTGTGTTTAGCTTTGGATAGTTTATTTATGAAATAACCTAAAATTGAAAATTAAATTTAAATAAAATGAAATGAAATAAATTAAAATTAAATAACCTAAAATTAAAAGGGAAAATGATATGTGAGACACAAAGGTAGTTAGCCAGCAACATCTTGGGTGTTAGTGATTAGTAAATATGTAGACCAGATGACCAGCACTGTGCACAGTACAGAACAAGCATAATGCCCTGCCTTGAGGGAGACCCCTGTGAGCAGACAGGGCAAGCTCGGGGAGCAGTGCAGGGCTGTGGGTAGTTCAGTACTGAACTGTGTGGGACAGACTCGAAATGATAAGAAGCACAGTGAATAGAAGAAGTATCGGTTATGAGGTGAAGCAGTTGGGATTTATCTGAAACTATCAAGATAAAAATACTCAACCAGGCTGACTAGGTTCTCTACCAAGGGAAGCAGAGAGAGAGGCTTCTAGACACGTTCTTAGCAGAGGTGTACCAAGTACACACTCCGGCCAAATGCCGGTGACCGGCCATTGAGTTAACATTTGTCTGTGGCTAAAGCCAGATAGCACCAACATAGAACGAACTTCTAGGGTAGAGGGATAATTTCATCCAAAAAATTATTATTATAATTTATTGTCAACAACAGTAGTAAGATTTTTAAAGTTTAAACTTGTAATACAGGAACAATTTGTTGGCACCGTCGGCAGTTAGATTTCTCTGGCAGTCGCTGTATTGTACATCAGTAATACCAATAGACGTTCACTTTCAACCAGCACGTTTTGAAACATCACTGATCTTCTTGTGCGCCACAAAGTAATTCAGGAAAATGTTTAGAAAAATTTTTAAGCCACTTTAACATTTTTTATTTTCTAAAGAGTGAAGTACGTCATTAACATAGACATTTCTGGTTTAAGTACTCAGAGCATACCATGTCACTGAGGTGCCCACCAGGAGTCAGACTACGTACCTGTGCGGGTGTGTAGTGAACAGAAACGGTAGCAGAGGCAACATTGTTTTTTAATTCATCGTCACAAGATTTGAAGAATTCCCCAATAGGACTTCTTAAAAGAGTTATGGTTTAAATGGAAGTAACTAAATTAAATACAGCTCTTAGAAGTTATTGTCTTCAATGTAATGATTGCTAGTACATGATACAGTTTGCAAAGACAGAATTATGATAAAATCTAATCTGTTATTCTGTCTTACATTTGAATTTTTATAAACATTTTTTCCAAGGTATAATATTCTTGAGAATGTTATCTACTTAATGTATTAAATATTGTATTAACTCTCTATTTTGCTGAATGATTGAAAATTTTTACTAATTGTTTTATACATAAAGTTATTTTCATAAGCAACATTAATTACTACAGCCTTTTACTTTTCTGTACTGATAAAACAAGCGCATAAAGGCATTCTCACTCCGTTTCATCTAGAATGTTTATATTTGAAACTGATTGTTCAGGTAATAATAAATCTGAATGACATGATTGTTCTAATTACTGAGATTGTTACAGGCGTTAGATTTTTGTGGAAACTAGGCAATCACAAGATCACTGATCACGCACAAGTTTAGAGATGCCAGAAATGGTGCTCGGAGTGGCATAGGCCTTTGGAAGACTACTGAAATGCTTTGCTAATGGGAGGGTTTGATGGCCAAATACCAAGACCAGAGCCAAACTTCTCTGCGTCCTTATCTAGCAATGAAGAGAGAGACACTTATTTTTTAGGTCTCTGTTATATACCTGTCACAAAAACATGCATCCAAAAAAAAAAAAAGTTTTTCCACTGTCAATACTGATGATAAAGTTTGAATGGATATACACAACGTGGAGGCACTGAAGTTTAGAATTTGTTCAGGGTTTATTAGGAAGCAAATATATTAAAAAAGGCTAGCTGAGGGAAGATGAAGACCGGGCGCTGCTGTTTCAGTGATTTTTAGAGGACTTGGCATTCAGTTTTTTGCAGACAGCATTTATTTAATCATCATTCTGAGCAAATTGGTAAAGTTACCAAAGACGTAACAAAAGAGATTAGAATAGAGTCTTTGATCTTGAGCTACAAGTACGAATTTTGTACCTCGCTTTTCACCTTGCTCATTTAGAATAGATTAACAGGTGATTCAGTTTACTTTGACTATTTTCTAGAGCTATTTTTCTACCTAATTGGATGTTTGTTTGTTTTAACTATTCTGAGGGTCTCAGAACTTACTAGAAGTTCGCTGGAAAGCAGTGTTTGGCTGCCACTGCAGAGCCGCCACATGGCTACATTCACGCCCCGGGACTTAGGGCTTTCAGGTTAGTGGGGACCGCTGTCCAGGCCGTTTGTTATTTTGGGCTTTTGAAGCAACCCTAATAATGCTGTTTGGTCCACGTCAGTGCATGTGTTCAGTGTGGTACCCCGTGTGCCCGGCTGTGCTTGGCACTTCACACGTGTTATCTCATTTAATTTCCAAAAATTAGTGGCATTTTCCTCATTTCACAGATGTGAGTCAAGAGATTAAGCAGTCTCAAATCACACACTAGTAGTTGGGTTTAGGCCCCAAATCTCAGTCAAGAGGATAGTTCTTAAGTGGTCTCACCACAAAGAAAAGAAAAAAGAAAGAAAGAAAATAGTAGCTGTACGTGAGGTGATGTATATGTTAATCAGCTTGACCGTGGGGATCACTTCACAGTGTGTATGTGTGTCCAACAGCAAGTTGTGCACCTTGAGTACACACAATTACTGTGTCGATTATACCTCAGTAAAGCCAGAAAAAAAATGTTTAAGAGATCTACTGTTGGTTGTCTACTATTGGTTAATGTTAAAGAAGTTTTTTTAAAAAGTAATTTCATTTATCACCTCTCTAGACCTCAAGTAAGAACTGTACTTAAGAACTAAGCCGTTGGTGACACCTAAGGCAGCCACGGCAGGCGGCTCCGTGTTCTGTAGCCCAGTAAGAGGCAGCCCGCAGACTGCAGAAGTGAGGAGGCTTCCCAGTGTCGTTTCCTTTTGTGTTTGTGAATTACTGTTTTATCACCTGTCCTGTCACTCTTACTGTGTAAGTGTAAGTCTTTTCAGGGTACATTCTGCATTATTTACATTAAATTAAAATAAAGCCTAGATGAAGCAGTTTGATGTATGAAATTTGCTTCACAGTTGTCCAAATTAGAGTGATGTCAAATGTGAGGTTGTATAGATGAAGCATGATTGGCCAGGGGGTAGCAGTTGTCAAAGTTGTAATGACTATATGGGAATTGATTTCATGTTCTTTCTATTTTTGTATATGTTTGAAATTTATTTAAAAGTTTTGGGGAAATAAGCCAAAAAATATGCTTTGTTTTGGTGTCCAGGATGTTATAAAAAAAACCTTGGTATTAAGTTAATTTTGAAAATCTTTACTCTTTAGTACCTGCAAGTCAGAGTCTGTAACTTTAATAAAAATTGCTTAAATTGGCTTTGCTGCCTTTTAGAAAAATGTCACTTACTTGCAGTGCAGAAACAACTGGTCAGATAACACATTTGGGGTCTTCAGATTTTGGCAGGACAATTTTCACAGGTTCGTGACTGCAGGCTAGGGCTTCTAGGTGAAGTCTCTGAGAAATGCCATATTGATGACAGCGACTAGTGTGCAGAGGTATTTCCAGCCAATACTGGCAGTGGGAAAGAGCTGACATAAATAACCGTATCTTTCTCTGTGAAATGATAATCAATAACAAGAGCTTGTAGAACAGTGATTCTCAAGCCAGTTGTGCCTCAGAATCACCTGGGGACCTTTTAACAACCACGAATGCCTGGCTCCACCCCTGGAGATGGAGTTTCATTTGGTTAGCGTTGGGCCCAGACATTAGTATTTTTCAAAAGCCCCCCAGGTGATTCAAACGTGCAGCCAGAGCCGAGAGCCTGTTAGAACTAAACATAAAGCAGCTTTCTGAGCTCTTTGAAGAACCTCTCCCTGGTGAATAGAGCTGTCCTTTCTGCTGAATTGCATCACAGTCGTTTATCTGGAATGTTACATTGATTTATTGTCACAGTGGCTCCATCAGCAGTTTCTTGGTGCACTGTCATCAGTGTTGAAGCAAGATATTATTCTAAATCTGATTTGAATTAAAGTTTTATTTTGACACAAAAGCCCTTTTTAAATTTCATCAGTGATGAATCATGGTATTTTTTCCAAATTGATACTGAATTTCAAATTATATTTTGAAACTGTTCTTTTTAAATGTTTTCTGTGGAATATTACTGTTTTCATTTTTGAATAATCACTGAGACAGTGGTAAGCATGTTCATTTAGCATCTGTGCTTGAAATTATTTTGGCTCAGCGAAAGGGAAGATGTGACGGCAGGTAATAATCTGCTGCTCTGCCCCTTTGAAATGAAAGCAAAGACCGTGTCCTCCCCAGTGCCTGGGACAGTGGTGCAGAGCAGGCGCTCAGTGGGCTTTTTCTAAATAAGTGAACAAGTTCATGAAATCTTAAATTTGTCGTAGCTTTGGGAGATTTGAGTACAGTAGAAAAGGAAGTTCTGTGTAACTGTTTTTGCCCTTTTTTTCCTTACATGCTTATCCTTCTTTGACCTATTCTGGTTATGTGCTAGATCCTGTTTTAGTTGCTACAGATGAAGTAGTGAACGAAGTGATAAAAGTTCCTTGTCTCCTAGAACTGTTCTAACAGAGAGGATGTGTAAAATGTTAAAGGCAGTATGTGTGTTATTACTGTTACATGGTGACATGCCCTTTTCCCTTTCCCAGTTCATTCCTCTCCTTTACCCGCCAGAAGCAGGGAGGAGGGGATGGTCCTGAGGAGGGAGGAGGAAGTGGTGATTTTAAATAGGCTGGTCAGGGAAGTCCTCATTGAGAAGATGCCATTTGTCTAAACATCTGAAAGTTGGTACGGGAGCAAGCCACGTTGCTATCAGTGAAAATGTATCAGCCGGGGAATCGCAGGTACCAGTGCCCTGAAGCAGAAGCAGGCCTGAGGTATTCACAGAGCATGAAGGATGCAGATGAGGCTGGAGAAGTGAGCGGAGGCAGAGGTGCAGAGACGCGGCCAGAGAAGGAAAGGGCCGGGCGTGGGTGTGGTGCGGTCCCACGGGCCGTGGCGCCGTGGTCGTTCTGTCGCTTGTACTCTGAGTGGGACAGCAGTTTGTGGATTCTGAATAGAGGAATGTGATCTGACGTATATTTTTAACGGCATCACTATGGCTGCTGATTGGAGAATTACAAAAGATGCTCAGAGGCAGGAAGACCATTTAGGATGCTGTTTCGTTAATCTAGGCAAGAAGTGACGTGGACCGAGGTGAAGGCGGAGATAGTAAGATTTAATTTTGAAGATAGAACCATCAGAATTTGGTGACTGTGATATGAAAAGAGTTAAGGTTACATTTAATCCTCACAAGAACTCTGTGAGGTAAGGTGGTACTATTGTCCTGTTTTACTAAATTTAAAAAAAAGAATTTTACAGCCATTGAATGTGTCCACGGTAAAACACTGCTAAGTGGCAGATCTGAATATTGACCCCACATCTGGCAGCATCTTTAACCACTATCCTATACTCCTTCTTACATCATCTAGACTTTTAATAATTCTGTAGAAAATTTTAACTATGGAAAAAATTCAAAGTAATATAACAAACAGACACACATTCTCCACTCAGAATTAATGGATTTTAATATTTTAAAATATTTGATTTGAACATTTTTAAATAAAAGAAATAAAATGTTTTAGGTTATTTCATTCATTAAGAAAAATTAATTGAATCTCCTTTGACTGTCAGGCACTTGTTCTGGGCACTTGGAATGAGTATGTCCCTGCCCTCAGCCAAGGCAAAACAGATAGTAAACGGTCAGTGCACAGGGAGTGCATGTTAGAAGGTGATGAGTGGTACAGGGATAGAGGGGGATACGCAGAGGGTCAGGGACTCAGGAGTGTGCGGCTGGGAGGTGGAGGGAGCTGCACTTCTCAACAGTGTGGTTCCCTGTGGACCCTGCTGCAAAGGAGACAGAAGGGAACTTCTCTGGGGAAGATAGTTTCAGGCAGATGGAATCACCAGCACAAAAGACCACAGACTTAAAGTCCTCCTTGTCCCCTTTCCCAGTCCGTTCTCCTTTCATCCCCAGAAGCAACCAGCACTGTGAAATTCATGTGCATCTTTCTAGTCTTTGTTTTGTACTTTTAGTACTTACATTTGTGTCCATAAATATGTATATAAAAATGTCATATTACACTTGCTGATTTTCATTCAAGTTATAATGAGCAAAATATGTAAGTTTAGTTCATTCATCCTAACAGCTAATTAGTATTCTATAAAAATGCCACAATTTATTATATTATTCTATTACAAGCAGTGTCATGTCAAATATCTTCATATAATTCACTTGTGCATAAGTGAAAGAATTTAAGGTCTATATTTTGAAGTTATTCTTACTCATTTTCAGCTTTATTACACATTGCTGAGTTGTCTGACTGCTCCCGTCAACAACGTGCTAAAAGTAGTATTTCTTCATGCTCTCGTCAGCCCTGGTATTGTCAGTCTTTTATTTTGCCAGTGTAATGGAGTAGATTATTATTTTTTATATTAATTTCCCAGCCTATGAGTGAGATTGAGCTTCTCTTCAAATGTTTGCTGGCCATTCAGCTTTTCTTTTCTGTATATTACCTGCTCATATCCTTCGCTAATTTATGTATTGGCCATTTTTATTTTTAAGACTTTATTTTTTTAAGAGCAGTTTTAGGTTCATAGCAAAATTGAGAGAAAGGTACATAGACTTCCTGTGTGCGCTCTGCCTCCACACGTGTGTGGCCTCCCCTGTTGAAACCACCCCCACCACATACGTGTGCTACGATTGATGCACCTGTATTAACAGCACCATTGTCACCCAGAGGCCGTAGTTTACCTTAGAGTCCACTCTCAGTGTCGTGCATTCTGTGGGTTTAGACAAATATATAATGATACCTATCCATCATCACAGGATCATAGAGTGTTTTCATTGCCCTAAAAATCCCTGCATTCCACCTGTTCTTCTCTCCTCGCCTGCCCCCCAGCTCCTGGCAGCCACTGGGGGTCTGTTTACTGCCTCCATGGCTTCACCTTTTCTGGAATGTCATATACTTGGAGTCGTACAGTCTGTAGCCTTTTTAGACTGTCTTCTTTCACTTAAATAATTTGCATCTAAAATACTCCATGTCTTTTTATGGCTTGATAGCTCATCTCTTTTTAGGACTGAGTACTATTCCATTGTCTGGCTGCACCACAGTTTATTTAACCATTTACCTACCGAAGGTCGTCTTGGTTGCTTCCCAGTCTGGACAGTTATATAAATAGAGCTGCTTGTATAAACACCATGTGCAGAGTTTTGTGTGGACATAAGTTTTCGACTCCGTTGGGTAAATATCAAGGAGTGTGATTGCTAGATCATCTGGTAGAAGTATGTTTAGTTTTGTAACTGTTTTCCAAAGTTGCTGCACCATTTTTTTCCTCCACCAGCAATGAATGAAAGTTCCTCTTCAAGCCCTTGCTAACATTTGGTTTTGTTGATATTCAAGATCTTGGCCATTCTAATACTGTGATGTATCTCTTTGTTGTTTTAATTTACATTTCTCTGACGACATGTGATGTTGGGGATCTTTTCATATGCTTGTTTGCCATCTGTGAATCTTCCTTAGGGAAGTGTCTGTTAAGGTCTTGAGCAATTTTTAATTGGGCAGTTTGTTTTCCTGTTGTTAAGTTTCAAAATGTCTTTGGTATTTTGGATAACAGTCCTTTATCAGATGTTGTTGGCTGGGTTTTTTCAATTGATTATATTATTTTTTATTTAGAGTAATCTTTCTAAGTGCTTTCTGGGAAATAAAATGACTGCAGTGTGTTTTGTTGTCATCAACTGCTAAGTGATAGAATTTACTTCTGATTTTTTAAAACTAGTTTTCTTGAATAAAGACCTAGTCTTACAGTTTATTAGTTCAACTCTCATTTCTGTAAGTTACGGATTGAGACAGCCCTTAATTGCCTGTGGCCAGCCTGACACAAGGCAGAAAGGCGCAAAAGGTGAACTGAAGGTAGAATCAGAAATTGCGTACCTTGCTACCCTTAGTGAACGTTTGATCAGGGGAAACGTAGAGGAGGTGACTACAGGGGGCGCGTGTGTCTGTGTATCTTAATAAGCCATGGGACTTAGTTTCCCATGTGTTCCTGTGTCCCCACCTTGTCTGAAGTAGTCCTGTTACAAATGCGTCACAGTGAGGCTGGAGCACTTCCTTTGAGATGGTCATTATTAGATACTGAATATCAAGCCACATTATTGTACTGTTGACTCTCGTCTATCAAATATAGCAAGAATAAAAAACAGTGCTCTTTGACACATATTATAAATCTGATTTTATCTAAGCATAGAAGGTTTGTGTATTTAAGTGTGACAATCTTTTGGTAAATTTTATCCTCCTGTCTTTCAGATTAACAAATAGAAATATTATACACAAACCTGCAGAGTGGACCTTAATTGCTTTGGTGTTGCTGTCATTGTAAGTACTCTTTCAGACTTTTAACTCTGAATACTGAAGATGAAGAATTTTGATTAGGAAAAAAGAGTGATTCATTAATTTTCTAAATTTCCTTGGAAAATGTTGTGCCTCTGTCTTGTGCCTATTTTCCTTTCCTGTGCAACAAGATAGCTTCTGTGTAAAGCGATGCGCCAGATCTTGAAAAGCTATAATCATTCTCTTCATATTTTTTGCTATCTTGTCTTCTGAGGGCCTTTTTCTCCTCAAATATTATTTGTAATCTCTTGACGGAGAAGAACGTCCCCATATGGGAGACATACAGGCCAGTCCCTTAATTTCATTTCTAACAATGCATTTTATTAACATCAAAAGGCCTCATTATTTTACATCTGTATTTTTTACCAATATATCTAATGCTATTTCATTTTTCATCACCATTTTTTATCATTACTAGTACCAGAAAAGTTTTGTTTTCCAAATTAATGTACATTTTTAAAACCAAACAGATTTAAAGGAACTAAAGTAGATTCTATACAAGCATGTATAAAACATTTAATACTCATTCACCTTTTAAGAAATCACTAGTGGCTTCTAAGGCTGTCTTTCAGTAGGGTTAAAACCATCTGTAAGTGTAGTGTTTTTCAGCTTGAATTGCAAAAGTCTCCTTTTGAAGACCATTCATTACTGCATTACTGTTGCCGCTTGGTGCTTGTTAGGTCATTCAAGCCCACAGGACATCGAGTACTTACTGGACACTCACAGGTCAAGAATGTTGCGAGCCAGCCTCATAGCATCTCCAGCCCTGCTTTTCTCTCTTTGATACTACTTCAGTCTGACATGTTATTCTGGCTTCACTGTCCCAGGGACGGCTGTGCTGGGAGCCATTAGCGCAGGCTTCAGTGAGCCAGCGTCCGTGTCACCCAGCTAGACACAGCTCACATGATTCATTAAATCAGAACATAGAAAATAACTTTACTTGAATGCCCTGATATAAATTTTTTATCAACCATAAGAACAAATCTTTTGTCATTTCTACTATTCAGTGTTCCAGTTGAATTGGTAATTTGTGAAACAGATCTTATTAATTTTTTAGAAAGTTCTTTCCATTTTATGAAATTTGTAAACATTTTGGTCACTGGCAAAAAAAATCATTATCTCTGCTCACCCACCATATACTATGCCTGCTAATAAACCCTCACAGATAACTGTTGAGCTATACTTCTGCAATTTATTATACTAAAGGGGAAGTAACTTCTCTGGTTGACAAGTCGGAGGCGCAGGCCTGCAGTGATCTCAGAGTCTTGCTTTCTAAACCGGTAGCTGGAAGTATTATCTCACTGAGCATCTGCTGCTGTAGACATGTGAAGTCCAACTTCTTTTTGTATCATCTTCTCCAAAATGTGTAGCCAGGGACAGAAAAAAGTATGGAAAGTGAAATAAAAAATGCTACCATTAAAATTTCATGTGATTATTCTATACAAAAGTAAACCTCTCATTCTTGATTTTACTAGAGGCATTCATGCGGCCCAAAATGCTGGAAGCTTTGCTGCTCCTTTATGCAGTATTTGACTTCCCTAATTTCAGATGTAGTGTAAACATTTCAAGGGTCAGTGACCCATAAAAATATAACTTAATTGAATTCAAGAAGCAAACCGCACACATCTTGGGTGTATTGCATGTTTCGCATTGTGCAGTCAGTCTTAAGATTGTAGCAGTAAACGTTGTATCCTTCTGTCATTCACCTTAACCCTTCTCTTCCATTGTTCTCCAACCCCTACATTTGGACCTGCCCATCTTTCCCCTAGTCTTTGGTCCTTTTGATCCCTTGACAACTAGCAGCCTTTCCAGTTAGGGCCCTTTTGGCTTCTTTTAAAGTCCTTGGTCACTGTAGGCACCAAGCCTGCTGGTACTTCTTAGTTTTCGCCTTTCAAGTCTTGTTTTCTCTAAATTCTCTCTTTCACCGTAGACCCTCCTTGCACACTCTTTATATTCCGTGGCTGAATCTCCTGATTCTTTGGTCATCAGTTTCTAAGGTTTCTGTCTCCTGTCACCATATTATTTTATTTGTTATTTTCTCATTTGTCAGAAAATCCCCTTTAACTTTTCATATTTCCGCCCTCCCGGGAATCTGCAGCTTGGCTGATAACCCCTTTCCTTCTCAGCCTGTCCTCTTATCATCCTTTTAGAATATTACCACATGAGGTGGGGATAAAATTAAAATACATACCCGTCATGTTAAAGCTAATCCATTACACTGACTTCTGTGAAGTATAATTGTGCTTTAATTTATATTTGCATCCCTCCTTCCTCCCACTTACAGTTCATAGTTACTTTTTGAGAACACATTTTATCACTGGGGAAAGAAAAATCAGACATGAGGACTAGCATTGGATAAAGAGCCTTTGCAGTGAAAGATGTGGAGACTTCAGACACTTACAGAGAGACATGGACATATAAAGGTAGCACACACACACATTTGTGGAGCAGTAACCCCACCATTCAGCCTTTTAATTTATTGTTACTAAGACTGAACATAGGCATACGTGGGATTGCCTTTAAAAAGAAATTATCCTATGATTCGGAAAACCTTTGCATCTGCTCTCAAATTTCTAGTGGAATTTTTTTAGTCATTGCTTGCAGACATTTCTGCAATTCATGTTAAAAAATGAACTTCTTATAAGTCTTTATAGCTAGGAAAAAAATTCTGAATGGCACTTGTAGTAACTGCACATGAGTATAGTAAGATAATACGTTCAGTGTTATTGTAACAATGGTGCTATTCTTTGTATATGAATGTTGTAAAGCTTTGTTATTATTAGCATTTAATGCATGAACAGTTTTCAAAATTCTTCAGGAGAACTACTTAGAAAAGGTTACATATACACATATGTAATTTTATTAGTAAAATAAATGGCTCAAGTCTAACTCTTGTTGGGGGGAAAACCAATATTTTGAACAAAACATGATAGTCGAGAGGAAAGAAAGCTGGGTCTGTATTCCTAAAAGTAAATAAAATATCTCTGTGGCAAATCTTTTCTTGGTAACTTCCCTTGTACTTTCACAGATATATTAACATTTAAAAAACTTGAACCACAGTGTGTAATTTATCAGTGTGTACTGATGGGAATTTTATACCCATGTAATCTCAGAAGGAAATCGATCAAACCAAGTTAGCACACTTCATCTTGTACACTCAGTGCATCCATATATAAAAATACAATATGGCCCATTCACACTTCACTCACAGTTCCACAGGACCTGGACGGCCAGTATGACCGCAGCAGCTGTGGTGTTTGTACCGTGTGCTGAGACACTAACAGTTACCAGGAGCACACCGAGAGGCCTTCAAAGCAGAGCTTAAGCAGTATATGTTGATTTAGCAGTGAAGGAATTAATGTCCCTTTACGCCTCTCACCTTTACTTAGTAACAGTATCATTAACAAAGGTAAGTTCTCCGGAACTCCTTGCACGTGGGAAACATCTGTTGCAGTGGTAATCACCCCGGTGTCATTGTCCTTAAATGACCGACTGGAAACGCAGTGAAGTAGGTTGGTGGCTGGTTGTTGCTTAAACTCTTGGCTGTAGTAGTTCTGTCTTTGTTGGGCTTTATTACACTTTATAATTACATGCTGAATGTTGAAATAATACAAAATTGAATCTGATTTTCTCACATAAATAATGCTCTCATATGATATTAGGCTCTTTCCACAGTCTTGATGCATGGCTTTTCATAAAAATGTGTATAAATATATACAGTCTGCTGTAAATGTTTTAGCACCTGTATGCCCTGTTGTGTGAGGTTTGTTAATGTGTTTTTACATTCTGATGTGTTTATACACTGCGTCAGAAAGCACAGTAAATTATGTGACAGTGTGCTTTACGATGGCTCCTCGTAGTCTGTCATGTGTTCGTTTCTACATTCCTCGTAATTCTCATTTGCCCTTCGTATAGGAAAACAGAAACTGAAGACTCGCTTTGCATCATGGTCATGATTTTCAGAGTAGGTTCCTTGAGAAGATTTTGACTGGTATTTTGAGAAGATTTCTAGCCATGGGGCACCACCCCCCACGCCCAGCTCGGTCCTCTTCCTCCTGTCCCACCTCCCTTTGCTCACAGCCTTCCCAGTCTCCTTTGACCTCTGTTACTGTACTTGAGCCTGTGACACGGAGGGGACTGTGCGGATGTTGACCTAAAGCTGAGAAATGTGAGGAGTGATCCAGACCAGGGCTGGCAGCCAAAGAGAAGCCGTATAGAAGGCTATGGAGAAGCAGAATGACTGGCCTGAGTTCCTTCCTGTGTAGCTGGCATGAATGCTGGCTCCAGGCCAGGCGGGGATCAGTTTCCTCAGTGACTTCTTGTATTTAGAGTCTAACGTTTTCACGCAAATTTAATGGGGAATTTTTGTAAATAGGCCACTACTTATGTATTATGGTGATCTGTGGTTAATTATAGCATGGGAGTCACAGGTCCCTTAGTGGAGAGCCAGAGAGAGAGGTGCGTGCTGTGTTCCGTGGGACTGATTTGGTTGTCTAACAAAGAGGTACACAAGTGAGCACTCACTCTGTGCTCCTTAGACAGCCTGGAGGGTAGAGAGTGCCTTGTGCTGGTCTGGCGTGGACGCCTGCTACTCCTAGTTCTGTGCCTCTGGTGTTCTCTAATGGAAAGCTTTCAAGATCGTCTCCAAAAATGTCTGCTCTCATTTTATTTATCTGAACTGTCTGTTTCCAGTGAACTGTGGCCCACTTCCTAGACAAAGACCATGCAATAGTTTATTCCCCCTAAAAGCTTTGAGTATTCCCGTCGTTCTGGGAGTAGCATGTAAGTCCTAGGAAATGGTATTTAAATAAGCTCAACTTGACCATGCTCACTAAACAAAAGCCTTCCCTGGACGTGGGCAGCCACTTTAGGTAACCATCATACGGAGACACTCGAGAGAGTCACTTCCCTAGGGTACTAGGCATGGATGGAAAGATGTGACGAAGGCTTTTTGCCTCAGCAGATTGTCTTTTATAGCGCGCCCATCACCAATTTCCTTAGAAAAATTTGTGAGCACACCATGAAAAATGAAGAGATGGTTCCTTAGAAATGTAGTGGTTCTCAGAAGTATTCCAAAGACTTTCTCTTAACGTTCCCAATTCAGTTATGAGTGTTTGAGACCATGATAGAAGATCACTGAAATAATTTTTATGTTTCCTTATAATTGTGGAATTTTTAATATTTAATTGAATTTTTGTTGAGATATAATTCATATAACAAAATTCACCATTTTAAAGTGGACAATTCACTAGTTTTTAGGATATTCACTCTTCTGTGCAACTATCACCACTATCTGACTCCAGAACAATTCTGCCACCCCAAAAAGAGGCTCGTATCTATTAGCTTAGTCCCAATTTTGCCTTCCTCCATCCCCTGGCAATCACTAATCTACTTTCTGTCTCTTTGGATTTGCCTATTCTGAACATTTAGTATGAATGGAATCTTTCACTTCTGGCTTTTCTCACTTAATATAATGTTTTTGAGGATTATTCATACTGTGGCGTGTAACAGTACTTCATTCCTTTTCGTGGCTGAGTAATATTCCATTGTATGGATATACCGCATTTTATTTATCCATTCATCAGTTGAGGGGCATTTGGGTTGTTTCTACTCTTTGGCTCTTATGAACATTTGTGTACACATCTTTGTGTGAACATAAGTTTTCAGTTTTCTTGAGTATATACCTCGGGGTGGAGTTACTAAGTCATATGGTAAGTCTTTGTTTAACCTTTTGAGGAACTGCCAGGCTGTTTTCTACAGTGGCTGCACTGTTTAAATTTCCACTAGCACTGTGTGAAGGCTCTGCAGACTGAACCTCAAAGGTCATCTCCTCTCGCCTCACAGCCAGCAGTCACACAGGCTTAGGTTGCAGTGCTTCCAAAATTTAAATATGCTTCTTCTTACTGAGTTTAGATCTTCATGGACTTGTAACATCAATTTCTTATATTCTAGGAATTCTACACATACACAAATGGACACCTATAAGCCCCCCTCACAAAAAAAGTTCATAGTGTTGAATATAAGGCCATTTAAATTAAATGTCTGAACCGTAACTAGTGGTATTTATTTTGGATTCTTCAGTATCCATAAAATTTGTGGGGTTTTTTTGCTTGTGTAAATCTTGGTGTGTTTATCTTATGATGTTTACTATCACAATACCCTTGTCATTGTGAAGTTAAGTATTTACCTATTTACTGAGGATTAAACTATCATTGGATTGATTTCAAAGCCCCCTATATTTATTGCTTAAAGTTTATATAAGAAAAATATAATCTTTTTAATTGAAGTAGCTTTACCCTCAGCCAGCAAGGCTTTGTGGGAACCCAGATATTTTCTAAAGAAAAAGTAATACTTGTTTAAATTTTAACCAAAGCCTACTGTCTTCGTGATTTTTTTCCCTCAGAATTCATCATATTTTTGGCAATTTTGTAATGTTGGTTTTTTAATCCATAAGTAGCTAAGAGCCCCCACCCTTGGGCCAAAATACTAGTTAAAGTCACCAAGAACCCTCAGTGAGAAATGTGCCTTCCGGCTCCCCCTTCCCAAGGAGCAGTGGCGGCTGCAGTGGTGACAGCTGGAGCAGGTGGCGCCTGGCCCTTACCAGTCACAGCCTCCACCTGAGGAGTCCATCCCCTCCTCTGCTCTTGACATCCTCATGTCCTGAGCCCCCTGAGAGGACAGGCCAGGGGAGCCTGGGAGCAGAAGGTTCAAGGGCATCCCCAGCCTCAGGGTCCTGCACCGCAGGAGTGTGACCATCGCTGTGTGTGGACACCTCTGGTTGGCTCCATTTCTGTCTCAGAGCATTGAAGAGAAGGACGGAGCCTCTGTTCTGAGAGGATTGTTGCATAGCAGTAATCATGAAGAAGAGTTTTTCTAACACTCCTCTCCAAAGCTGCTCTGTAGATCTGTCACAAACAGGATTTAGATATAAAGTTTAAAGTCACTGTAGCCCAGCCCTTTAAACAAACCTACGTATGTCACTACAAAGTGAGTTACAAAGACCTTGTTTCTTTTGAATTAGAAATATCGATGGAAAGCATCCCTGCTTCCTTATTAATAGGTAATCCTAAAGCATTAAACGCAAACATTACCAGGACATACACCATCTGTTATAAGAAAAACATTTCATTTTATTTGGCTATCATGGTCTTTTATAATCAAAGTTTTTATCTCAGTTTCTAGATAATAGTTCTGGAATAGAAAGCCCATAATGACATACTTCTTCATGGTATGTTCTTGTCTGTTTTTCTTTTAAAAGTCATTCGTAGTAATAGCCTCACATGCCTCTTGGTTATTCAAACTTGGGGACTTCAGATTTGTGCCCAGGATTAAATTTATGTAAATAATTATTATTAAGCATTACAGTATTCTTAGTAAACACAGTTCCCTGACCGCAGAGGCCACCTTTAGCCACGCAGGGGCGTCTTAAAGCCCTAAACTCAGTCTCCTTCTGGATTGTATCCTGGTTTTCCCTTTGCACTAGCAGGGCAGCCTTGCAAAGGGTTCTTAACCTCGTGCATTTTTGTCTTGGTGGCAAAAAGAGGGATTGGACTAAATGCTGGTTAAATCAACTTGACGGCGTGAATTCAACTATGAGATGTTGTAAGAAGCTGTTCCAGGGCAGCGCGTGGGAGACTGCTGAAGGGGACAGTGCGGACGACGCATCAGCGCAGGAAGCAGCTTCGTTGCGCCGCTGGGGCGCCGCGGGGGCACCGCCCGGTGCCACGCCTTTGTCGGGTGTCTCAGTCGCCACGCTTGAGGGCGGAGCGCCCGGGGCGGCACGGCCGGCCGCCCCGTCTGTGGAAGGGCCCCGGGCCCCAGCGCGCGCGCGAGTCCGGACCCCGCGGCTCGCTGCCCCGCGGACCTGGCCGGCCCGCGCTGCCCCCCACGCCGGAGACGGGGAAGCTGCCGGGATGCTGGAGGAGGCAGTGAGTGGTCGGGAACCTCAGCACCGCGCCGAAGGTGTGCAGAGCAAAGGGGACTGTGGGGTCGGGTTTTTTAATGTAAAATGTGTTTTAGAGCTCATTTCTTAGAGTCCTCGCTACAATCGTGGACCTTTTTTCCCCCCGCTTTCACTTTATTCTTTCATCTGGGAATAAGTCTCATCAGTGAATAGGGACATCTAGAAAGCTGTTATTTTATGTCAGAATTTCTGATTCCTTGTTCATATCACATTTAAGAAAATTTTTAAAGTAATTCTAGAAGAGTGGTTGGCTTTTTTCTTTCATGGACGAAAAGATCCCAGGCGTTCTTGGCTGTAACTTCTTTGCCCTGCGTGTGGGGATCTCCGCTTCCTACCTGAGGTGGCGCCGTCTGGCTTTTAGCTGAAGGCCTGGTAACACCGTGTGTGTAGCCTTGACTTTCCTTCTGAAGCGCATCTTTGGACTCTTCCACGATAACCAGGAAAGGGTGAGGCCCACACTGCACTGTGGCATCGCGACTACAAATCAGTGTAGAGGCTGGCATCTGCGTGATAATGCAGAAGTGTTCAAACATTTGAAATCTGACTCAAGAAATTACCAACAAATGTTCTTTGAGAGCTGCTGTGGGTAAGACTGTGTTTTGGGCCTTGTGGAGAATAGAGGTTAAACAAAGCCCTGCCCCCCCCCCCCCCGAGACTTCACAGCCTCCTGTTGGGCGGGGGCGGGGGGGGGGTTGATAAGTACACAGGTAACCACAATGAAAAGTTGAATATTAAAGGGCAGGCAAGAAGCACAAGCTACATGCATTATTTCATTTGATCCTCACAATTCAGTGAGGGCAGTGGGGGTGCCCCACTTCCCAGGGAAGGGCACGGCTCTGGGAAGACAAGAACTCTGCCCGAGGTCACAGCTGGGATTTTGATTTCAGAATGTGTGCCCTTCCCACTGACCAGTGTACCTCAGAAAGGTGTGTGTGCACCCAGAGCACCATCGAGGAAGAGGTGATCGCTGCTTTTGAACCAGGTAGTTATCCTCTGCAGAACAAGGACAGGGACTGAACAAAGGCTGTGTTTGGGCCAGGTTGGCTGTGGGTGACCATCAAGGAAGCAGTTTCCTTAGAATGATAGGAGTGGAGACCAGATGGCAAGGGCTGCTCTGGTAGACAGTTGTGAAGATACTGGACACAGCGGATGTTGCCCGCTCTTCAAGTGGTCGGCGTAAGAGGGATTATAATCCGTATGACGTGACGCATCCTCAGGAGACTTCCCAGGACAGTGGAGGCTTGAGCGTGGTGGCAGCAGAGAGGGAAGAGATGTCAGATGGGCGGGCCTGGCAGTGCTGAAAAGACAGTGTGACTGACGGGATGCAGCCCTCGAAGAAGCTGGGGATGCAGTCAAAGACATACATGCCCGTTACTTTATTTCTTCCCTGACCCGTCACCCACCTCCTTTTCCTACTGTTTCCTCCACGTTTCTCTCTCCTTGCCTTGAGTGTCAGTGTTATTTGGTAATATTTTGCCTCCTGTATTTAATTTCAAAAGTAAGTGAACCAAACTTTGTACATTTCTCCTTCCAAACACCTGTGTTAGCATTAACATTTCATTACTCGCTGTGGTTGGCTCTTGCCCACCTCCCACTGGCCAGGGACCTGCCTTAGGACGAGTCATTCGGGGCTGCGCCTCTGAGCTTGGCCTACACAGCTGCTCTGCTTAATTCTGGTGACTGACTTTTTTTCCCATGATTTATGGGTTTTTTTTTAACCTTTTTTATTGAGTTATAGTCGTTTTACAATGTTGTGTCAAATTCCAGTGTAGAGCACAATTTTTCAGTTACACATGAACATACATATATTCATTGTCACATTTTTTTTCACTGTGAGCTACCGTAAGATATTGTATATATTTCCCTGTGCTATACAGTGTAATTTTGTTTATCTGTTCTACATTTTGAAACCCCAGTCTGTCCCTTCCCCCCTTCCCTCCACCCCCCTGGCAACCACAAGTCTGTATTCTCTGTCTGAGTCTATTTCTGTCCTGTATTTATGCTTTGTTTTTGTTGGTTTGTTAGTTTTTGCTTTTGTTTTTTAGATTCCACATATGAGCTATCTCATATGGTATTTTTCTTTCTCTTTCTGGCTTACTTCACTTAGAATGACGTTCTCCAGGAGCATCCATGTTGCTGCAAATGTTGTTATGTTGTCGGTTTTTATGGCTGAATAGTATTCCATTGTATAAATATACCACATCTTCTTTATGCAGTAATCCATTGATGGACATTTAGGCTGTTTCCATGTCTTGGATGATTTATGATTTTTATCTTTCCTGCCTTCTCATCTTTTATGATCCACAAATCAGTCTGAGAGACATATATATGTACTTCACTCAAAAAATACACACACACACACACACACACACACACACACACACACACACACACACACACACAGTTTCTACATGAGAATAAGAGACTTTCCATTCATCCAAAAATTGTGTTTGGACAATGTGCAAACAGTACTAAACTGGGAAAGATGTCTGCAGTAAATAAGGCAGGTTTGAAACTGTTTTCTTATCAAAACATAATCTCCATTCAGCCAAGGACATTGTCCAGATGACTTTTGTCTCCCTGGTGCCGAGCACTTAATGTAGCACTTAGTAAGCACTGAGTGAGTGTTTGTAGAATAAATCAAATGAATAAGTGGACAGGAAAAACTTGGATATATTATTGTTGGTGTTATGAACTTCAGAAATAGAATTGGTAGCACTGGTAGAATTGCACAAGGTAAAAAGAAAAGTTGCTTACTCTCATGAGTAAAAAGGACCTGTGTCTTGGTAATGATGCGTATTTTCCAGGGTGGATATAGTCTGATAAGGATGTGACTAGCCTCGAGAGAATTGCTGCTCTTAACCAAATCTAGCATTGCTTTTTTGCAAAGAGATACTTATAAAATGTTTTATAAAAGAAATGAAAAACAAAGCCAGATGTAAATGGGATGTTATCATTTTAACTCATATAATTACAAAGTTAGTAAACAGTTTAATTTTTTAAATGTGTCTTTGACTTAAAAACTTTATTTCAAATACTGCTTTTCTCTGACCTTCCACAGACTTACTCTCATCTTCTGTGCTCTGATAGGCAAACACTGGTTATAGGATAGTTGGTCATCAAGTATGCAGGTATGGTACTGAATCTTTGTTTATCTGATGCCTCACGGACAATTCTGGAGCTTCTTTAAAAGTTTCACATGTTGGCATTTGTTTGTTGATTGGAAGCATTTATCAAATATTAATGGGTCTTAATGGAAAACCTCACTCTAGAGGCAGGCTCCCTGCAACTAGTCTTACTGAATGTATTTTATTAACGAGTCTTACAAACTTGCATGAAAGTTATAAGGAGAAGAAATTATTATTCCCAGACGTATTGAGTGCTTGTTAAATTCAAGAACCTAATCATGTAGTGTGTTTTTCTCTGTTGTCTTTCAACACTTCCGTTTAGATTGTGTATTTCAGAGACTTAACACCTTTTTAATATTCTTCCTGCCTCTGACTCTTCTCATTGTGATAGTTCTAGTTAACAGTAAAGTCGTATGGTTCTTGGCGGCAAAATTCAAACGCTCCCATCTTACGCCTTGTCCAAACATTGTTGCTAACCTTTAGAGCAGATTATAAAGGCTGGGGAGGAGACAGGGCTTGCTGTCGTGCAGTTCCCACCCGTGCCGTTGGTCTATCCCACTGTCTGTTTTGAATGAGCAGTTTGAGAGTTAGCTCTTTATCATTTTAGCACAGCTCAGGTATACTCTGCCTGAAAAGACAAGACAAGACATATACATGAGTTTAATACTAAGAATTCCAGTGGAGCAAAAGTACTTGGGAAGCTGCTACAACTTACTTGAACACTTGCAGTGTCTGTGGAGGTGAAATCGTGTTTTAGTAACTGAATTGTCTACACTGTTTCCGTTTCTTTTATTTACTGATTTTCTTTCCCACACTGATTTTCAGGCCCCACATTATGATGTTGTTCACCACATGGAGGTTTTTTAATTACAATGAGTGACATATCAGCCACACTGCAAGAATTTTTTATAAGAATAAAGCAGCCGCCAGGTTATAACTAGTGTTCCTGTGGTTTCAGTGCAGAGAAAACTGTTGCTCACCTGAAGCACTAAGACTTAACACCGCTTTCACATGCTGCAGAATTCCCGAAACTGCATAAACCTAAATGCCACGATCTCTGCAGTTCACATTGTAGACTGAGAGATACATTGAAAGTGGGAGTAAAGATACATATTCTTTCCCCCAAGGGGAAAAAAGTGCACATTCAGAAAAAAGAACTTTATGTAATTTGAAAGATTGGACAAACTCCAGTATCCCAGTTTAACATGAGGAAGAGGAGTCAGCAAATGTAGGTTTCTCTTCTGAGAATTGTTGATAAGGGTGAGGGAGAGACTGAACAATAACAATTTGTTTTGGATAAAAGAGACATAAGCATGTTTGCAGGGTGTGGGGAAGGAGCTAATAAAAATATTCCGAAGCTGAGGGCAGGGTTGGGGTTATAAATGGTGGAATAGGGTCCCAGACAGGGCACAGGAACCAGGATCGTGGTCACAGGCAGGAGGTGCTTGGACAGGAGAGAGGTGCTGCGTCTTCCGGGGCAGGAAGAAAAGAAGTAAGGAATAATGTAGCTACAGAAAAGTTTGTAAGCAGAAGGGAGATTTTTCATTCATGCCTGACAACTTCATTTTCTGGTGAAGCAGGATGTGATGTTGTGTTTAAGAGTGAAGAGACGATGGCTGAGGGGTGGTAACAGAGTAGCCACTGAGAGTATCCAGAAAAGGACCTAACCAAGCACCAGAGGAAACTGACAAGTAGCACTGAGCACCCAGCTGAGGCCAGAGGTGACAGATTTGTTGTGGGTGGGCCTGCGAAGTTCCCGTCTTCCTCCCACTCTCCTGCCCCCCAGCAGCTTCCAGCCATCCTGCTGTAGGTGTGCAGGGAGCACCTTGCAGTGCTGGTCGCAGGTTGCAGTTTTGATGACTAGGAAGCTAAGACCAGGATGCAGGTGGTTCGGAAGAGTGCTGAGGAGAGATTAGTGCAGGACCAGAGCCGGTGTAACTGGTAAAGGGGAATGGAGTCATCTTGGGAGAAAACTGGTTGTCTCTCCTCCCAAAAGTCCCATCATCAACTCGGACTTCTCTCCTAGGCTGCAGACCAAAGCTTTTTTGAGGGGTGAAGGGGGCTCTCCATTTGGACACCCCTCAGGCAGCTCATGCTCTCAGATGGGAGACTGAGCTCGTCTTCCCTTTCATTTCTCCTGGTGGGACTTCCATCTTCCTAACTGCCCGGACTTGGAGTCAGACTTGGCTTTAGTGCTTCTCTCGCCCCGTGTCTACTCAGCCGCTCAGTCCTGCCTTTCTGACGTCTCTTACTGGCAGTTTTCTCCCTTCCCACTGCCGCCAGCCCGCGTCGGGCTCCCGTCGCTTTCCAGGACCGCTGCAGTTACAGCCTTCCTGCACGGCCCCCTTGCCGTGTGCCCTCCTCCCGTGGCAAGAGTGCTCTCACTAAAACTTGCTTCTGGTCAGGGCAGGCTTTTGGTCAGAAACCTAGTGATTCCCTCCCTCCCATCATGTCATTTTGCTTGAAATTCAGGGCCCTCCTAAAGTGGCCACAGCCTGCCTACCCAACTTATTTCTCTTTTGTGTCCTTACATTGTATCCACTGACTGTTTCCCCATACAAGCATCTCTGTTAGCTTGTATCTTTGTGAACTGCCCTTAAAATGCCTTTCCTCACTTCCCCATGTTTGTCCTAGCCTTCAAGACCCACTTCAAATGTCTCTACCTCCTTAGAAGTCTCTCTTAACCCCCAGAGGTACAAATAACAGCTTTCTTCTCCAGATCCCTATAGATGAGACCTTTCTTTTGGACTGTGCTGTCTTCTGCTTTGTTACATAGTTATTTGTGTAAAGACCTCATTTCCTTTGATATTCACTTTCTTCCAGCAGTGGAGTTAGCAAGTACAGCAAATGATCAGAACTGTACAAATTATTTCAATTCAAAAATTTAACAGTGGTTCTAAACACCGGTTATACATTAGAATCAAATAGGGAGCTTTTAAAAATTACTAATACCTGATTCAAAGATTTTGATTGCTTGTTCTGGGGTGGGGTCTGGACAAAGGTATTTTTAAGTTCCCCAAGTGATTGTAGTTTGTGCAGACAGAACTGACAACCGCCACCCTCAATTCTAACGCAGTTATTACTGTGCTAGATGAAAACACGCTAAGTCAGTTGATTCAGTGATGTCTGCCAGAAATAGCTTGCATAGAGGTACCGCTTAGCTCTCTTCTAAAGTCTCCATTAGTTTATGATGTTGGAAAATGCCGCTTGGCTGTCACAGAAAGGATGAATTAGAAACAATAGAATTGTCAGTTTTCATTGGCATGTTTTATCTTGTAATGACAGATTTCAAAAATTATTTGAAGAGCATATACAAGTGGGTCTTTGAAATCATAAAGTCTACTCAGTTCTTAAAATGAATCAGACATGTGAGCTTGTGTGGTATGGTGGTTAGAAGTGTAGACCCGTGGGAGTACTTCTGGGGTTACTTGCTCATCTCTTACCAACTACGTGACCTTAAGAAAGTCACTTGAGCCTCACATTGGAGTTAACACTTGCTGCAACTTAGCAGAAAGGTTGAAGACCAACAAATTGGTTTCATAAAGGAAAATTTCTTTTTATAAGCTTGGAAATCACTGTAGCTTCTTATGTTTGACTCAGTGGTTGAGATCCTGCCACAAAGGGACTAACTGGGGAAAAGAACTGGCATTCTTCCAGGGAAACCCTTAGAAAGCCACCCACCACCCAATTTAAAGTATCTGAACTTTAAACTCAGCTCTGACCTCTTGGCATTTCTGTCCTTGTCAGAGTTAAAGCCACGTTTACTCTTTAGTACAAAACACCCTCAGGAGTGGCCTCGGGAAGCGCTGTGAAGTAACTGCCTCTGCACACAGTTCGGTCCAGGTCATTTTATGGAAAAGGAAGAGCTTTCCTACAGGGGGGCTTTGGTTCTTTCCACGTCCCCGGGGTTATTGTGTTACTTGGGGGAGGAAGCCAGGGGCCCCAGATGAGACAAATGCTTTTAGAGAACCACTGGCAGAGCTGAGTCTTCTGCCTTCTCCCCACTGAGAAGCACACAGGTGGAAAAGAGTTATGTGAAAGATAAACCCTAAATAGATGAAGTCCCATTTGAAAGTTTATATTAGAAATTTTTTTTAATATCTGAAAGAGGCATTTTGCAAAATGCCTTGGGTTTGTGTGAGCCCTCAAATTTCTGAAAATAGCTGACATTTTGACCACTGGGTTACTTACTGGTCACAGCTCTCCTTTGTTTCAGTTTTGAGCGTCTGTTCGTGCAGGCAGAGGTATTCTGGTGTAGTCCTTTATCATTTAGCACTTGTTCATGTAGAGGAGGAGGGAAAATCCCAGCTCACTTTTTTGAAGAAGGGAAAATACGGGTAATGTGCCAGTTGTCACTGCAGTGCAGGGAGGGGCAGTGCGCCTTGATGCGCAAGGTGGCTCTTTGACAGCACTGGTCTTAACCGTGTGCCCTGGGTAAGCCCCTTCCCCTGTCCAGAGGCTCAGAGGCATCAGGTGTCGAAAGGAAGCCAGCTGGATAGGTCAAGACTAAATCACCCTAGAGAAAATTAAGTGGTCCTGCCTCTTCAGACAGAATCACGCCGTTAAACCTCATCCTTCAGAGTCTTCATTTCCCGGGGCCTCGTCTGTCCCAGAAGACTTGTGTTTCTGTTCAATTCTAAGCCCCCAAGGTGTCAGGTACTGCAGCATCTGCTCTGTTTTCATTGGTAAAGTAACAAGCACGGTGCCTGCGCACGTGAACACTGCGAATACTTCTTTTTGACAGAAACACTCCTCTCACCTTCTCCTTCCCAGCCCTGACTTCTGCAGGATGAGACAGTTAGTGCTAAAATGTTCCTTAAGCCCAGCACTGCCTTTCCGCAGCCTGCGTGTTCATCACCTTTATGCGTGGCGATCAGCAGCACAGGGTTCCCTCCTACAGCAGAACTCTGTGTGAACCCAGCGATTTCTCAAATCTGATAGGTACAGAGAAGTGTGGCTTTTCACTTCCTGTCCCTTCCACCAACCCCAAACCATAATGAAGCATGCTTTCTGGTGGCATTTATTCACACAGATACTCTCGCAGCATTTTCTTCACGTAAGAGCACGTTGAACATGAGGAGGGCAGTTCAGCGTCATTCCACAGCAGCCTACCGGTTTGATTCTGCAAGTTTGGAAATCACTACTGAACACTCAGGAAACTCTCTAAGAGTTATTCCTCCTAGTGCGGAGGGTCAAGTTGAGGGATGTCTGTGCCGTATCACTGAAGGCAGGTGCCTGGTGTGATCTTCACGCCTGTCAGCGGGTCATTCAGGAAAGGGCAGATCAGGCCACACCGTGACCTGCAGCGTCCCAGGGCTGCGCTGCACACTCCCTAGTGGATGAGGGCAGCGAGCAAAGCCGTAGGGACCCAGCAGGGAAGGTATTTAAAGTCCAGGCCTTTACTTGGACGGCTGCCTTGTATCGCACTGCAGGCGGTGGGTAACCGAGAGTCCCGTCAGCTGTCGCCTCCATCATTCAGTAAAGCTCACCTTTAACTCTTCTTACTGCTTTCTCTGCTGATGGGGAAACAAACTATGACTCAGAAAATCAAAGGTGACTTACTTCTGAGACTTAGTAAGAGTTTGCACAGCTCTAAATCCTTATATCCAAGGACTTATAAAAAGACTACTTTTAATTAAAAAAAAAAAAAATCTCTCTCCTGCTTCAGTTGCCAAACTTTGAAACCCCTTTTCCTTCTGTGCGTGATTCCTGTTAGCCAGATGCTGTTTGATGGCTCGGGGGAACACGCAGAGGGTACCTGTGCTGACCTGACTCCCAGCCCCTGCTTTGATGTGGAGCAGATGTGCAGCACTCAGCTAATACCGGCCTTATCATAGGATGCAGGTTGACACTTGGCTTTTGGCCTTTGTTGTCACGCCACTTACCATATGGTGAAGAGCTAGTTACAGGAGGCTGCCTGTCTTTCCAGAACACAGACTCCAGTCAGGAGCTTTCATGAGAAGTTTCCTCTGTCGTTTGTGAGTTGCACACTGCAAGTTGTTATGTTGTTTTTTCCATTATATTCCCCAGCACACCAGCTTTCTGTGGTGAAGCATCCTTCTGGTGTCGCCATTAGAGGTTTTTATTCACACTTAAAAGTACTTGAAGGAAAAAAATTGAAACATAAAAATCTTTTATTTCTACTTACTGCCAATCACATTTTCTGTTGATTATTTTAAAGGTATTTCCTACATAAAACACATTGTTAAGTACCAACTGTGAAATATTTCTGGTTTTTATTCACATTGAGTAGTTATTTGGGCCCAGTTTATTGTGGTTTTCTTTGATATTCACACTTAGAAGTCGCAGGACTGGAACAGAGGTTTGAGTCCCTTTCAATATATAATAAGATGGGAGTTATTTAATGAAAAAGTTAAACAGATAAGTGATTGGTATGTCATAACTAATAGTGTACAGATAAAAGATTAAGAGGAAAGGAAGAGCCTGGGACTCAATTTAACAAAAAGACGGGGATGGTGTTTGATAAGATGAGATTGTGCTTTGAAGATAACTTAGATGTGTGAAAGACTTCACTTCATGATACCTTTTTCTGAAGGTATGTTATGTTTTGAAGGAATGAATTTGAACTACGTATATATATGTTCTCGGGCCCTGCATTTTAGGAAAATGAGAAGCTAGACGTGGAGGTATGGAGAACACCAGGCTGGATGAGCAGCAGTCAGATGGCGTCTGTTAGGAAAGATTAGAAGAACTTGGAATTAATTGAGAACCATTTTCAAGAATATGAAGGAGTAATTTTTAAGAGCTGGCCCCAAAAGAGTTCTATGAATGAGAAAATAAAATTCTGCAAGGAACATTTAGATTATATATAAGGAACAATGTCCAGGATTTAAAGAGTATTAACCACTTCAACATGCTGCACATGGAGGTACAGAACCCCCCTCCTTCAAGATCGTGGAGGTCGTTTAGTAGCTGTCTTGTGTAGAGGTAACGAGTCAGTCCACCACGAAAGGATGTTGGGTCCCATCTCTTAGATCGTTTAACCCTTCATGAGAGGAGACTGAAAGGGACTATAGATTCCAGAACAGCTGGGCCCTCGTTTTGCGGCTACGTTCTGTTACTTCCATTGACCTAAAAAAGAGTAAGATCACAGCGCACTCAGGAACGTGAGAACGGCCGGGAGCACACAGAAACGCAGGCCCGCGTTAGTCGGGTGGTAGAAATCCTAAGTCGCTCTTCCTCTCGGCGAAGCAAATCTCATGTCCTTTCGAGTGGAAAGCACTTCCTTGCCTGGCACGTGTGAGCCGTGAGGCTGAAGCGCTCCTGCGCCCGGGGAGGCCGCCTGGTCCCCTCTGCTGGGCTGGGTGAAGGCGGGCCGCGGCCCCTGCTTCAGGACGAGCGGCAGTGAGGTGGGGGCGCAGAAGCAGCGGTAGCTCTTGGTTTAATGCTTGGCCTACCTGATGGGTCCGAAGCCCACCTCACCTCACCGGCAGCCGTTCTGAGCGATTCCGGCAGGGGGCTGCCACCGCGAGCGAGCAGTGGAGTCACGGAAATGCTGACTCCCTTCTTCGTCTAAAATGAAAGGAGGAACGTTTCATGAAGAAAACGTATTTCAGTGAGCACAGTGAGTCGGTGGCTTCTTGAGCTGTTTCCACACTCAGCAAGTCGTTACTGATCAGCTGCGGTGCGCCAGGCCCGAGGGAGACAGCGAGCGAGTCGCTGCCGTCGTAACCGTTGTCTCCTTTCGGATGGGATGTAGATGGTAAACAAGCCAACAGGTAATAGAATGAGAAGACAGTGAGGACCACAGAGCCAAGCACAACCAAGCAGGGCGAGCGTGAGGTGGGCCTCAGGCGGGAGCGGTGACTTTTAGACAAAACTGAATTAGAGGCCTGGGGGACGCGCGTCCCTGGGAAAGAAAACAGCCAGCCCTTAAGTGGGAACAGACTGAGCGCGGGCACCGCTGCGGCGGGGGTGTTCAGTTTGGCTGGAGGGGGGTTAGCCAGGGAAGGCCCTCCCCCCCAACTGGAGGGTCTTGTGGGGTATTTTGGTGTTTCTTCAAGCATCTTCCATACTTCAGTGATCCAGGGTGCAGGAGACCTTTGACAGAGCAGACCCTGAATGTAGAGCCAGATGGTTCCTTTGGTTTCTCATCTCCTGCTTTAACTGCTCCCATCATCCGACTTCTAGTACAGCATTCTATTAGCAGCTGAGTTATTCACTTTAAATTAAAATCGGTGCATAATTACATCTTCTGGTGTAAGAGCGGGCAGACCTTCTGTAAAGGGCCAGACTGTAAACATTTCCAGCTCTGCTGTCCTGCAGGCCCAGCCACTCCCGTCGCAGCACGCACGGGAGCAGCTATGGAATTTATAAATAAGTGGGCGTGGCTGCTTTACAGCTTGTTAGAGAAACAGGCAGCGAGCCAGGCTGGTCCCTGCACCGTCGCTGGTGCAGGCTGTTACGGTGCACTGAGGAGCAGCAGTGGGGAAGCAGCGGTTCCAGCTCCACCATCCACCAAATTCCACGTCAAGAGAACAGGCCTGTGGGAAGACGGGTGAATGTAACGTGACCTCAGTCTAATACCAGTCTGGTTGATGACAAAAATACACACAACTAACAATATATACTTTTATTTTATTTGAAATATTTAAAAGGATGTATTCATGTGATAAGAACAGGGAAAATAAAAAGCCCAAAGAAATCTGATTCCTCGTATAAGTAGTTATGAAAGCAGGAGACGACTTAATCTGATCTTGAGAGAGGATTGTGGCGGCAGCGCGGAGGCTGGGCGGGAGTCAGGGACCACCTAGGAAGGGACAGCTGTGATCCAAGCAAGACATACCTGACCTGAACAGGACAGGGACAGCAAGAATGGAGGAGGTGAAACAGGTTCAAGAGGTGCCTCAGGAGAGGCAGCAGAGCTTGGCCGCTGACTGGACAGGACGCTAGGAGCCAAGGGTTACAGTGACTGCGGTTTCTAACACTAGAGGCTTTGATGAAAGAGGTCGGAATTTCAGGTTCGAGCCTGAGGTATGTGTGGTGCCCTCGGACGCCCAAGGGGAGAAATACCCCAGGAGAGAAGTTAGAGGTTGGAACCATTGATAACCGAAGCCGTGAGATGGGACGTAGTGCAGAAGGAGGGTCTGTATGAACCCTTAGGTCAGACCTGTGATTATTAATGGGCTGGTAAACAAAGAGATGCCAGCAGGATCACAAAGATTCGGGGCGAGGAGGAGGACTGCAACAGAGAGCGCCTCAAAAGCCGGAGGAGGGGGCTCCTAGGGGAGGAGGAAGTGACCAAGGACATCACGCACTGCAGGGTCAGCTGGGGAAGGGACTGAGGAAAGGCTTTCAGGCGCTGCGATTAAGAGACCGTTATTGACCCGAAAAGAGCAACTCCAGTAACAGACCTTCGCTCAGTTGCCCTTGGGCCCGGTTCTAAGCACACATGGAGACTGCGGCCTGTTCTTTGTGCTCTCCACGGTCACTGCTAATGAAAGCAGGTGCTGCACAGAACCCTGTCTCCGGCTCCGCGCGCGCGCCTCTCCATCAGATGGGTGCTCAAGTCCCGTTCAGCCGGGACACCTAGCACTGGGCGGCGTGTACCCTGAAAAGACTCCTGCAGTTTATTAGCAGTGGCAACAGCCAGCTCTTACCATTGACCAAAACCATAACCGACTGGTAAAACATTAAGGTCTTGCCTTGGACTCACCTGTGCAGGCAGGAATGAAGCCTCTCATTGCGGAGATGACACAGAACTGGCACGTGTCCAGGGAGCAGTCCGTCTGGAAGAGCGGCAGAGTGGGCAGAGTAGCCAGCTACTAAACGTGTTGAAGTAGACGAGCCAGAGAATCTGGAAGCATAGATTATATACAGCCCTTATTTAACTTTGAATGTAAATTGCTTTCTAGACAGAAGAAATCATAATTCATTTGAGTGAATCATTCATAAAATTATACTACGAGATTTTCAGGGTTCAGCACCTTTCTTGACATACATTCATTATGACTTTATAACTTGTCAAAACCACCCTTTTTTTTTTATATTTGTGAGCCTGGTTTCTAGGGAGGATAATTTAAAAAGAAAAACACAATTTTTACATGACCTTCTCCTGCATGTACTCTCTAGAGGCACACAGTAACTACTAGCGTATGTGTTCACTTACACTTCTGCTTATTCCATGAAGGGTTTAAGTCCATTGAAAGTGTTTAGAAAGCTATCTATTACTTACGATCTCACTTAAGAAATTATGTATTTCTAATGACCATTACAATCTGTGTTAGGGACTGGGGGGTAGGGAAAGAGAAGTCTTTTCAGTTGAAGATTAAAGAGGAAGCACAAGGGAAAAAATGAGATCAAAGGAAGTCTCATTGGCTAACTTTCCAGGAGCATAATTACGCAACAACACTTAGGGCTCACGTGTTAAGAGCAGTCAGGAAACCCCGGCTCCAGAAGCCTAGGGGTTGCCATCTACCTGCCTGAAGACTTGCTGCAGAAACCCCAGGCCCCAGACTGACACTCGGTCTCCTAGCACACGCCAGCCAGGCCTTGTGTGATTCCCTTCTGCCTGCCTGCCGCTGGCCAGTGTTGTATTTGTAATCCTCTAGTTCTCTAAGGCAAATCTAAAACGTGTTGCTTCTGCGTGTTCATCGAGGGCACAGGACACATCAGTCGGACACGTGAAGACTAAATTTACACAGCGCTCTACAGCCCAGGAAAGCTTGCGTATTAGCCCAAAGCGGGGCTTTTTGAGATTAGCTGTCGAGACTCAGAGCCCTGATGTGCTGCTTGCTGTCTCTGTGACCTTGGGGAAGGTACTTCTACTTTCTGTGCCTTATTTCCTCACCCATAAAGTGAGAATAGTATGTACCCCTCAGCATCATAGTGCAGTTCAAGGAGCGAATCCACACTGAGAACAAGAACACAGTAGAACTCCTCGTCAGCACATGATGTGAGTTACTATAATTGTCATCATGGTTGATTTTTTAAAACCCTGTTTATCTGCAGTATCCCACTTGGCTTTGCAATGGTAACACTTAAGGAACTTAAGTAATATTAGTCCCATTTTGTAGGTAGACCCTCAGGCTTTGGTGGTGCCCAGAATCACAGTGAGCGTTCCTGGCAGAGCGAGGATTAGAACTGTGCTGTAGACAGAACGCCCTCAGGCTTGCGGTGGACTGGGGAGTGAGTAGGTTTTATCTCAGGAGCCAGCTCTGGACAGTTGCAGTGGTTGCTTAGAGCGCTCAGGCCCCAGCTCATGAAGAAAAGATCGCTCGATTGATGAGCAGTATCTGTCATGGGCTCATGAGCATGGGGTGTGACCCTAATGTTGCTTTCCTTTTTCTTTTTACTTCTGGCTGAAGTTTCTCGTTTACCCTAGTCTCTCTTTATGAACAAAATTTTTAGGTAAATTTGAACATACCTATAATGAAGTTATTTATAGAATAATTTTAGCCTTGTAAGTTTGCTAGATAAGTTGTTATTATCCCCAGAATATTTTCTAGCTATGGCGATCGATAGACCCACTCTCTTACAATGTGTTTCTCTGTAACGTCCATCATTTTCTGTTCTCATACGGGCATGCAGATTGAGAGATCTAGTAATCCCCATTTATTTCTAATTTGAAACATATTAATGGCACTTTGAAAAGTGCCTGAGAAAACTTTGTTTTCATAGATGAACCAAACACTAGTCTCTTTGAAAATCAGAGAAATTGTTTTGGATGTATCGTGTAATCACTATTTTTAAAACACACAAAAGCTAGGTTTCTGTGGCCTTGACACCTGATCTGCCTGCTCTGACCTTGTTTTTAGCCACTGTTGTCCCCTCCCCAGTATCCTTGGTCTTACTGTGGGGAAGCAGCAACTTAATATTTTAAATGTTGACATCACGTAAGTGTGGGAAAAGCCAACAGAGCTGACTTCTGGGTTCCAGTTTGTCTGCAGGCAAATGCCTCAGGGAAAGCTGGCCCCAGCCGCGTACAGGTTCACCCACGTGCCCAGCTTGGGCTTGGCCTTAGAAGGCATGGGTAGTCCTGTTTCCCAGTGTGAACTACCTTTGAGGAATATTTTAAAAGCTCATGAAGTGTGTGAACCTGGTACTCCACCCCCTAGCCGTAAAGAAACGGGAGAGACAGGGAAGGGATCAGTGCTTCTCCTGGGCACGACTCTGGATTTCACTGGACTGTTGGAGTCACCTAGCCTCCAATTCTTGCTAAATTACCTTCAGGGATATAGAGTCAAAGTCTAGGTCATCTCTGGGCAATTCTGAGCAGTTACTCCTTTTCCTTCTGCATTTGGTATGAGATGGCTAAGCAAGGAAGAAATCTCTCAGAAAGTGACATTTCTCATTCCACACTCACTACTGCGGAATTGCTCTGCTCTGATTTCTTGAGCTTCATTGATTTAAATTGGAGAGTTATTTTATTTATATTTGATGTGCCCAGTGGCAATGACCAGGGTTAATAAGCATCTGGAAGAGCTTTGTGAGAAGTATAGAATATTTGAGGAAAAAAAGAATTTTCTTCCAAAAAACTTTCCAGAATGTACTTGCAAAGGCTCTGTGAAGGATGCTCTCTGAAAATTAAACAAATTTGTGGAAAGCAATCTGCAATCTTTGTGACTAGATTATTGTTCACTTTCTAAAAATTATGCTTACTAATCGCATTCAATGAAAATTACTTTTAAGAACCTGTGATGTGCAGTCAATCTTTAAAAGTATTTACTGGAAATGGTTAGAGAAGAAAGCATTGTATTCCTTGTGAAGTTTGTATTAAGTGCCTTATAAGATGTTACTTCATCTATTTAGTGTTTTAAAATTCTTAAAAATACTGTTCAAGTTTCATTCAAAATGTAATCTTGTTTATTGTCGTTTTTCAGGTGATATAACCAAACAGTCGGTATAAATTATGTGTTTGTTTTTAAAGCAACTCTCAGCTCTGAGCTTCTCCACATAACCTCTTTCCCCGCGTGGAAGGGCTTACTTCTCTGAGCAGAGTTTTGGTAGTCGTGCCGGCCTGCCAGTTGTGCCGAGGGACGTGTTGCCGATTGAGGCCTTTAGGCTTCTTCCCGTGCGCGACAGCACGTTTGTTCTTTCAGCCTTTTCCTGAGACTTCTCTTCAGCTTCAGTAAAGCCTTCTCTCTGGGAATTTTGCTAAATCGGAGACTTCGTTCTCCTCACAGGAGTCCCCCTGCCGTGTTAAAGACGGGAGCCCCTTCGTCCGTCCCATTCCTTCGATACGCATTTAATATTTTTGGTCTTTCAGGCTGACCTCGATTCTCGGAATTCAGAAGCATTCTCAAGAAAACGTGGTGTTTACACAGTTTATCGCCACCCTGCTTAAAGAATTGCATTTAAGGAGCGAGGACCTTGAAAGTCTAACCGTCATATTTAGAACCAGCTGTCAACCAGAGTGGTGCGTTGGATTGTGTTTTACTTTGGGTTGGGTTGTTTTTTTTTCTCATTTGCTGCCTGTTTGGATTCTATTTTCATATTGGAAATTTTAAAAACCAAGTAGACCCCTCCAGGTGTCGCCAGCTTGCTAAGGTCCTCGAACGCGGTATCCCTGCGTCCTCAGCGGCCCCAGTCGCTTCCTGCTGCTCTTGTTACCCTGTCTTTGTTCTTATTCCTCCTTTATATGCGACCACAGGTAGTTCTGTTTCTTGCAATCCAGGAAGCTCCCCGCTGTCAGCTTCATGCTCAGATCTAGGCCCTCCCATCGTGCACGTCCCAGCTGCTGAGTCTCTTCCCAGGAAGTAGCAGTTTACTTGAACCAGACGCCCTCAGTGCCCACTGGGGATCGCCTCGCCCTGCTCCCCTCGTCAGCCCCGCCAGCACCTGGGGCATCTCATGTGCCGACAAGCAGGTGGACGCACACTTCCAGCTCTGCTAACCCTGACCGTACTCCCAGATTCACGGCCCTCGCCTACTATCCCAGGTTCTCGCCTCTTTAAGAGCGGCCCAGCAGTGTGTCTCCTCCCTCATCCTGCCTTAGTCACAACTCTCCGTCTCTGCCTGCGCTCGCTTTTCATTACGCATACTTTCAAGTGCTCAGATAGGTATTGATTTAATGTTATGTTTGAAGAAATTCATTCTAAACTACAAATGAGACCATCTTTGGGAGCTTTTCTTTACCTTTCAATTATTTTTTAAATTACAAAAGCAACACACGCTTGTTATTAAAATTAAACAGTAAAGAACTGCATGTATAATTTTAAAAACCAAAATCCCCTCTCACTTCTGCTTCTAATCCTGTCTTCTTCCTAGAAGCACACTAATGATCTGTCACTTTGGATTTTCTTATTTGAATTTTTGTTTAAAAAAAGACTTATCAAGCAAATCTTTAAATCTATGAGAAGGGTATTCGAGAAAGGTATTTTGGCAGGCAAGGAGGAACAGCACCATCCCTTTACTGAACGTGCGAGAAAACAGAACATAAGGAAATCAGCACTGTCTCTGCCTCCCGACTTAGACCTAGTGACCTCTTCAAACCACCCTGCTCCCCTGAGGAAGGAACCTGTAAAACGAAGGCTTTTTCTTAGGCAGTGAGCTCAGGTTGGCCGCTGTAAGCATCAGTTCAAAGGTCCTTCTAAGAATATAGTGAGGTTGGAATTTTTTGTTTTGTTGAGCTTTGAGTACAGAAGATTGAGTTAATCATACTCTTCAGTTGATGACACCCTATCTCCATTGGTCGAAAGACTGCTTCTCCAGGCAGGCTGAGAACAAAGAGTGCCTAACCAGAGGCCCTCCAGGGCTGCTTTAGTGAGTAGGTGCCAGTTAAGAGCTGTTTTTAATTAGCATATTTAATGTTTGTGTGTAAACAAGTGGTGTTAAAGAACTTTTAAGGACCTTCAACAGTAGGCGTTTAAGTGGCCTTGGCAGTTCTCCTGTGATCATCGTTTAGTTACTTTATGTGTATAAGTAAGCGAAGGGAGACCTGTGCCCAGATTTGTCAGTCTTATAAGGGATTTTGAATGAATGAGGCCTGATTACGTAATTTTCCATACGAGAAATGGAGATGGTTGTGAGTAGGTAGATGGGTATTTTTCCGTTTGTGTGAGCTCTGTAAACCGTGGTTCACAGGATTATTCGTGTGTAATGTCTCACAGCCTTTACAAGATCAGACCACTACTAGCTAGCGTGTGTCGTTATGCTTTCAGTTGCAAATAACAGGAAAGAAATCCCGCTCAAGCTGGCTCTTATTATGATAGTGTACTAGTTATCTTTTGCTGCCTAACAAATTACTGTGAAATTTAGTGGCTTAAAACAGCAAACAGTTTTTAATCTCAGAGTTTCTGTGAGTCGGGGTCTGGACACAGTTTAGCGTAGGGCCTCTCCCTAAGCCACCTGCCAGGCTGTTATGGCATCTGGAGGCTCAGCTGCAGGAGGGTTCCCTTCCAAATTCACGCATGCGGCTGTTGGCAAGATTTAGTGCCTCACAGGCTGGTGAAGTCAGGGCCTCAGTTTCTGTCTATTGTCCAGAGCCCTCTCCCAGTTACTTGGCAAATGGTCGTCTCCATAGTGTGCCTCGCCGCTCGACATGTGGCTTCTCCCAGAGTGAGCAAGTGATGGGGGAAAGCCTCAGTCTTCCATGACTAATCTCAGGAGTGGCACCCGTCACCTCTGCCGTAGTCCGTGACGAGTCAGGAACTAATCGCTAGGTTCACCCGCACGTGAGGTGAGAGGACGTGTGAGGAGTCTTTGAGGGCCAGCTGAGAAGCTCTACAGGTGGCAGAATTGTTCAGTAGTTCCTAGCTTGGTAGCACATCACACTGTCCTAGTGAGTCTGGAACTTTTCACACTAATTGAGGGCACCCCTGAACTAATCTGCGTGGCCATGAAAATGCTCTCAACTAACTCAGTCATTCTAGCGAGGAATGGAGGGGAAAGAAGAGGGTATTTTTTGTTTTTTTGACCTAGACCTATCACAGCCCACCCCCTGAGCTCAATCTGAAGCTGGGTTTATTCTACCCACATCATCACTGCTACATAACCGGGGGAAATGGAATGTATGTGGGAGGGTAACATAGTGTTCCCAAAAGCTGCTAAAATGTTTTAGATGTTTTATTCAGATTGTCCTTTTTGTTTCACAGGTAGAATCCATGAAGGCCACATAGATGACCCTATATTCACCATTTCTGGAATTCTAGCCACAATAATTGTGTGGTGGTGACTGACAGTAGCTGTAACTGTACCGAGTGATTTCCCCAGAGGAGAACTATTCCAACCAGGACAAGCAAGACCTTGCGTTCTAGCTATAAGACACAGAATTTTTATTTATTTGAAAATGAAAGTTGAAATCTTAAATTGAAAAGGAATATAATGACCTATTGTTTTCTAGATGAGTCCAGCCATCGTATCAGTTGACCAGAAAATTGAGAAAATTTCCATGTTAGCCTCACAGTCTGACTCTAGATTCTAAAGAACAGTAAAGAATCAGGTCAATAAATACAATTTAAGATGAAGAGTTTTGGAAGCTGGCTGTGCTATAAAATGGTCCTGAGCAATGTATACCTGAAACTTACATAATAGAAAAAAAATCATTAAGAAAATGAATTGACACAGACTGGGAGAAAATATTTTCAAATCATACTTGGTAAAGGACTTATATCTAGATTACATAAAGAATTCTTAGAACTCAAAAGTAAGACAGCTCCATTTTTTAATGAGCAAAAATTTAAATACACATTTCAGCAAAGAAGATATCCAAATGGCTTAGCATATGAAAAGGTGCATCACTAATCATTAGGGAAATGCAGATTAAAACCAAAATTAGATACCAGTTCCCAACCACTAGGGTGACTATAACAAAGACAAAGATAGTGCTGGTGAAGATGTGGAGAAACTGGAGCCCTAGATGGTGGGAATGTAAAATGATGCAGCCACTTTGGAAAGTGGTCTGGCAGTTTCTTAAAAACTTAAGTATAAGCTTACCATATGACCCAGCAATTCCATGCAGTGTTCCATCCTAAGAGAAATGAAAACAGTTCACAAAGACTTGTAGGCAAATGTTCATAGCATTAATCATACTAATGAAAAAGTGGAAGCAATCCAAATGACCATCCACTGGTAAATGGGTATACAAAAAATCCATACAGAGGACACCTCTCACTCCCTCATCTTCAGAGACGGCCCACACCCTATGGAGTGTGTACCTACTTTTACTCTAATTTGAGCACCCAACCCCCACACTTCCTGGCCTTTCTCTTGCCTTTTCAAACAGCCTACACTCTATACAGTATGTATCTCTCTAACTAAATCTACCCTTACTCAAAAAAAAAAAAATCCATCCAGCAGAATCCTGATGTATGCTACTCCATGGATGAACCTCAGAATCTTCATGCTAAGTTCTTAAAAGAATCCTGACACAAATAAAACCATGTAAGTTATGGTTCCACTTATAATAAAATGTCAGAGAAGGAAAATATCTAAGACAGATACTAGATGGGAGGTTACATGGGCCTGGGGTAGGAGTGGGGATTGTCTGCAGATGGCCACAGGGATCTCTCTGGGGTGATGAAAACATTCTACAAAAAAATTGTGATTTTTGCACAACTTTTGTAAACTTTAAAAATAAAAATGATTGATTTGTGTGCTTAAAATAGGTGAATGTTATGTGTATAAATTACACCTTGATAAAGCTGGTAGAACTCGTAGATTATGTCCATACAACCCAAAGCAATATACAGATTCAGTGCCATTTCTATCAAAATTCCAGTGGCATTTTTCATAGAAATAGAACAAATATTCCTACAATTTGTATGGAAACACAAAAGAACCCAAATAGCCAAATCAATCTTGAAAAAGAAGAATAAAGACAAAGGCTTTATGCACCCTGATTTTTAACTACGTTATAAAGCTATAGTATTCAAAACAGTATGGTACTGGCACAAAAACAGACAAATAGCACAATGAAACAATAGAAAGCTCAGTTATAATCCCACATACATATATGGTCAATTAATTTACAACAAAGGAACCAAGAATATACACTGGGGAAAGGACTGTCTCTTGAGTAAATGGTGTTGGGAAAACTAGACAGCTGCATGCAGAAGAATGAAGCTGCCCCACTATCTTACACCTTACACAAAAACTAACTCAGAATGGAGTAAAGGCTTGACCATTAAGACCTGAAACCATGCAACTCTTAGAAGAAAACATAGGCAGTAAGCTCCCTCACATCAGTCTTGGCAATGATTTTTTGGATTTGACAAATCAATAAACTAAAAAGGAACTATATCAAACTAAAAAGCTGCTACACACCAAGGGAAACCATCAACAAAGTGAAAAGGCAACCTGCTGAATGGGAGACAATATTTGCAAGGCATGTACCTGATAAGGGGTCAGTATCCAAAATACATAAGTCATACAACTCAAAGGCAAAAAAAAAAAAAAAAAAAAAAGTCATATTTAAATGAGCAAAGGGTGAAGAGACTTTTTTACAAAGAAGACCTACAGATGACCAGTGGACATGAAAAGCTGCTCATCACTGCTAATTGGGAAAATAAAATTCAAAAACCACAATGAAATACCACCTCATACCTGTTAGAATGGCTGTCACCAGAAAGACAAGAAGTAACAAGTACTGGCAAGAATGTGGAGAAAAGGGAAACCTGGAGGGCTGCTGGTGGGAATGTAAGTTGGTACAGCCAGTACAAAAACAGTATGGAGGTTCCTCGAAAAATCAAAAATAGAACTACTGTATGATCCAGCAAATCCACTTCTGGGTGTTTATCCAAAAAATGAAAACACTAAAAGATAGATATATGCATCTCTCTATTCATTGCAGCATTGTTTATAATCACTAAGATAGAGAAACAGCATAAGTGCTTAAAGATGAATGAATGGATAAAAAAGATGTGGTATATATTTATACAATGGAATATTACTCAACCATAAAAAAGAAAAATTTTGCCACTTGCAACAATATGGATGGAACTTGTGAACATTATGCTAAGTGAAATAAGTCAGAGAAAGAACTACCATGTGATCTCACTTATAAGTGGAATCTTTTTTTTTTTAAAGCTCATGGATGGAACTTACTTAAAAATAAAAACAAGCCCATAGTTATAGAAAACTGATTGGTGGTTGCCAGAGGCAGGGTGTTGGGGGATGGGTGAAATGGGTGAAGGGGGTCAAAAGGTTCAAACTTCCAGTTATAAAATAAGTCATGGAGATGTAATGTACAGCATAGTGACTATAGATAATAATACTATATTGCATATTTGAAAGTTGCTAAGAGTAGATCCTTCAAAGTTCTTATTACAAAAAAAAAAGTATGTATGGTAATGGATGTTAACTATATACACATAGAGGGTCATGTTACACACCTGAAACTAATGTAATTTTAAATGTCAATTATACCTCATGTACTACAGTTATATGCCAACAAATTGGACAAACTGGAGGAAATGGACAATCTTTTTTAACATAATAGCTTTCATTTTTTCTTTTTCTGAAAGGTTTTTAAACCGCCGTATCAAATAAAAAATTTATTAAAGCTACATTTTTAGATACCTTTAATTTTTTTAATTGAAGTATAGTTGATTTACAATGTTGTGTCAGTTTCTGGTATACAGCATAGTGATTAAGTTATACATATATATTCTTTTTCATATTCTTTTTCATTATAGATTATGACAAGATTTTAATATAGACAGTTCCCTATGCTGTATATTAGGGTTGTAAGACACTGACAAAGGAAAGACAATACAAATGGATGGAAAGATATCTCAAGTGTGTGGATTGGAAGAATAACAGTTAAAATGCCCATACTACTGAAAGTAATCTGCAGAGTTAATGCAGTCCCTATCAAGATACCCATGACATTTTCCACAGACTTAGAACAAGTAATCCCAAAATTTATATGGAACTGCAGAAGACCCCAAACAGCCCAAGTACCTTGAGAAAAAAGAGCAAAGGGGGAAGGTGCAGCTCAGTGGCAGAGCACGTGCTTAGCACGCACGAGGTCCTGAGTGCAGTCCCTAGTACCGCCGTTAAAATAAACAAATTGAATAAACCTAATCCCCCCTCAAAAAGATAAAAAATAAAAATAAAAAAGCTAGAGGAATCATGCTCCCTGACTTCAGACTATACTACAAAGCTACAGTAATCAACACAGTATGGTACTGGCACAAAAACAAACGGATCAGTGGAACAGAATAGAAAGCCCAAAAATAAACCCACACACTTACAGTCAAATAATCTACAGCAAAGGAGGCAAGAATATCAGATGGAGGAAAGAAAGTCTCTTCAATAAGTGGTGCTGAGAAAAACTGGATAAGTACATAGAAAAGAATGAAGTTAGAACACTTTCACACCATACAGAGATAAGCTCAACGTGGATTAAAGTCCTAAATGTAAGACCTGAAACCTAGAAGAAACAGGCAGAACACTCTGACATAAATAGTAGCAGTATTTTTTTAGATCCATCACAAGGTAAAGGAAACAAAAGCAAAAATAAGCAAATGGGACCTAATTAAACTTAAAAGCTTCTCCAGAGCAAAGGAAGCAATCAACAAAATGAAAAGGCAACCTACTGAATGGGAAAACATATTTGCAAGTGATATGGCCAATAAGGGGTTAATATCCAAAATAAACAGCTCATACAACTCAAGATCAAAAAAACAACCTGAATAAAAAATGGGCAGAAGACCCGATTAGACATTTTTCCAAAAAAGACATACAGATGGCCAACAGGCACATGAAAAGATGTTCGACTGATTGTTGATCAGAGAAATGCAAATCAAAACCACGATCAGATATCACCTCACACCTGTCAGAATGGCTATCATCAAAAAGAACAAAAATAGCAAGTGTTGGCAAGGATGTGGAGAAGAAGGAACCCTGGTACATTGTTGGCGCGAATGTAAATTTTTGCAGCCACTACAGAAAACAATATGGAGGTTCCTCAAAAAACTGAAAATAGAACTACCACATGATCCAGCAATTCCACTGCTGGGTACCGATTCAAAGACAATGGAAACACTAATTCGAAAAGATACACACACCCCAGTGTTCAGAGCAGCATTATTTACGCTAGCCAAGATGCCAGAGCAACCTAAGTGTCCATCAACAGACTAATGGGTAAAGAAGGTGTGTCCAACGGAATGTTACTCAGCCATAGAACAGAATGAAATTCTGCAACTTGCAGCAACATGGACAGACCTAGAGAGAATTAGATTAATGCAATAAATGAGAGGAAGACAAATATGTTAGTGATGTGTCAAAGGGGTACAGGCGCCAACCTGGACGCTCCCAGCGGTCAGTGCTGGGACAGGTTCAGCAACTAGATAACAGTATGGTATTGTGGTGCAAAGTATAAAATGTACGTACTGATACAGAAGACTGCGAAATAAGTGAGGCGGACGAGAGAAGCCCACCTCACAGAACTCCAGGTGATCCGGGCAGAGCCCTCCTGCACTGCCCGGGGGGCCCGCGTGGAGTTGCTCTGATCCCATCGTGACTTAAAGGGGAATTTCCACGCTGCCCAGGCTTCTTGCTGTCCCGCAGACCAAAGAGGAGGACATGCTCACATTCCTTGCAGCAGGAACCCCCTTAGGTGGCAACAACCTTGATTTCCAAGAGGAACGTTTCATCCAGAAAAGGAAAAACGATGGCGTCTAGATCACAAATCTGAAGAGGACCTGGGAGAAGCTCCTGCTGGCAGCTCGTGCCACTGCTGTCATTGGAAACTGGCTGACGTCACTGTCGTCCTCCAGGGACCCCAACCGGCAGACTGCTGGCCTTTGCTGCTGCCCCGGAGCCACTCCTGTTTGCCTGGTGCTTCACTCCTGGAACCTTCGCTAACCAGATCCAGGCAGCCTTCTGGGAGAATCTCTGGCTGTTACTAACCCCAGGGCCGGCCATGAGCCTCTCAGAAGCATCCGGTAACCTGCCTACCAGCACTCTGTGTAACACGGGGTCGCCTCTTCGGTACGTGGACACTGTCATCCCCTGTAGTAACAAGACTGCTGACCCAGTGGGTCTGATGTGGTGGATGCTGGTCCACGAGGTTCTGTGAGTCTTCCGTGAACACCCATGGAGGTCATGTTTCTGTAGAGATCCTGAAGAGACTGAAAGGAAGGAAAGCTGTGCTGAAAAGGCTGTGACCAAAGGGGAATTGCCAAGTGAATGAACTGCGCCAGTTCCCGAGTTCACCGCTACTCAACCTGCGTCACCGGCTGGTGAGGCATCCAGGTGCCCTCGGTGCCTGTTCGGCCGTTCTCTGCACAACACTGGAGCGCCCAGCCCGCCGCCTTGCACTGGTCTGCGGCTCCCGCTGCTCAGGCCACTGAGTGGGTGGGAACAACCACTGGGCGGCGTTAAGCTGTTCTTCCATAGGCTCTTGAACGGGAAACAGAAATGAGGCTGTCGGAAAGTAAATACCAGTTTTGAAATAAGCAAGTGAATAAAACTAGATGTAGATACTATCCCTTCCAGGAGACAGTTCTTCCACCCTTTGAGAGTAGATAAACTTAGTGTCCTGCTCCCAAAGAACAGAATAGGGAAAGAAAAACACCTTCCTCGAGCGATGAACGTTCAGGTCCCCAGTGACGCCACGTGCACATCACGTGTCCCCAGTGACGCCACGTGCACATCACGTGTCCCGACACGTCTGGGGAGAAGGGCACTCCACCTCTGCGCTGTGCTGCCCCCGAGCCCACGACCTCGGTCCAACCACAAGAAAACACAGATCCGCTGGAGGGACATTTCTGTGAGAAACTTGGCTGGTAACCCTCAAGACTGTCAAGGTCATGAAAAAACAAGGAAAAACTGAAAATGGGACACAGACCAGGGGAGACGTGTGAACTAAATGCAGTGTGATTTCTTGGCCCGGATTGGAACAGAAAAGAGGACGTTGATGGAAAAGCTAGTGAAGTCCAAGTACAGTCTGAAGTTTAATTAGTAGTAATAAACCAGTGCAGCTGCTTGGTTTTAACAAATGCACCGTGGAAATGCAGAATGTAAATGACGGGGGAACGGGGTAGGGGTGCACTGGAACTCTACTGTCTTTGCCCCTTTCTCTAAATCTAAAATTATTTCAAAATAAAAAGCTTGTTTTTTTAAAGTACCGACTAGACATGAGAAGGGATGCAAAGACAAGACAGTCGCGCTCAGAATGTTCGGCCTGCCTGGGAGAGAGGCACGCTGCGGTAAACGCCCTGAAGAGGGGCCTCCGCCTGGCTTGCCTGGGACAGTCCCTCGTTTATAACTGTCCGATCAACGTTATTATTAATTACAAGTTTCCCCTTGTACTTCCAGAAGTGTTCTGACTTGGACATTAAATTATACGGTCTTACCACCTAAAAGGCCCAGGGCACGCTGCGGTGGTCAGAGATGGGCAGAGACATCGTGATGGCACGGGCGGACGGACGGGGAGTTAGGAAGCGGAGACAGACGTCGAAGGGACGGGAAGGGGAGGTGTGGCCTGGGCAAGGGCGGCTTCAGGAGGGAAGGCCCAGCAGCAGGTAAGACCCAGGATGTGTTCTTTTCAAGACAGATGCCTGAATTTGGAGGAAACTGTGAAGAAAGCAGCAAACAGGATTAAGAAGAGGGGGTCCACCAGGACTTGGAGCAGGCTCGGCGGACCAGAACTCACTGGGGCAGCCGCGCGCTTTCAAGCGCGTGGGGGGAACGTGGCCACAGCACACCACCCGACAAACGAAAGCCTTACGAAGCCAGCTTTGTGAGAAAGATGTCACTTCTTCCCCTAACCCTTCCTCTGCCTTCTGTAGGCCCTTAACGCCACACTGCGCTCCAGCTCGCCCACGCTGACGCTCGGAGGCACTGTGAGACCCCTCCGAACGCCGCTGCGGCCGTCTGCTCAGCTCTCAGCCTGCACAGAGCGAGGCAGCGGCTCCCCCGGGCCTTGGCGTGGGACCCAGTCTGTGGTTCGGTCACGCGCTCGGCTGACTCAGAGCCTGCCCCGTCTGCTCTCCAGAACAGCACTGCCTGACCCCCACGGGGCATTCTTCACTGTTCGAGTGCCGCCCTCATAAAGCGTAGCCCCTGGTTTTCTTATGAACTCCGAATTTCAAAGAACGGGAAGGAACATTTTACAAAAACCCTGGTGCGCTTTCAGGGAAGATGATCTGATTTCAGTAGTTCTTACTGTGAAAAGTAAACAGTGTGAACCAGTTTCACTTTCTTTTTAAATACTTCAGGAACTAGATCATTTGCTGTTATATTCAGGGCATGATGACTCTCGTTAAAATCTTGTCCATTTGAGTAACTCCATTCCCCTGAGAGCCTCAAATACTTGAAAACCCACCAGGCTTAATACGCTTGGCAGAGCCTCTGTAAGATGCTATTTAGCGTCCTCAGCTGATGGTCATTTCCAAAAACCAGGTACTCTTCCTCTTCATTAGGGACCAGAGTCAATTCTCTAGAGATTTACCTAGCCTCAAGGAAAGTGATGTGAAGTCTGAAAATCTTTAACAGCCTCACATGACATGCCGTGTTAGAAAAAGAAGAGACAGGATGTCCAGAAGCCCACGTCTGCTGGGCTGGAGGTGTCGGGGGGAGCAGGGGCGACTTCCGTCTGAAACGTGCCCAGAAGGGCCTGTGTGAGGCGGGGCCGGTTCCTGGGACTCTTCGCATCGCCGCACAACCTGGAGCTAAAAGGTACGGGGCGGTGCGTGTATGGAGAGACCCGGTGTGACTGCTGATGAAATATCCTGATGAAATGTGTTCTTCCTCCGCAAAGCTCATTTTCTTTGGGAATCTGTGTGTCCTTTTCCAAATTAAACTAGCAAAATAGCAACGTTTGTAAAATCTCAGCCATCCAGCTCTGCTCTCTGAATTTCCAAGCCTTTGCATCTCCTTCCTTCAGCAAAAACACCTGTGTTTCAGAAGGACCCGTGAAGGTGGAGCCGGACCACACAGCCTTTAGCTGGAAGCAGCAGCACCAAGCCCTTCCCTCTGAATGAGCTGGCCTCACCTCTGGGGGCCTGTGGAGAAAAGGCCACTCCAAGGTGCTAGGGTTCAGTTTACTTCCCAGCACCTCTGCAGTCATAACCAAAGCAAAGGAGAATATTGCATGACTTCAGAAGAAAGCCAGCCACCTTGCAACATCTTCAGGAAATTCTGCACTCCCCTAGGGCTTGCAAAACTCCCTATGTCTTGCAGACCAAAGGCAAGATCTCAGTCACCTAGCTCTAGTTTGCATAATTAAAGAAACTGGAAGCTGGTTATTTTCTGGATGACGCTTGACCCAACCAATCTCACAGGGCCTATGACAGAAATAAGATGGCAATAAAATGAAGTGTTGTAGCAGTGGAAGCTTTTATTATTTAGATGAGCAGGAAAAGCCAGGCCCCTGGATGCCCATCTGACCCTTGACCTACTAGGGTCGTAAAGCCAAGACAGCGTCCACTTAAGGTACTATAATGTTATTTTTGAAGTTGGCACGCATACAGCAATATAATTTCGTGTCATAATTTGTAAGACATTTCAGAGAAACAACGTACTAACATCTTCTAGAACGCCTTTCATCTCCATTTTTCATATGGACACAACAGCCAATGATCTGTTGACCTGCTCCCTCCCACACCCTTACCTCTTTGTCTTTATCCCATTGTCCTAGTAACACATTCTCCATCTTTGAGGGAAAAAATTAAAACACAGAATTTTAAAACCACATTCAGTACAGCCACACAGAGGAGGGAAACAGTCTACCTTCAAAGCCAACCAGCTCTGTCTCTCTTCCATACTGGGTGTCCAGGCAGATCTCCTTTGCACAAAGAGTCTTGCAACTAGGGGAGGAATCTGAAAATCGCTCACTGTTAAAAAGCACAAACAAGACCGAGGGGGTTTACCTGACGTGAGTCCAAGGCACTTTGGGCAGAGCAATTGCCAGGAACTAGGTCTTAAGCTCCTAGTCTATGGCAACAAAAAGCCCGATGAGCTTTGGAAGAGGTAGGCGCCCAAAACAGGACTCTCTCCACCCAAACCACCTGGGATCAGGGCAGCCACCCTGTCTGGGTGAGCTAAACTGAGACTCCTCCACCCCCTCCCCACTTCCGCTGCAGAACAAGGGTCACTGTCACCGGGAGAGCTGAACCTGTGGACGCGGTTTGGGTTTGAGTCACAACAATTTGGTTTTAAGGCCCAGCTATTTGTTTGAAGCCTCCGAGCTCGGTCACAGGTTGAAAGGTGGCGGGGCTGCCGCGCAGCCCGTGGCTTTCTAGAGTTTGGGGCAACAACTCAGCTGTGCTAGGAGTTTCTCAGGGAACGTCTCTAGGATGGAGGAGGCATGTTTACTATGTGGGAGAGGAAGCTATTACTGAAGACCTTCCTAACCCACGTCTCTAGGGTTCAACTCAATAAAACCAACAAACACACCCATCACAACTTAGTTCTCCCTGTGGTTAAATCCTTAAGCCTCTTGTGAAAAGGGACGCAGCAGGAAAGCCAGCTTGCTCACGTCAGCAAAAGAAGCAGAGGTATCTGCTACAGCAGTCGGGTTCTGGGCCACTTTGGGGGTGGGAAAAATAACTTAGCATTAATATGAGGATCTGAGAAGGCTTCTGGGTTAATTTCTTTGTTAGGAAATTCGGGAATTTACTGGCTGGATAAATGCAGTCACACTCAGCCTTCATCTTGTGCATCCCCCTGGGATGGGGGTGGACAGGCCTGACAAAGCAGCATGGAGACATTAGAATCTCCCCTGGCGCTGTCTCCTCCCCCCACGCAGCCTGCATTCCTGGGGAGCATCTTAAAGTCTGCCCAGGGCTTCAGAGCCATGCACACTCATGCACTCATTCAACAAATATTTATTGAGCACTCACAATGGACCGGGCCTTCCCATCCGGGGCCACTCCCCGAGCGTCTTGCACGATGTCCTGTGCAGTGTCTCGAGGAGGCATGTAGGACTGCACCCTGCTCGCTCCCTCACCCCCTACAGGAGCTGACGGCCTAGCCTGGGCTATGAAACCTTCAGTAAACCATGCGCGTAGGAGGCAAAATGGGAAAAGCCTGGGATTTGTGGCCAGGCTGGCCCAGCTGAAATCCTAACATTGAGGCAACAGGCAATAACTAGCTGGTTATTTGGGCAGATGGTTAACTGCTATGAGCTTCAGCTTATTTGAAAATGGAGAATAAGAAGATACATTCCTTACAGGATTATTTATTTAATGAGACATAAAGACATAGAGACCACCAATGTTAGGTAAATACATAGAGGCCACTATTATCAGGTAAAAATTTCTAAAATTCAGCACAATTTTTATTTTTATTTTCATGCTAATACTTTGCAAAGCAATGCCTATACCTAATTATAACACTTAACACAGGACTTCTTGTGCACTGGGCACGGTTCCAAATATTTTACAGAGATTAAACTGTTCGCGCTAACAACCACCTTCTGAGGTGAGCACAATTATTACACCAATTTCCAATAAAAGATGTAACTGAGGCACAGAGAGGTTAAGTGACTTGCCAAGGTCACACAGCTAGTCGGTGACAGTATCCATCTTCAAATCATGTTCATATGCACATAGTTCGAAACTCAAAAACCTCTACAAGACATATTATGAAAAGCAGCCATCCTCTGCACCCCCTTCCCTGCCCTTGTCACTGTATATTTAACTACATGCTTACAGAAGATGAGGACGTAAGTCTTTTACCACTACTGGAAACCATCACAATACCTCTGACATTCCCCATTTCCTCTCTTCCATCTTTTAACATCATTTCTAATTAGATTAGTATTCAAGTTTACGTTATCACCTGTGACACTATTCCAGGCACGCCCTGCAGTGTACTATGATTCTCTTTCCTCCTTTTGTAACCAGTAACTAGAGTTCATGCTTGTCTTTTTTTTAACATTAATAATGCAAACTAAGATGCATATGCATGTACCTTCTATGCGTTTTTCACTAACCCATCACCAAGCTCTCCATCCTGTCAATCTCTACTCCTGCGTAAACACGTCAGAAGTCTATCGGTCCCCTTTCCCAGAGCCCTTCTGCGCCAATCTAGACTGGATGCTGTGCAGCCATCTCTTCGGAGCTCTTTCCAGCATCTCTGTAATTACATTTGCTTCTTTCATGGGCTGGTTCACCTGGGTTCTTGAAATTGTGATGAAGTTAAATAATCTTTTTTTTTTTATTTGTGGCTTTTGTATCCTATTGAAATCCTTGCCTACTTCAAAGTTTTGAAATTTTCCTAGGTCTTCTTATAGAAGTTTTATAATTTTAGCTTTTCTGTTTAGGCGGGGGATCCATTTCAGTTAATTTTTGTGTATAATGTGAGGTAAGGGTTGAGGTTCTTTATTTCCATACAGAGATCCAGCTGATTCAGCATCATTTCCTGAAAAGATTTTCCATTTCCCCATTGAAATACAAATACCTTGGATGCTTTGTCAAAAGTCAACTGATTCTGTATGCCTGGTCTATATCTGGACTCCTTACTGTCTCCTATTGACCCATATGTCTACCGTTATGCCAATACCAGCATGTCTTGATAACTGTAACTTTACAGTAAGCCTTTGAATTAAGTAGTGTAAGACTTCCTTCCAAATTTGTTCTTTTCAAAATTGTTTTGGCCGTTCCAGATTCTTTGCATTACCCTATAAATTTTAGAACTTGATTGTGACTGCATTAAATCTGGGTCAGTTTGGAGAAACTGGTATCTTAGCAATACTAAGTTTTCCAATCCATGAACATAGCACACCTCTCCATTTATTTAGGTCCCTTTTAATTTATCTCACAGTGTTTTGTAGTTTTTAGTGTACAAGTCTCACACAAGTCTTGTAAAATATGTCCCCGAATTCCTCATGTGTGTGTTTTCTTAAAAATAAACTTTACTTGTTAGCAGTTTTAGGTTAATGGCAAAATCCAAGTACAGAGTTCCCATATACCCCTGCCCCCCCCCCCACACAACCACCCCCATCTCAGGTGTTTTTTATGCCATACTAAGTTGCATTTTAAAATTATCATTTCCAGTTGTTCATTGTTAGTATACAGAAAAAGAATTTTTACATACCGACCTTCTATCTGTGAACATGCCAACCCACTTACTCATTCCAACAGCTTTTCTGTAGAACCTCAGGGTTTTCCACCTACTCAGTCATGCCATCTGCACATAAATATCATTTTATTTCTTCCTTATCAGTCTATGACTTGCCCTGACTAGGACCTTCAGCACAACATTAAGTATAAATCATGAAAGAAGACACTCTTGGATCTTGGAGGAAGGCATTCAGTTTTTCACCGTCCCAGGAAGCATGATGTAAGACGCAGGCTTTCATGGAGGGCCTTCATCAGACTGAAGAACTTCCCTGGTGTTCACAGTTTACTGAAAGGTTTTCAAAAACAGGTGATGAATTTTGCCAAAGGCTTTTTATGCATCTATAAAGATACTTTTTCTTCATTTCTATTAATGTAAATTACACTTGTTAATATTTAAATGTTAAATTAACCTTACATTCCTGGGGTAAGCCATACTGAATCATGACATACTTGCTGTTTAGTATATTGCTGTATTCATTTTGCTAGTAGTTTAAGGATTTTGCCAATGTTCATGAGGGATGCTGGTTTACAACTTTCTTGTAAAGTCTTTGTCTGGCTTAATATCGGCCTCATAAAATGAACTGGAAAGTATATATCCAATTCTATTTTCTGAATGTTCTTCATGGCTGAAGGATTGGTTTCATCTCTTCCTTAAACGTCTGATAGAATTCACCAGTATCTACAGACTTCCTGTCTAAAGCAATGCAAGCCAGAGACATCTGTCTTGGGAACTTTCTTTGTGAAAAAATTTCCTAATATGAATTTAATTACTTTCATTGATAGATGGATAATCAGAAATATTTCTTCTTGAGTCAGTATTGGAAAATTGTGTCTTCCAAGGAATTTTTCCATTTCATCTAAGTTTTCAAATGTATTTGCATACAGCTATTCACAATATCCTTTCATGATCCCCTTAATTAATGTAGGGTTTTAGGAGCATTTTCTCTTTTCCCAGACACTGATAATTTGTCTTTTTTTCTTGATCATTCTATTTAGATGTTGTCAATTTTATTGATTTGAAAAAACCAAAATTTTTATTTCATTAATCTTCTCTATTTTCCTGTTTTCTGATCTTTATTATTTCCTTCCTTCTACTTCCTTTGGACTCAAATTGCTAATTTCTCCTAGCTTCTTAAAGTGAAAGCCTCAATCATTAGTTTGAGAACTTTCTTCCTTCCTAAGCTCTGCCTTAGCTGCATCTCATGAATTCTGAAAAGTTTCTTCATCTTCATTCAAAATATTTTAAAATTTCCTTTGTGATTTCTAACTTAACTCTTAAATTATTTTGAAGTGTATTGTTTTTCGAGTATCTTTGTTATTTTTAATTTAATTCTATTCTTATTAGAAAACATCCTCTGTATGATTTTGTTTTGCATTTATTGAGATTTGTTTTATGGCTTATAATAAGCCTAATTTGGTAAATGTTTCATATTCACTTAAAAGGAACATGTATTCTGCTGCTGTTGGGTAGAGTGTTCTGTAAATGTCAATTAGGTTACACTGGTTAATAGTGTTGTTAATATCTTCCACATCCCTACTGATTTTGTCAGTTTGTTCTTTAGTTACTCAAAGAGGAATGCTGAAATCTCTAACAATAATAGAGGGTTTATTAATTTCTTCATCAGTTTTTGTTGTATTTTGAAATTCTGTTATTGAATGTACACACATTTAGAATTATGTCCTCTTGATGAATTGTACCCTCAACTACTATGAAATGACCCTCTTTATCCCATGTAACATATCTTGTTCTAAGACATACTTTGATACTAATATAGCCATTTTAGCTTTTTTAATGATTTGGTGTTCACATGGTATAATTTTTCCACACTTTTACTTTTAATCTACCTGTGTATTTATGAAGCAGATTCCCTCTAGACAGTATAGTTGGGTCTTGCTTATTTATGCAACTAGTCCAACAATCTCTGCCTTGTAACTGGGGTGTTTGGACCCTTTATATTTAATACAATTATTAATATGGTTGGGCTTAAGTATACCATCTTCATAATTGCTTTTTATTTTGTCTGATCTGTTCCTCTTTTTTTCCTTTTTTCCTGCCTATACCATATTTAGCACTCCAGTTTATCTCCAGTACTGGTTTATGAGCTATTGCTCCTTGTTTTATTTATTTTTTTTTAGTGGTTGCTCTGTGGTTTAATGTATGCATTTTTTTACTTCTCACACTGTACTTTTAAATAGTTACTTTAGGTATAATGTAAAAACTTTATAACAGATCATTTCCTCCCATCCTCTGAGCTACTGCTGTCGTATTTCACATGCACGTATAGTCTAAATTCCTTCATGCATAAAAATTTTTGTTTTAAATAGTCAATTGTATTTTAAACAAAAATTTTAATGAGGGGAAAGCAAGCCTTTTATATTTACCCACATTTCAGGTACTCTTCATTCCTTTGTGTAGATCCACATTTCTATCTGATTTTTTTTTCTGCCTTAATAACTTAACATTTCTCACAGTGCATGTCTATTATTTCAACCTTTCTTTGTTTGAAAAAACTTTTTTCATTCACTTTTGAAGGATATTTTCACTTACTTCCAGGTTATCTTTTTTTTTTCTTTTAGCACATTAAAGATGACATTCCACTGTCTCTGGCTTGCATAGATTTAGACAAGAAGTCTGCAGTATTCTTACCTTGTTTTCCTGTTCATAGTGTCTTTTTTTTTCTCTAGCTGCTTTAAAGATTTTTCTCTTTATCATTGGTTCTCATCAACTTGATTATGATGTGTTTTAGTGTGAGTTTCTGTGTATGTGGCTTTATACTGCTTCAGGGTCACTGAGCTTCTTGAATCTTTGTCTTAATATTCTAATCAAATTTAGAAAAGTTTTCACCATTTTTTCTTAGTATTATTTCTTAGCATTCAGAAAAGATTTAATATTTCTAGAGCTCTTTTTCTGCAAAACTCTCTCTTGCATGGAATTCTTCCTCACAACTTTCAGCTGCCTCAGCCTCCCTGATCTCCAGTCTCTCCTCCATTCAGTGAGACCGCTGTACTATACTTGGGGTCTCCCTACTCCCACTCCATGATCCAGAATGTTCCTCAAAGTGATGACAGAGCTCACCTCATCTCTATTCTCTTAGGAATCATAATCCAGTACTACCTCTGATCTAATATCAGAAAATGGATGTTCCATACATTTTTTATAGTTTCTAGTTGTTTACAGTGGCAGGGCAAACGTGGCTCCTATTACTCCATCACAGATTAAAACAGAAGTTCACTTACGCTTTTTAAAAAAAATCCATTTAGTGACAATCCTGGGGAGGTAGTGGAAAGTAAACACGTGTTCAATCTACCACATTTAGCTGGAAACCTACTTCAATTTTTTCAACTGTTAAAAAAATAAGTTTTTTAATTGATAATTATCCCAAAACAGCAAAAGAGATGAAAACTGTTTTCAGCTTTTCACTAAGGTATCTTATATAGATTGTCTTATATAGATCAGTTAAGATTGACTTGAGTCATAAGTCTGGCTCCGTACCTAATTGTTTTCTTTACTTACTTTCAGAAGGACTCCTTGATAAAAGAATTGTGCTCAAAGCTTGTTCTGCTTTCTCTCCAAGCCCAATACTTACCATTAACTTAGTTTAAGTTGGTTGTTCAAGCATCTTCGCAGCAGTATGATTTGTATGTGATTTTTTTTTTCCTAAGAAGTACAACTTTGAACAATACTTTTGTAGTTTTGCTCTTCTCTCTACCTTTACTGACAAAATTAATCAGCTTCCTACATTTACTCTGGAAAATATCATTTGATTTACCAGAGACGTAACCAAACTTTGTTTAAAAATTGTGTCAGAATTGGTTTTGTGCCACTATAGAACAAAATGTCACAAGAAAAAAATGTCTTCAGGGACCATTACAAAAAGCTTAATAAAGTCCAGTTTTCAAACATTCAGCACTGGATTTCTTATTTGAACTTCTCTTTTTCAGCTACTGTGCTAAATCAACATTCTTATAGATTGTTCTGTCTGAGCTCATGTAGATTCATGGTGTATATTCATAATGTAGCCCTATTCAATATTTACACTTACAGAATTACTCTGTATTGCACTATTGATAATATTATCTTCATTAATTTAACTCTTCAATGAACTACTTTTGAATCACGAGAAATTTAATGCAACACAAGAGTAACAATAAAAATGCAGATTTTTACAACTAAGACTTTTAACACTACCCTGGTATGAAACGTATTATCCTAAATAATCTATAACTGATTACTGAAATTAGCTGTGATGAACTGACCAATATAGTCCTTGCAGTGAACATCATGGAACAATTATTTAAGAAGGTAATAGAATTTCTAAGGAAATCTTAACTAATTTTACATTTTGAATTAGTTAAGTGTATGTAAACAAAATTTTTCCATTATTTTTACCTCTAAAACCATCAGACCACTTGCAAACTCCTTGACAGACCACCAGAGTTTGTGGAACTCCTTTGATTAACCCTGTTTCAAGAAGAGGCATTTTTATCTCTAATCAGTGGTAGTAATAACTGATTTTCAGTGCTTCATACAGAGAAGACATTTAATATGCACATAATAAATTTTTAAATAATATTTTTTGGTTTTCTACCTGTTAAGCACTATTCTAAACTCTGAAGACAGAGCAGTGAACAAGACAGTACTGCCTTCCTCTCTAGTGGAAAGAAGCAAACAGTATCAAGAAAACAGATAAATTCAAAAAATGTTAATGATGTAAAGGAAATAGTGTAATGAAATAAAGTGTGACTTGAGGAGGGCAGGAGCTACTTTAGATGGAAGGTTGAGGAAAGATCTCACGAAGAAGGCCACAGCTGAGCAGAATGCTGAGAGATGAGATGGACGTAGACATCGAGGAGCGGAGACCATTCTAGGCAGAAGGCCCAGAGCGTGCAGAGGCCCTGAGGCAGCTGCCGCGGTTCGGCCTTTTAAGGGGAGAGAGAGCAGGCTGAGTGCCTGAAGCAGGGCGAGCCAGAGGCAGGACAGGAGGAGACGAGCCTGGGAGGCGCTCAGCTGCCAGATTAGCAGAGGCGGGGGCTGTGGTGAGGAGCCTGGGAAGCTCCTGGAAGACTGTAAGCAGAGCAGCGACAGGAGCTCACCTCCCTTTACGGAAGATCGCGGGACGCGCCACGGGGTGTGGAAGGGCTGAGAGAAGAGCAAGAGCGAGGAAACCAGGCGCCAGGGCATTTAACACCCAAGCAAGCGGTGAGGGGGCTGGGAGTGCTGGAGACGGGGAGAGGCAGATGGGTTTGGGAAGAGTTTTTCACGTAGAACGGGTTGGATTTGCCAACGCACTGAATGAAGTAATGAATGAGATAATTAATGAACAGTCGCTAAAATGGGGAGACAAGAGGACAGAGGTCAGCATGTGCTGCAGACGTTAAGGGAAACTTTCTGGAGGAGGCAGAACGAGAGCTGGGCTTGAGATGATCCAGCTACGGCAAAGAAGGGAAATGGGAGGGATCCGAACGCAAACTGACTGATGAGGCAGGACTCACTTCTGTGTGTTTGGAGACTCAGGAGTTGCCAGCTTGGTGTAGGTGTTGACTTTCAAGCAACAAGCAGGTCAGCCCGGGTAGAGTGGGATGGGGAGGGGCTGGATCACGTAGGATCTGGAAAGGCCAGAAGGGTTAACTGAGCGCCCACAGGCTACCCCTCCTGGGGACAGGCTCCCACCAAGCAGACTGGCAGTGAGCCCCTTCACCGAGTTCCATGCCTGGGCCCAGGCGCCTGTCTCACGGCCTCCCAGGAAGGGTGCGGAGTGCTCACTGGTCTGCCCAATACCACGGTGACCTGTGAGTCAGCGGGCTGGGGGTGGAACAGATCTCTGGTACGTTTACCATCCCTGGCAGATATGGCAATGGCTAACACTATAAATGCCTCAGGTAACAAGGAAATTACCTCATAAGTTCTGAGTTAGAGGCATCAGTGCGTCTCTGCCAAAGGTGGTGGAGTTTTGCCCGCATCAGGTGGGAAGCCTTCTCAGAACCTCCTTGGAGACCACCCACCCCCTCCTCTCAGCGGTCTGGCAGTCCAGCCTTTCCTGCCCCCACCACGGAAGGGGTGGGCCCCACGGCTCCATGGTAAGAGCCTGTTTACACCCGAGAGGAGGCCTAGACTCTAGAACGCCAGACTCTCTGACAGACCCCATGGGGCGGTCAGGCTTGGATTCCCAGACCCTGCCCCGTCTGACTGTACAGAAGGCTCGTGGTCCCAGGTTCCACCTCAGCCGTGAGCTCCGTAAGGGCAAGGGCACTGCCGGTCTCGTCCGCGCTCGTCCAGCCACAGACACAGTGAGGGTTTGCGATGCATTTTCCGAGCAAATGAATAAACGACTGACTGTGCCGTGGATTTAGAGGATGGGACATCTCAGTGCCCAAAGAGCCCCCCCGGAGGCCTGCCCGTCCCCTCCAGGGGAGCAACAGCCGCTCTTTATTCTGCTGTGCACGACGTGGGCCACACGGCGCTAGGCAGACTTCCCGCATTAACTCACTTAATAGTCGTAGCAACACCCACCCTTTAAAGTGAGCGCACTTACCCACATTTTACTGATGAGGAAGCTGAAGGTCGGGTGACGTCAGGTCGCACTGCTGGAAGAGGCAGAGCCAGGACCCCACCCGGGGCTGAACCCACCCTAAAGCTCTCACCCTTTCAGACCACAGTCCCAGAGCGATTCCACGGGTGAAGGCACTGGGGTCTCCCACCTGCCACCCTGGAGGGCAGTTCAGCCGCTCCAGCTCCCCCTTCCACCTTAGCAGGAAGCCATTTATCAGAGTAACAACCCACCTGCTCCCACAGCAGAGCGCAGGGCCCTGCGGAAACAGAACTGGGCTTGGCTGGAACTTCTGTGGGGACCAAGAACAGGGACACCTCGGGCCGTGGAGCAGGGAAGCCACCCTGTGATTTTCCCCTCCCCAGGGGGAGTCTGGGTGTGTCCTTTGACTTCAGCGTCAGCTTGAAGTAATGAAAAGAATACAGGATTTGGAGCCAGACAGACGTGGGTTTAGTTCTGACAGGTTTTGTGACCTTGGACAAGCCACTTGGCCTCTTCAGGTCTCAGTTCCTTCAGCTGAAGAACAGTTTAGCGCCGCCCCACTTGTGGGACTGTCTTGGGCATTAAATGAGACGGTTTATTTAAGGAGCTCACTCCAAAACTCAAGCACGAGCTGTCCCTTCCTCTCGCAACAGGACAGGGCAGCCACCACTGGTCCCACTTGTCAGATGAGCAAACTGAGGCACCAAGAGACTGAGTGAGTGACCTACATTAGGAATAGAGGCCGTCTCCTCACAAAATGAGTCTTTTTCCATTGCTTTTTTTTTTTTGCTGACTCCTCAAAAGCAGAAACAGCAAACCCCCTAAAACTGCCGTTTCACCTTGAATACGTAGCTACCTTTTCTTCGTGCTCCCCTTCCCCAGATTCCTGTCTCACTGGTCCCTGTGCACACAAATCAGACTGATCATCATAAAGCAATAGAGAGGTTCACAGGAAGAATGGGAGGTAAATACAATTCTCTCCACAAGCAAGACAAGCCCTCTCTGTTGGTGCAAAATCATGACTCACTCACGGCCTTTTACAAGGGCCAGATGCTGAGCACGTCTAAATTGCTTCAAATTGCTCCTACAGGGTGTGCTCGTGCTGGGGAGGGAAACCACCGCCATCTACGTGTATTTATGCATTTACCAGGAAATGTGTTTTATGTTTTCCAATCAGGATTCACCACAAGCAGGAGTTCCACACCTAATGAACAGGCCAGACCGAGCCCACTGTCAACAGAGAAAAGTCCATCTCAAACATCAAAGATTTCAAATCAAAATGGATGTTAGGGAAGCACAATTCCTGGCACGGCTGGACAGCCAGGACTGCACCTGGCAGCTGACAGGGCGGGTGACGGCAGCCTCTGAACCCAGACTCTGTCCTGGCAGCCTGGGAGGCTCGGCAAGGCGGGCTTCCGGGGAAGGAGAAGACCTCTTTCTGGCCTTCAGCCGCTCTTCACTTAGGCCTCCGGAAACTCCTGCTGTGGCCTCTGACCGCCCAGAGCCTGTCTGTGGGGTGGCCCACAGTCAGCGGCCCTGCACCAGCCCGAGTCAGTCTGGAAGCACAGCATGAGTGCTCCCCAAGGCGACCTGACCCCAGAGATCTGCGGGACCCCCTCCCCCACGCCCAGGAGGCGTTCCGTAACGTAGACCTAAGCCACTGTCCAAAATGTCCACTTTCTCATTTTTCCCTCTCTGGGATTCTCAGCCCCACACCCTTCTATGTCCCTTCCCGGCAAAGCTTTCCTCTGTGCCCACTGGACTCCTGATTCCACGGGAAATCAATGCCCTTACCCTTCCCTTCCTCACAGAACATACTCTTCTCTTCTTGGACCTCCCTGAGATCTGGTCACCCCCTGGCCGCAGGCACCTCCTGCAGTCATCCTCAGTGACGACTTTTCGTTCTCTCATGCGTGTGTATCTACCTAGGTCAGCAGATGAAGCCAGATGGTGGGGTCAGTGTCCTCACACACCCGTGTGCAAGACCGTTACTCCCCTCCAGGGTAACCCCTTAGGGCTCACACTGCCCGGCTACCCCAGTTTCCCTTATCCCTCTGTCCCCCTACCCCTGCCGTCCTCCTGGAGCAGTTCAGTGCGCAAGGGGAGACCCCTCCCACGCCGTGTCAGCCTCCTCACACTGAGTCACCCTGCTCTCCCACATCCACCGCCCACTGCCACAGCCGCGCTGTTCACCTCGTCACTGCCAGGCGTGCCACTCTCTGGCACAGGGTGCCAGCCCTCTGGCTGTACAACTACTCTTCAAGCTCTCTGAGATCACTGGTCCCTTGACCCCTCCCCTTCCTCCCTGTCCATCATCCCCTAAACAGACTCCTCTCCTTTCCGACCAAGCTTAAACTCCTCTCACCCACAACCTCCATGCCTGGCACCCCTATTCTCCTGCAGGCCCCCGACCCCAGCCCTCTGCACCATGAGCCATCCACCTCCTCCTTCTCCATTGGCTGCTGGCGCAGTTGAGAGCTACAGGAGAAAATCACGTGCCCCCACAACCCCACAAAGATGCCTGCACCAGAGACTTCTGGTTCCCAGTTCCAATATGTCTGCCGTCACCACCTTAGAATCCTGATCTGGATAAATATCTTTAGAATCTTTAGAATTTCGATCTTGAGTGAAAACGCTCCCCAGCATTCCCTGAAGCTAGACATGGCCACAGAGCCTAGCTCTGGCCAATCAGATTAGCAGAATTAGCATGCGGCAGCTTCTGGGGTATTTCTTCACCCAGCATGTGCCCTTCGTCTCTTCCTCGCCTTCCACCACCCTCCTGCTTATAAAGTGAACGGACCACTTAATAAATGGTGCTGGCACAACTGGTTTCCCACAGGGAAGAAGGTAAAAATGGACTCTAATCTTATACATTGTACCAGAAAGCTTCCAGATGGATAAACAACGTGAAAGTAAAGGGTGAAGCAGTGAAAGAAAACACGGCAAGAAGACCCTCGAGACCGCACTGCAGACCGAGGCCAGGGAGGCCTTCCTGACAAGGACTGGGAACCCAGAGGCGCCGGAAAGGTGAGATGTGCATGTGACTACGTGAGTGTTTACAACTTAAAAAAAAAAGAACATACCTACAAAACAGAAACAGACTCACAGACATAGAACACAAACTCGTGGTTGCCAAGGGGCAGAAGGTGGGAAGGGACAGACTGGGAGTTCAAAATCTGTAGATACTGACAGGCATATGCAGAACAGATAAACAAGACTATACTGTGTAGCACAGGGAAATATATACAGGATCTTGTGGTGGCTCACAGCAAAAAAAAAATGTGACAGTGAATATATGTATGTTCATGTGTAACTGAAAAATTGTGCTCTACAGTGGAATTTGACACAACATTGTAAAATAACTGTAACTCAGTAAAAATGAATAAATAAAAATAAAAAAGATGAAACATACATTTGACTACATAAATGTTTACAACTTTTGTACTATAAACAAAAGTCACAGAAAAATAAAGTATCTAGGAAAATACTTGTAATACAGATTTAAAGGTCAATTTGTATTTTAAAAGTAGTCAAATCTGATCCACAGTATATTAAAATGACCCCAAGATCACGTGTATTTATGTGTGTCTGTGTGCGTGTGTGTGTGTGTGTCTGCAAAGATCACACTGAGGCTCCAAGAGGTCTTCCATGAAAGGTACCCCTCCTTCTTGCCCAAGGTTCTGAAAAGGCTGAAAGTAAGCAAACAGCAAATATGGGGCCAAAATGTCCTGCTTCTAATGATGGACGTTAAGTCTCCTGGCCTGTATCCCCGCCAGACTGTCACCCCTTAAGACTCTCATCTATTAAATTCTAGGTTGCTCGCAGCCAGGTTATACACCTACATCCTCCCTTATTCAGTCTCCTAGAAAAGGTGCCGCTTCTGGTAACTCTTAACATGTCCAGTTTCTCCTTGGTTCCCTGTTTCCGAGTACATTCCTTCTGTGAACTGATCACAGTGACAGAATGAGACATGCTGACTGGCTTAAACCATCAGACCCATGGCCAGAGCTGGGGGGCGGGGTGTCAGTCCTACTAACTGGGAGACTAACTATGGGGGGCACTGAATTTCCCAAACAAGACGTCCAGGAACTTCCTGTGAGAGAAGAGGGGAAACAGAAGGGCAGGTGGCCCCTGCCCAGCAGAAGTGTGAGACCCCCAGCCTCGGAGAGCCAGGTGACAGGCAAGCTGAGACCAGGGAGTGCAAGGGAGTTAGCAGGGGAGAGAAGGGGTGGAGGGCACCCCAGGCAGAGCGAGCAGCACGTATAAAGCCTGCAGGTCTAGAGGTAACACAGAGCACGCAGGAACGGCTAGAATTTCAGTATGTCTGGAGCACGAAGCGAGATGGGCACTGGCAAGAGATGACGTTGAACTGCTGGGCAGAGAGCAGACAAGGATTGCGAGCTCCCTGACGATAGGGATGAACTGATACTTCCTAGGCAGTTTGGCGCAGGCTTGAGATAAAGAGAGGTGGGTCTGGGTTCAAATCCCAACTCTCCCTCAATGGTTATGGGCACCCAACCTCTCTGAGCTTCAGACTGTTTTCTGTTTAAACTGTCTAATATATAAAATGAAACGATTAGTAGCTCTCTCATAAAGATGTTGGAGGATTAAATGACAAGGTGTACGTACGGCCTCCGACATGCAGATGGTCTGGATAAGAAGTAGCTGTTATTGTTACTATCATTACCTCTCTCGGGCCTGGTGTTCCTGCCCTCAGAGGCCAAACAACGCCTAGTAGCACTACGAAACTTCTGGGCTGTAGGACCAGCACGCCCTGTGAACTGGCCCCCTGCACTCAGCTCCTCACTCCAGCAGTCCCGTAAACTTCCACCCCGTTCATGGTGCCCTCTCCTATCTCAAGGTGCTCACGATTGCAAAGGGGCACCCAAAACCTAAATATCAACGGGCTGGGGCCCCCAGTCTCCTGAGCACCCAGAGATGATCTGCCCCATAGATGTGCTCTGACCGGCAGGTCCTGAAATGACAGAGCCACCAGGGCTAACCTGGACTGCGGAGAGGCCAGGAGGGGACGGAGGAGAGTCACAGCTCCTGGGGAGCTTTGGGGAGATCTGGGCTGGGTAAGGCTTCTCAAAGCCTTCGCTGGCCTCCTCCAGAAGCCTGGGAGACTAGCTCTCTCCTGCATGAACTCTCGAGCCTTACCCCCCCTTTGGGCCACGTGGGATTGAGAAAGTGTGCCACATCCAAAGATCTGGACACTGGGTCTGTCACTCACTATCTCCCTGGAGGCTGAAGGCCTTTAGGTGTCTCTGCTCAGAAATTGCTGGACACAGACTTTTCCAGGCACTCCGGAAGGGTCTAGGGAAATGGTAGGAGTTGACCATACCACACCTACTTGATCACCAACATGCAGTGTGTAAGAGGTCCGCCTTTGAACTCACACACAACTGGGTTTGCACCGTGGCTCTACTCCTCTCACTCACTGCGTGACTTTTACATCCTGATCCTCAATTTGCTCATCTGTAAAATGGGAATGGCACTGCTGACTAAAAAAGATAACCCATGTGAGGTGCTAAATATGATCCTTCATAAACCCCAGTTCCTTTCCTCCTTCTGCTGCCACCAGGCTCCCTTCCCCACTCTTGGATCCTTTCTTTTGTTCCTTAGCCCCCCCTCCTGTCTCCTCTTCTTGCTGTGAACTGACCATGAGAAAGTTCCATAGTTCACTTGAAGCAGTTCCCTCCCCAACCCAAGGCACCCGCACCCAGAGAGCAGTAAGAGCCACAGAAACTCCATCCTGGGAATCAAACATTATGCCAGGTCTTACGCAAAGGTGGGGGACACCATGAAACACGCACAATCTCGTCCTCAGGAAGCTCCACCCCCGCGGGAGAGAGCAGCAGAAAGGGGCTCACAGCGTGGCAGCGTGACGACGCAGGGAGAGCGGGAAAGGGGCGCTCGGGGGGAGACGGCACGTCAGCCAGTCTTACAGGATGAGCGGGTGTCAGCTGGAGGGAGGGTGGTGAGGGACGAGCAGAGGGAAAACGAGCAGAATCAGCGAGGACACGAGAACCCCGAGGGCGGCTTCGGGTTGCTGGGACATAAAGCACACCCAGCAGATGCCCAGTTAGTGTACATGTGGAAAAGCACAGGAAGGAGTCTGATGGGAAACACAATGAACTGCTCACCTGCATTGAGGCTGAAGTGCGGGAGGAGGGAGACTTCCAGTTGTGACCTTATATTCTACTATACAGTTTGAAATTGTTAAGAGTATGTATCAATTTTATAATTCAAAAATATACTTTTTAAGATGTAAAAAATTAACTTGTGCCATAGTGCATAGCACAAGTTGGAGTGGGGCAAGCCTGAAGCAGGGAGACCAGTCACGAGGTTACGGCAGGGGACGAGGTCCCAGGCCAGAGCAGCGGCTGTGGGGATGGAGAGAGGGAACATCAGGTGTGTCAGAACTGCAGCGCCATGTGGGTGAGAGCACCTTTACTGAGGCAGAGACCAGGAGAGAAAACAGGCCTGGGCTAGGAGGGCAGGAGAGGCAGAGAGACAAGGAGAGCAGCTGTGTCCTTGCGGGCACCAAGGGACCCACAGGATATCCACGCGGAGCTGCCAGCTGGTAACCTGAATGTATGGGTCCGACATTTGAAGAGAGACAGACAGGTAGGAGACATGATGCTGAGACACACCAGAATGCACATCATTAAACCCACAGGGCCAGGTGACGTCTGTCTGTCCCAGGAAGAGCCCAGGAAGGGAGAAAACGGGAAGATGCGGGCAGACGCCAGACTGCACGTCAGGTGGGGAAAGAACTAGGAAGGCGTCAGAGGAGGAGCAGCCAGAGTGGCAGGGGAAAGCCAGGCGGCCGTGGAGCCGGAGACGAGAGCAGTTTGGAAGAGGGAATGAAGAGCAGTGCCAGGCAGCTCTGAGAGGTCACGGAAGGCGAAGCCTCCAAAGTGACCCTGACCTGCCCACCACGATCTCTGGGTCTCCTGGGAGGTGTCACTCAGAATGACCCTGGATGGGAAGGCAGGCAATGGAGCGTCCGTCCTGCTCATGGTTGTATCTGAGCTGACCTTTGCCCTTTGCTTTCTAGTCCCAACAGCACAAGACCCACACCCTGTCACTGCAGTCTCTCAGCCTGGCCTGGTATGCTCTGAGTTCAGTAAAGTCTCCTCACATGGAAAGCAGACACCACACAGGCGGGCACCCTGGGAAAGCCAGCAGTCCCGGCGCATCCCGCGCCTCTCTCTGACCCCGAGCCGAAGCTCCTCGCGGGCCTCATTCCTCCCACCAGTAACTTAGGGAATCAGAGGCAGTCAACCTCAAGGGCCCCTTCCAACTCTCATATTCCATGATCCAACAAACCATATGAGGAGACAGACTGCTGCCTAGCTTTCTCCGAGCAGGGACCATATAAAAATCTGGCTTTCTGATGTAAAACGCTTGCTCAGAAGCCACAGGCTGTGTGTTAATTAGCCGTGGGCAAGGCAGCGTGTGCTGCCTGAGTGACTCCCTCACTCTGCATGCAGGTGCAGGACCTACAGTCATGCAGATTCCAGACACAGGGCAGAAAGGCTGTCACACTGAATAGATGCGTGACTTCAGAGAAAGCCCTGCTCTTTAAGCCCCTCTTTGGTGCCAGAGTACAATGAGGAACAGCGCAAGACTGGTGCCTAAGCTCAGCTTCAAAACCCCGCGTACAAGTTGCGTGACCTCAGGCGAGTTACCTAGCCTTCCTGTGTACTGCTTTTCTCTTCCATAAAATAGAGATGCTAATACTTACTGCGCAAGACTGACAGGATGATTAAACGAGTTAATATTTATAAAGTACACAGAAGGGCACCTGGCACATAAGAAACGTAACACACATGACTGTCCAGTGAAACAGTAATGATCACACACACACGCACACATGCATACGCTGACTCCCTCTGCGCCTCTGCTCTGCCCTCCAGGATGCCGGCCTCCCCTCCGCACACGGCCCGCAGGCGGTCCAGGCACTCCTCCATGCTAGCAAAGTGGATAAACAAGGCCACCTTAAATCATCACACCACGTCACAGAGGGGAAGAGAAACATGTCTTCTAACAGTTGGCACAAAACAAAAAGAAAGCTTTTCTTTTCAAAAACAAGTTTCCTGTCATTTACTGTACTTAGGTAACATGGACAGTGAGAACCTACCCCGGCAGTAGGGATCAGGTCAGTCCCACCCAAACTGCTGGCTCAACAGCAAGGCGGTGGATGTAAGCAAGGCAGAGCAAAGGCAGAGCAAAGGCAGAGCATGATTCGGCTAAGGGGTGGAAGACGCTTACTACGCGTCTCTGCTAGATGACAAGTACTATGTACGATGCTCTGGGAATACACTCCTCAAAGGCACAGGTCCCGCCCCCCAGGAGCTCACAGCCTAGAGGAGGAGGCAGACAGCTACGACACAGCACAAGGAAAGAGACACAGACAGGAGCATATAAAGAAAGGCCACTCTAGTCAGCCGGGCCAAGGGGCAAAGGTCACCCTAGTCAGCCAGGATCAAGGGAGGTATAAAAGAATGGGATTGGGAGTTTGTCAAGGAGCTTCCCCAAAAAGGTGAATTCTGAAGGATAAGTAGAACTTTGCCAAGTGAAGGAGGTAGAAAGAACTTCTAAGCACAGAAAATGCAGTTAGTTTGGAATGATCGAGGCAGAAGTACGGGTGGGGAGAGGGAGCTGTCAGGGAGGAGTGGTGAGACATGAGCACGGAGAGGCTGGAAGACCCCAAACCAGGTCAGATTTATGCTGGGATCTTTGTGGCAGTGGCATGAACTCAAGAATTGAAAATCCATAAAAGATCAGAAAGAAGAAAAGGAACCAGGAAAGAGCCTGAAAATGTGTTATCAGTGAGGTCAAAGGACTCAGACAAAATCTAAGGAAAAAACATTTTCAAAAGGAACGGACAGAAAGTGGCAGTTGCTGCAAAGCGATTAGGCAGGACAAAGTGGGGAAGACTTGTGATTAGCAACTGATGTTGACCTTAACCTCTGACAGAGCAGCTTCAGTGACAGTGGAAGGGCCAGGCCTGCTTGGAATTTAGGAAGTGGGAGTTAAGAGTTGAAGTGATAGTAGGCTACTCTTTAAAAATGTTTAGATTTTGCAATAAAATATGCACTCAGGAACTTCCCTTCAAAAATTTATAGTAAAGAAATTATCAGGAATATGTGCAAAGATTCATTTCCAAGGGTTGAACACTAATGTTAATTACAGGAAATAGTTGGAAATAATCCTATGATTATGATTTAAAATGTTTCAATAAATTACAATGCATCCATACAATGGAAATTTTAATACAATAATTAAAATTATGTTGGAGAAGACTACTTACTGATGCAGCAAAAGTGTCAGCTTACAAAATAAAACATCCAGAATGCTCTTAATGCTGAAATAAATACTGCATGTGCAGAGAAATACGACCAGAAGCATGTAAACCCAAACGTTAACACTGGGGACTCCCTCGAGCAGTGTGATTACGTGTGTTTGAAACATGTCTGATTATTTGAACTTCCCAATTCTTCTACTGCTATATTACTTTTGTAATGAGAAAAAAAATTAAGAGCTTGCCAGTTAACGACAGGAGAAAGGAATTAACTTCAAGGGAAATGTGGTTAGGCTTCTACAAGCTGAAGAACTGCTGAGCTGTTTGTGGGTGAAGGGAAAGGGGGGGAGAGCCTGAGGCCAGGAGAGAGGAGTAAAGGAGCCAGGCCCTGACAGCCGGGGGCCCTGGGGATGAGGGCCCCGGAGAGACAAGGCGAGGGCAGCCTAGAGAAGCAGCCTGGGCTCCAGCCAGGAAAGTCTGTAATCAGAAAAACACTACACAGAGAAGAAGAAAGTCTTTTCAACAACTGATGCCCAGAAAACGATATCCACATGCATGAGACTGAAACTGGACTCTTGCCTTACATCATATACAAAAATTAATTCAAAATGGATCAAAGACCTAAAGGCAAGACCTAAAAAACTATAAAACTCATATAAGAAAACATAGGAAAAAGTTTCATGATGTTGGGCTTGCCAATGATTTCTTAGATATGACACCAAAAGCACAGACAACAAGAGAAAAAAATAAACTAGGTGTCTTCAAGATTAAAAAACTTTTGTGCAAAAGACACTATCAATAAGAAGAAAAAGCACATTTCTCTACAGAGTGAGAGAAAATATTTGCAAATCATGTATCTGATAAGGGATAGATGTTAAGAATATATAAAAACTCCTACAATGCAACAACAAATACAACCCAATTAAAAAGTGGACAAAGGATTTAAATAGACATTTCTCCAAAGAACATATACTAATGGCCAACAGACACATGTAAAGGTGCGCAGTATCACTAATCCCTAGGGAAATGCACATCAAAACCACAATGAGATTCCACTTCACACCCATTAGAATGAAGACTATTTTTTTTAAAGGTAAGTAACAAGTGCTGGTGAGGATATGAAGAATTTAGAACGTTTGTGCACTGCTAGTGGAAAACAGTACGGTGGTCTTCAAGAAAGTAATCACAGAATTAGCATCTAATCCAACAATGTCATTTCTGGATATATACCCAAAATAATTGAAATCAAGAACTCTAACAGACACTTGCACACCAATGTTTACAGCAACATCGTTCACAATAGCCAAAAGGTGGAAATAACCCAAAGGTCCCTTGATGGATGAGTGAATAAACAAAATGTACACACTACAACGGGCTTCTGTTCAGCCTTAAAATAATGAAATTCTGATACAGGCTACAACATGAATGAATCTTAAAACCATAATGCAAGTGAAATAAGCCAGAAACAGGACAAATATTGTATGATTTCACTAAAAGGTAACTAAAGAAACTGAAGTAGTTAAATTCAGAGACAGAGAGCAGAATCCTTACCAGGCAGGGTCTGGGGGAGAGGAGGATGGGGAGTTACTGCTGAATGGATACAGTTTCAGTTTGGGGTGATGCAAAGTTCTGGTGATGGAAAGTCATGATGGGTGTCTAATAACGTAAGGGTACCCAATGCTACTGAATTTTGCACTTAGAGATGGTTAAAATGGTATGTTTTGTGTTCTATTTTTATCACAATAAAAGATCCTACTAAAAAAATGCTATACATACAAAAAAGATGGGAAAGAAGTACATTTAAAGGTTCACAGTGGTTATCTTGAGGGTTTGCGATTACAAGTTGTTTCCTTCTCTACATTTTTTTATTTTCCATATAATGAACTTTAGAAGTAAGAGAAAGGTGTTTATTTTAACTGCTATACCTCCATTAGGATTAACAGTAGACGTGATAAAATAGTTCCTCAAGCACCAGTGTTTAAAACATCAATAATGATTTTCTCCAGAGCAAATATGGAATTTAATACTATGCATTGAAAAGAGTTAAAATTAATCTGAATAGCAGAGAAGCAATTTTGATACTTTTTTGATGGAGGCTGATTTGGAACAGTTCTTTTGTTTTTTTCAGATTATTATTTACTGTGTCAGCAATAAACTTTAAATTACCAGTATATACTGAAGATAAGACTCAGCTTCTTAATCAATTCAACAAACATTAGTTGAACACTCAGGCTATGCTGGACCTGAGCCATGGTGTTCAAAAAGCCCTTGCCCTTTGAGCCTAAAATATAATGATGTGATCTTGATTGGCTGAAAATTCTCTCACGCTGTCCTATCATCACTTCTACCCCTGGGGGTACCCATGGTTAATAATCAGGAGTAGATGCCGCCAAACCTTTTTCAATGAACACTATCTAAAAATACTTCTTCACAAGTATAGTTTAAAAATTATGTTTCAAATTCCACATTTACATATTTCCATGTTAGCACACGAAGAGATACCTTTTGTTTTAACAGTTACAAAGTATTTCAAAGTAAAGGTAGTCCAATATTTTTTATTTAACCATTTCCTCATTGATGTGTATTCAAATTGCCCACAATTTTTTGTATAATTACAAAAATGATACAATGAAAACCCTTGAGTATTTTTCCTTGTAAGCTCCTGTAACTACTTCTGAGGCACAAATACCTAAAAGTGAAATTGCTGGATCATGTCATACACTTTTAATTTATGCTACTTAACGGTATTTTATAATCCATGTGAGCCACCTTAAATCTTTCCTGAAACAATGTATAAACACATAAGGTGAGGATTTTACTTTCAAAAGACACAAAACTGAAAGAGGGAACTTCGTGTCTTTTCAGGAAGCCCACAGAACTGGAAGTGGGTCAGGGATGTTTGGTGGAGGCAGGGCAGATTGAGGGGTTTTATTGTGTTCCTCACTCTCCTCTTTATCTTTCGTCTTAGACAATAAAAAACCATTCTGGACAACTGCCCATAGCTTGTACCAACAAATAAAAAGACGACATTCTAACTGATGAAGCTGCCCACTCCCAGAATGGAGACCCCTAAGAAGCTTCTCATCATGGGAACTGTTCAAGCTGAGGCAAAACGGCCCACAAGAGAGGCCACAGTGTGTGGGACAAAAGCACAGACGCTGGAGTCAGGGTGCCTGGATTTGAATCCTGGTTCTGACACTTAGCTGGGAGACGCTGGCCAAGTTACTTAGCCTTTTTGTGCCCCAGTTTCTTCATGAGTAAAATAGGAATAATAACAGTACCTACCTGATAAGAGTTGTTATGCATCACTTTCTCTCTCCATGTTTAAAAATATCTTTCAAAAGAAACAAGAAGGAAATTAGCTTTCTAAGATTATATACCTTGTAGCAGTTAAAAAAAATCCCCATAGAAGTTAAATCATCCAAGATGAGGTTGGGAGAAGGAAGACCTTGAAGAGAAGACACTGATCAAGAATTCTGGCTCCCAACTCCTCAGAAGTGGGTGAATTCCAGAGTTGTTTGGGGAGCAGCACCATAATGAGGAACTAGCAAAACACAGGAGTTGAAGAGACCATCATGAGAGAATATTCAAAGTGCTTTTAGGAAATTCTCTGGAGGGAGGTAGGAAGGCAAGCAGTGTATCTCATCATGGTGAGGTGGAAAGAAAACTGGATGGCAATCAGCGAATGGGGTCTTAATTATAAATCTGACATTTGTGCCACCTTGGTCAACTGACTCCACCTGTCTGGGCCTCTTTCCTTAAAACAAAACTATCTCTGTGCACTTTACTCTCTTCAGCTCTCAAAATCTTTGATTCTAGCAACCGGTACTTAAGTCCAAGAGATTCTGATGATCAGGGTCCTCACACTAAGACAAATGAAATGTTGTAGTATGCCTCCATCAAGGAGGCAAATCAAGGGAATCCTAGCAAGCTGGGATGTGGCAATGCATGCTCATTGAAGGCTCTGTTCTCTAAAGAACAATTTGGCTTAGTTGCCTCTTTTCAAAGTCACAGAACCACAGACTGCCAAAACTGGAAAGTACCCAGTCTCACTCTCTTATTCTGAAGCTAAGAAGAGACTCAGAAAAGTTCAATGACCTGGCCAACGACATTCAGCAGGTCGTGGCAGAGCCAGGACTAGACTTCAACACTTTGGACACATTCGAGTTTTCCCTACTTCCCCTGCTGCCTGGAAATGTGCGGGCTCAAGCGCCCAGCACACAGCAAGTGTTCATGTACGTATCATTTTTAGTAGAACAGCATCTTGAACACAAGCAGGGCTGGGGCTAGGGTAAAGCAAACGAGGCACTAGTATCAGGTGCAAAATTAAAGGCAGGAGCACAAAAGACAGCATTCAAAACCAACAATATTTTTAACGCACTTTTTAAAAAATTAAAAATCTATGATGAACAAAATACACAATATCAAATTTCAAATAAAGACAGAATGGACCCTGCACTTGTGCAAACCTGCCTCACCCATCTCATCCTAACCCTGGCCCTAGTTGCAATAAAATTTTGTTTACAAAAGAAGGTGAGAAGCCACAGCCATAGTCTGTACACCTGATTGTTTAAAACCCTGCACTAAAGCATTATTTATCTTGATTTCTGAACTTTCTGATGCCCCTTAAATTCTGTGCCCACGGAGACGGCTTTACTCTCTTCACCCTAGTCCTACCTCTGGGCAAGACAAGGACAGCCCCTGCCCTGAGGCCCAGGTCACCAGCGCGTGCTATACCCCAAACCCACGGTTTCCTGACCTAGGGTCCAAGGCTCCCCCAAGGAATCTGTAGATGGATTCCGGGGATTCATGAGTATCCTCAGACTACAGGCAAAATACTGCGTTCACAAATGTTTTCCTGGGGAAAACAAAGGCTCCTTAACCTTCACATTGTCTCAAAAGGACCCCAAAAAGGTTAAGACCCCCTGTCACAGACTGAGGCAGGAAGACTGCTTCCAACACACGCACCCCCACCCCCACTGCTCCCCCCGTGTTACTCCTCCTGCATAAGGCGGGCCTCTTCAAGAGAAAGGTGACAAATTCGCTTCCGCCAAGGTTCAAAATACTCGGTGAGACACGAAGCCCAAAGCACCGTGTACGCACCTCGCTGAGAGCCCGGGCCAGCGACAGCAGCCCCGCACGGCGGCCGCTGAGGGGGCAGCACAGGCGCCAGGGGCACCTCCCGGCCCTTCCACCTCACACGGCACCTCGCCCCACCCAGGTCCGAGGCTTCCCGGCCCTTCCTCCTGTGTCCTGACAACTCCAAATGGCCACAACCGACACCCTTCGACAAGTCGCGGCGTCCAGGCAAAACGCAACACCTGCTGAGAAACAGAGGGCCTCTGAGGAGACAGTGGCGCAGCCCACGGCGGCACATGCCTCGGGGGACTTCCGGCCCCGCACGCCAGGACCGGAAGCGCGGGGCATCACGGGAGGGGTGGGGCCCGCGCGGGGCATCACGGGAGGGGCGGGGCCGCGACCCCGTGCAGCTGCGCCGGCCCTGATTGATAGGTGATTAATGGCTCCCTGCTTCTTGCTACCTATGTTACTTCGATCGAGTTGGCAAATATTTACCTTGGAACCCGAGTGACTGAAAATATTTGGTTGGAGCCAGATGCGTCGCGTGTCTGTCCCTGAAATATTAGCTAAAGGAGTGATTTAGGAAAATAAAATGGTGGGTGGGGTGCCTGCCTGGCCGAGCTGTTTGCTGTCCTCCGGCTCCTGCGGAGCAAGTGGAGGTCCTGACAGTCCCGGGGGGAACGCGAGCAGCTGGGAAGCAGGCCCGGCGGGGAAAGAGGCAGGTTTGGTGTGGGGCAGACAGTGCTACATGAATCAGAGAGGTGGGAATACACATTTCCCTTCAAGGCTCTCAGCATTGCTCTCCGAACAGCTGACCCTGGAAGCTGCGAAGTGGTTTTGTTACAATTGCAGTTCTAGAGCTGATCTGAAACAAGGGCGCAGCGCTGGCTACTTGGGAACCGACAACTCCTGTAAGAAATGCTGTTCTCCGGCCGCCGTGTCTGTCCTGAGGTGTGGGCGAGCCAACGCAAATAGCTTAGTGTTGAACAAGGTGCCTACAACGCGCCTGACACTGGGGTCAACCCCACTGGCCCATTATCCAGCGCTTCTCACTATAGTGCAAACCCCGGATAAGTTTTTCTTAGCTAGCTCCATTTTACAGGTAAGAATCAGTTTCAAAAACGCTGAGTAACTTCCCCAAGATCTCACGACTCATGAGTGGCAGAGCTAGTACTGGAACCTGGACAGTCTGACCCTCTCCTGGCTTCACCTCTGCTGGAGAGCTGCGGTGACTGTGAGCTGCACCCCGAGCCTGCGGTTCTACAGGTGAGGGGGTGAGACTCGTGCTGCTGATGGGGAGGCTTTGTGTGTTCATGGACAAAGGTAACTTCTTTTATTGATCCCTGTTGCTATCATATGCGGTGCTGGGAGATGCTGCTTGTGAGGAATGTAAAACTCAAATGTAACTAAAATTAAGCCTCTAGTAAATACCTCAAAAAAAAAAAAAGAGTCAATATTTGATTTCTTTTACAAGTGTAAAGACAATACAAGGTATATGGTGGTGCGGACTCAAGTGATAGTCTTCACCTCTCAGGAGAAGAAACAAAGACTCAGAGAAGACAAACTGAGCACCTGACACCCACTACAGAATGAACCCACTTTCCCTACCCGTCCTCAACATACTCTTAAACTAGAATCTGTGTCTAAAGATGAGACTTTAAAAGAGGTTACATTCAATCACTTTGGAAACAACTGATTGTTTTTGTTATAGAATTATTTATTTATTTATTATGGAAGTACAGTCAATTACAATGTGTCAGTCTCTGCTGTACAGCACAATGTCCCAGTCATGCATATACATACATATATTCATTTTCATATTTTTTCCACTAAGGGTTATTACAATATATTGAACATAGTTCCCTGTGCTATACAAAAGAAACTTAAAATCTATTTTTATATATAGTGGCTAACATTTGTAAATCTCAAACTGTTTTTGATTTTACTAATCATTATTTTTCTAGATCTGGTTCTGTTCACAGAAGCCATGTGATATGAAATTAGAGTTACCAAAATATATTGTCCAGCTTCCTGGTCTCTTTACCCTAAAAACCTTCAAATTATTTTAGCCCATTCCTCACTTTTCTACTCACATCCTCCTCAAAACTCCCATCCTCCTCAAAACTTTCATTGACCCCCTCTGCACTGAGATGCCCTCCTAGCTATAGTCTGCCGTTCTAGGCACCTGTCCCAGCCTAGCTGCAAGCTCACGTGTGGGAACCAGGAGAGCCTGAGGGCTAATTCCGTTCCCACCACTGAACAACTGCGGAGACGTCCTTTCTCTGTGGGCTTTAGGGCCTCCATCTGTAAAATGAGGGTGTTGGGATGAATGACCACAGGCCCTTGTAACTGGAACATTCTTGGCATCTGCCCCTCTAGCCCCAGTACCCCCAGGACCCTGCACATGCCTTACACATACTTATCTCTGCATTTCTGCCTTATCTGGAATGTCCCTTCTGCCTCTTCTCCAGATGACCAATTCCATTTCATAAAGACTCAGATATAATGCAAACTCCCTCATGAAGCTTCCCTGATTTTCTTGGTGGGAAGTCTAGGAACTTCTTAACCTAGTATTTGACCCTTCTTTTGAGCATAAACCCATATTTGGATCATGCATATACTTTCAGAGTCTATGTCATCTTTGTATCCTTTCCAATGCCAGGGCAAAAAATAAAAAATAAAAGGCATTAAAGAGCAGCAGGTAATAAACGGGAATTAAATGTTAACTTGTGTTTTAACTACCAGCAAGTTGTATATACTAATTAAATGTGAGCTGTTCTTTTTTAATGATAATAATAATAGATGTTTGTTGAATGAGTGAATGAAATAAATTGTAAACAAACAAAAAAACCTATGAAAATATGCCAAGTTTTGTTAGGCTGGGTCTGTAGACATCAAGTAAAAGGACATATACTCCCTGGAAACATCCAGGAAACTGAGGCAATATTTCGGGTCAAAATTTCCAGCTATGCATGTATAGACATGTTTAAAATTTAAAGAGCCATAGGAACCTTAAAGTTTTGAATGGGTAGTCTACATCAGATTTTATTTGTGTGTGTGTGGGGGGTGGTAGTTAGGTTTACTCGTCTATTTTTTGATGGCGGTACTGGGAATCAAACCCGAGACCTCACGCATGCTAGGCAGGTGCTCTGCTGCTAAGCTATACCCTCCCTCTACATCAGATTTTAATCTCAGCACCTTGAAATTCTTCATGCTTTCTGTTGCAATAAAACCCTCACATAACTGTGTTGTTTTTAAAAAGTAAAACCTAAAACAGAAAAAAAATGACTTTTTAAATCAATTTAGCCAAAAGTGATATTGAAATTTCAAATTCGGTGGTCAAATACTACAGTGAGCTATCTCAAGTATTTTAATATGTAAATGCCTATAGGTAAACAAGTCCTGTGGGGAACAGAGCTGTTACAAGTGAATGGAGGCACTAAGCTGTTGATGCATTGCTGTAGAATAAAATCTGTGGCTATGGAAATAGTCTTTCTCTAGAAGAAAAAACATCTGACCATGAATGCAACTCAGCACCAGCCCTCACCTTGGCTAACGAGAGGGCACACCACCAAGACCGGGGGCCGGAGAGTGGAGAAACGTTTCTGACACTGCCTTTCTTTCCTTCCTTCTTTCCTTCTTTCCTCCCTCCTTTCTTCCCTTCCTGATGATCCAAAAGGAATACAAAGTTATGTAAAACTGAAACTTTGCACACACAACACATAACAGCAAAATCTCCCCCAATTTCATCCCACTTCACCCCATGCCCAAGTAATCATTGTTAACATTTCAGCCAACCTTCCTCCAATTTTTCCCTCCATATACTAACATTATGATTATTGCCATTGATCTCTACCAGAGTGGGGTCATATTTTATATACTGTTCAGGGACTTGCTTTGCCACCTGTCTAATTCCTAGCATTACGATAGGTGTGCCCATGACTCTGCTGACGCGCTTTCACTGATATTCCGCAATTTTAAACAATGCTCTGGTGAGCATCCTTGTACACGTGTCCTTTTGCTTATGACACTGCTTTCAGACAGGGCGGATCCCATCCTCAAAAGCTGTGGAGGAGGAACTTTAGTTCCGTAGATTTTTTAGTGATAAAGCAGTCAGCCAGCAGAGCAGCTTCAAGGCAGATTAGATAAAGCCATACTTGGGAACAGAAGGAATTGCACCACACCCAAATTCAGGGGAGCTTCACAACAGGCCTTCTGCTCTCCTTCAGCATCCATCACACAGACCAGGTTTATCTTTGGAAGCTGAGCCAGTTATCTTGTATACCTGAGTTCCCTGGGCAACACCTAGACCACGATGTGTGTACCACATAAGCCTATTTAAATTTAAATTAATTAAGATTTAAAAATCAGTTCCTCAGTCGCACTAGCCACATTTCGAGTGCTCAATAGCCACATGTGGCCAGTAGCTGATATACTGGACAGCACAGGTTTAAATCACTTACCTTTATGTATAATAGGATTATTGACATGGTTAGGTTTGAGTCTCACACCTTTCTATTTGTTTTCTATTTACCATCTGTTCTTTGTTCTCTTTTTATTTCTAGAAGTTCTGTTTGCTTTCAGATCCTCTTGGCTTTTCTGTATTGTCATTATTCTCTGCTCGTAATTTCAAACATTCATTTAATTTTTTTAAATATGTTAAACATAGATATTTCCTATTTTGTGTCAATAATTCTAACATCTGAAATATTTGTGGATCTATTATTTGCTGAAACTTGTTTACAGTGGTTTGCATTCATGGGGTCTTGTTCTCAATGTACATCTTGTAATTTAAAAACTATATATGTGTGTATGTGTGTCTGTGTGTGTGTGTGTGTGTGTGTACTGCTCACTTTCCTTAGAACTCAACTGGCAGGAACTCTTTGAGATCTGAGTTTAATTCCTCCAGAGAAATCTACATTTGTTTCAATCAGTTGCCTGGTGTGCTACAAATTGGGGACTATAGTTAGATTAAATTTTAAAACTAAAGTTGACCATTTAAATGAAAGTGAATCCTGACAGAAAACACATGTGAGGACCAACATGATTTATGAGTTCCTGAGGGAGATTGCTGCCCCTTCCACCAGCGCCAAGGCGAGGACAGGCGTTTCTTCATTGTCTCCTTCCGTGCGGTGGGCTTTCTCACTCACCCATGCAGAGGGTGTGGCAGGGTGCGTTTCCTACTAGCCTCTCCACGGTGGTCGGCCCAGGCTTTAACTCCCAGCTCCATGCTCTGCTTCAGGCAGGCGTCAAGGAGGAGGGACTTGCTGGAATTTGGAAAAAGCCCCAGAGTGACAGCCAGCTTGGCACTTGTTTCCTGACCATATTTCCTACTTTCACTACTGGTTTTGAAATCAACAAATTCCCTACTTTGGATGTGTTTACAATTATTTAAGAATATTCCACCCAGAATTTTAGTTGCCTCAGTCTGGAGGGTTGTTCACAGGATCTACCCCACAGTACTAACGGGAATGGAAGTTCCCAGCCCTGCTGTGTTTTACACTGAGGGCTCGCTGATACATTTCAGAGCCACTGGTGAGCAGTAGCACATAGTAACTCTTGTATGTTGGATGCCTGCTCTGGCTCAGGTATTTTGCATGTACAAACTCCAGTTCTCACCATAACCCTACAAAAAGATACTATTCTTTGCATTTAACAGATAAAGCAATTAGGATTAAATTGTCCAAAGTTACAGAAGCAGTCAGCAAAGGAATTTGAACTCTGCTCTTTGCAATTGATCCTGATCTCCTTTCAAGCTGCAGTCTTTTTTATTTTTTTCATAATGAGCGTACACCGTGGCTTTTATGTTTAACAGCAGGCACCGAAAGCAGGTTGAACAAAGAGGAGATTTTAAGGGGTAAGAATGTCCATTTTGGTGTCCCAACTTATAGGCTCCCATCATCTCAGCCCACACCCCTGGTGTACGTCTTCCTCAGGTTCAAGATGCTCTGCAGCCAAACCGTCCTCAGAACCTGACTCCGCAGCCTTAGTGGTCAGAGCTCCCGGATCTGCCTGTTTCCCGGCGAGTCCAGAGCGCCAGGTGATCTTTGCGTAAAACACAAGACCCTTCCTCTGGATTCTCTTTTAGACAATGATGTGTCTGGTGGGGCTTTGTCACAACTGCAGCCTTTGCATGTCGTTTTGCTTCATTTGGGGGCTGGTGGCTTTTGTCCGTGGCAGCTGTGGCCTTCAGCTTTATCTGGGTTTGCAATCAGGAAGCTGTGATACTTCCTGAGACCGTTCGGGGTGCAGTTTACACAACACAAGTCGAGCTCACTTTCTTCACTTTGGAGCTGCTCTGAGCTCCTGAAAGGGTTGGCTGTGCTTGGTCCGGTCTGCTACAGGTTGGACCCAGCAGTTGGTGAGAACCAGCCTCTGTGGTTTACAGCTACTTGTGCTTCCTGAGCAACATATGCAGAGAGTTTGGAAAGAAGGCAATGATTAGGATTGGAGTCTAGAAGACCGTTAAGAAGGAGGAAGTTTATCAACTCAGTGGGAGTAAATCTCCAAACCACCTTCAGGATGCTAACACGCACACACTGCTCCTTGTCGCCATGACTGAGCAGCAGGCTGTGGAAGGAGACCAGCCCAATAGCAGAGGCAGAGAGAAGCTGGAGAAGCAGCATCCTTTTTAGATATTTTTAGATCCTTCGATCAAAGAAATAGAGTCAGGAATGGCCTTGGTGGGTACCACTTTTATACACAAGCTTTTCATTTGTGAAAAGAGCCGTGATCTTCATGCTGTGTTTAAAAGTTGTTTCCTTGCTGGCTATACCTCGGAACTCTGCAATGAATTAACCGATTTTTGTGTTTATTGATATAAAATTATACTATTTTAAAATAGTATTACAGTATCGGTGAGCTTATTGTTTTGTGTGCCTTGTTTCTGGGCCCTTCTCCCCAGGCTCTGTCTGTGTATCACTCTGGTGAGAGGACTTGGGGGGTGGGGGAGGAGGGGGCAGATACACAGGTCAGTCTGTGTGAGCAGATCTGGTGAATGGAGATGGGTGAACACAGGGGTGTCCGGAAGTTTGGGATCATGTCTGGATTCAACTTTGCTGGTCTCTGTAAACAATGACCCAGAACTAAATGTCTACTCACTGTCTGACCACGAAAAAATAACATTAACAGTGCCTTTGATGGCTATAGTATCTGTCCTCTGAAATTCTAAGTATTACCTCACTAAGCCCCACAAGATCCCTGAGAAGTGAATGGATGGGACTGGCATTGGCATTTCCACAAGAAAGGCGGGGTGGGGGGCAGATATCCAGGCATGAGATGGCCTGGTTCTCATTAGGCCAAACTGTCTCCCCACCCACCATTCCCACAAAAGACCTGGGTTCAAATATTGGCTCCTCCCCTTAGTACCTGTGTGACCCCGGGCAGCTGCCTCTCTGAGTTTCAGTTTTCTCATCGATAATACAAACATGACAATTACCTAGGAGGAATTTTGAATTGGGGGAAACACCGACAAAAAAAAACTTGACACATTATAGGCGTTTAAGAGATGCATGTTCTGTTCCCCTCCCTCACAGTTCACGGAGCCTAAATTATCACTGCGTGTTTTCTATACTTGGAATGGAACAAAAGTCTCTGAATATCCCTGAGGCTGGCAGATATGCAGTCAAACCGCACTCCATTGAAGATGGGCTAAACAAGGCGTTTAAGAAAGTGACCACATGGGGGAATAAAAGAGACATTTATAATGGCAACCCAAACAGAAAAACCCCACAAGGACACAATGAAAACTGAAACCACAATAATCTCTAAATAGAGAAGTAATAATTGTAGACTATATTTAAGTGTACGGGAAGCATGGGTTTGGGGAGGAGGAGTGCCTGCCATGAAGACCATGCTTATTACTTCAAAGTTTGTGAGAGAACTAGAACTGATTTTTTTTCCAAGTCACAAAGTGTTTCAGGTTTTTCTAGTCTTACTAAAAAAAAAACTATACAAATAAATGAAGTAATAAAGACTGGTACTGAAAGGAATGGGCTGGGGTGGGAGTATCCAGGTAGAGTCGATGGTGTTGAGAAATTCTCATTTTTAAGCTTGGGCTGGAATCAGGGTTGTTCAAAGATTTTATTATCATACTCACAACTGACACTGTCATTACATATATTCTTCTTTATATAACAAATGTTTTATAATAAAAATTTAAAGTTAATTAGAAATTCAGTGAGTTCCACAGCAATTAAAAAAAAGAGAATAATCAATATCTGTGTGGAGAATCTGTCCACAATCAAAGACGGTATGTGTGATCCCACTTCCCAAATGCTGCCAGAAAACACACTTGAATTTCTGATTTTAGAACCAGTAAGTTACTGAAAAAAGAAAGCATAGCTCTATCTCTGGACATCAGTAAACGCTAGCTCAGGCTTATTCAGGGACACAAAGAAGTTTGGTCTCCATCAGGCGGATGGAGATAAGTTGCATGACGGCATCAAAGGACATCAGGCAATGGAATGGTCTCAGGCTGGAGAGAGGTGGTCTGTAAGTAGCAGCCCTCCATGATGAGTGACTAATTTCTTAAATATCCTTGTGGATTGTTTGAGAGAAGAAATATACTTCCCTTAATTGAATGTATGTGATTTAATAGTAAGATTATCAGGGCTTCCAGAATAAAAATTTGTCATGTTCCAATTGAGAGATAAAATCAGCCAATGACATGACATGTCCCCAAAAAGGGTATAAATAATCTGAGATCAGCCTTGAGAGCCAGACAGACTGCCTAGTTCTGTTTCTCTGGAGAGCCTTGACCGGACAACGCTTCATAGGAATACTGTTAGGATTAAGTGAGAAAACCCACTCACCACACTTAGCCCAGTTCTTAGCGCAGAGTTAAGTCTCATTAAGCGGCAGTTACTAACATGGGAAGGTATCAGTATTGACACAAATGTTAACAATGGTAGGGCCATTTACCGAGTGCCTACTCTGCACTAGACTCTTGACATGTATGATATTTTTGCTCTTTTTAAAAAAAAACAGATTTACCTTACAAATTGTGTTTCTTGGTGGGATGGTGAGGAAAGGAAACTTCTTAAAGAGACAATGATCATGATGGCACTGGAAGAGGTCACCCACACCTTTCCTTCAGGGGCGAGAAGGGCTTCAGGACATCCAGATTCTGTTTGATACACGAACAAGGAGTAAAGCTAACTTCTGTGCTTTATGGGACAATCTCTAGGTTAGAAATGCGTGCTCATTCTCTGAAGTTGACCCCTGTCCAATGTAAGTATAATTTGGCACATACTCTGCTATGTGGAGACGGTACGGCTCAACTGAATGCTGACAGCAGATGCTTCCTGGCCTGGAGAAGCAGCAACTGCACCGTCGTTTTAACCTTCCCGAGCTCCTCAGCTTAGGTTAAACCCTGAGGGTTAGTCTGTTATTGGCCTCTTGCTCATTATTCCAAAATTCCTAGTGTTGGTCGTAGACTTAGATAAGATCGAAACATTAATAAGTAGGCAAATAGACAGATGTGTTACTAACATAATTCTCCCAAGAAATCCTATTGCCCTGAACTTAGACTAAATTTAAAATTTTTAAGTAATATTTAGTCATTCAAAAATATTTACTTTATGCGAGGCACTATTATATGCCCTGGAGATGCAGTAAGTAAAGTAGACGTGATCTCTAACTTCGTGGAGTCTAAAATCCAATGGGGAGTCAGATAATAAACTACATATCATCAGAAAATGCAGAAGAGAAGAAAACTGGTGAACACACTCACACGGACACAGCCAGCCTTTTGTGAAACCCTCTTCTAAGCTACTGGGGTTGGGGTGCATATCGCCTTGGCCCCTCCCTGTCCCTACTCTAGAGTCTCAGGGAAGGAGCCCAGGGGTCATCACTTTTCACAGCATGAGAACTGAGAGAAGAGAGGATGAGGAGGAAGTTTCATAGCCACATTAGTATTTGCTCACATACCTGGTAAAGCGAGGCTGGCACCATGGCCCAGGGTAAGGCTATACACTGGGAGAGAGCAGTTATCTTGATTCTTGGGAACTTCAGAAAGTAAATACACTTCCCAGAGGCTACAGGTATAGGCAAGAAAATCCTTGGGGAACACTGATCACTGTTCTTCCCTCTTGGACTGAGAGAGTCCATCACAAGCCGGGGTTCACAGGGCCCAGTTTAACAGGATTACAGAACTTAGATGGTCAGACCCGGGAAGTCCCTTAGAGAGCATCTGGTCTATCCTTCTCACTCTACAAAGAAGGAAACTGGCTCAGAGAAGGGATAAACCCAAGTTTAAAAGCTAGTTAGGGCTTTAGCAAAGCCTGGCTAGATCTGCTCACCAGCCCCATGTTCTCATCCTTGGCACAGAAGATAGTTACATTTTCCTCCCTTCTTTGCAGTAAGATTGAGATCATGTCTCGGTGTTCTGGTCAATAGAATGAGAACAGGAGTGATCAGTCCATTGTCCAAACTGTCTTTGTAAAAGTCCCATATGATCCTCTGTACACTCCCTACCCTCATTCAGCAGCCAGCTAAATGCAGATAATCCAGCAGAGGACTCCAAGCAATCACTGAAGGATGGCAGGACCCTAAAGCAACCACAAGACAGAGCTGAGATCTCTCAGTCACCTGTGAAGGCAGCGACACCCAAGGCAACTGTGATGGGTACGAGAAATAAACTCCACGGGCTAAGGCACTGAAGTTCTGGAGTTGTTACAACAACTAGCACTCTTCACTCTGACAAACACGCTGGCAGTTTGGAGACGGTCATGGTTACTTTTATGTGTCAACTTAACTGGGCCATGAGGCACCCAGACCTTTGGTCACACATCATTCTGGGTTGTCTGTGAGGGTATTTCTGGATAAGATTAACATTTGAATTGGTAGACTGAGTGTAGCAGTTTTCCTTCCTACTCTATACGGGTCTTGCCGAGTCAACGGAAGACCAAACCAACTGAATTGAGTCAAAAGGCTCAGAGGGAACTTTGCCTGCCTGACGGCTTGAGCTGGGACACTTGTCTTCTCCTGCTCTTGGACTGGAATTTACACCATCAACTCTCCTGGTTCTCAGGCCTTTGGAATCAGACTGGGACTACAGCACAAGCTCTCCTGGATCTCCAGCTTGCTAAGTGCTGATCTTAGAATTTCTCAGCCTCCATAATCATGCAGGCCAATTCTTACTTTATATGTATATAATCTCCATACATATACATACACAATACATATTAAATACATACACACATATGTAGGTTCTGTTTCTCTGGAGAGCCTTAATCAATACAGACACTATATATCAGATAGCTTCAGATTCCCAATTCAGTGCTGTTTTTCACTAAGCCAATATGTTTCTCCAAGAGGACAGAACATTCTCTAGGAAACTTCATATCTACTTCCTGTACCTAGAACCTCCCAGTCTTGGGCCAGCAATGACCAGTGAAAAATAAATCTTCACGAGGACACCAGGGGATCCTTAGGGATGCACAAAGTATAAGCTGTGGGTGCCACAGGATCAGCTAAACCTCTGGCACTAATGTTTGGACTACAACGTGTCTCCCAGTCTACTGCCCACTATTTCACGTGCCTCATAAGAGCACACGTGCCCAGCCGTCTGTGAGTCAGAGAACTCTATCTTGACCACTGCTTCTACATACCTAATAATCACATGAGGGTTAAATTGTGAATTATTAAGTAAAAATTAAGTTTCAGTATTGGGTGGCCTTGATATAATCTGATTTTTTAATGTAATAATCTATACACGATACAAACATAGAACCACAGTCCATTGATACAAACTTATGACAATCTACTGACTAGAATTGCTTATTTCCTGACTTCTTTGAACTGCAGATGGAGAGATAGATTAGCAGATGGAACAGCTAGTCACGAAGCTTCCACCCTTGGGCCACTGGTGAAATGGAGTCATCTGGAACTCTTTTCCGTAGCTTCCTGAAGTTAATTCTCTTCTGAGTGACAGGACTTAGTTGGACACACCTGAAACATACCTGTATAGCTGTCAGATTAAATTCTTAGGGAAAAAAAAGGAAGAACTTAAAATCAGAGAACTTAGGGATTGAAAAAGTTTTGAGGTTCATCTGGTTCTATCTTTATTTGTAAATTTTTATTTTATATGTTCCTTTTTATAGTGCCTAAACATGTGATGTAACCAATGACCGCACAAAGATAAATCAGAAAGATGGCGTGCAAAAGTATGATGCTGCGGTGGGACTCCCTCAGCTGAGTTAAGAACTTGTCACTCTTGCTTATTGAACAGTAGCTTCAGTACGAGGAAAGAGGAAGTCAAGTTTGTGTGAAATCTCTGGGAAGGTATGTCCAAGAGGTGAAGCACAGACAAGTCTACCAAAAGGTAATAAAAGAACCGTTTCTGAGTCTTCCGAAAGTCGTAGGAGACATCCAGTCAGCCTTCCTCGCCCCAAGAACAGCTAGAGAATCGCCATGGCAGCAGAATGGCAGGGCAATCAGTTCTACTTCTCAGAAACGGCAGCCTAGGAAGTTGTCCAATTCATGTTAAAAGACAGAATTGAAACTATGCTTCCCAATTTACCAAAAATAAAAAAATTCTCAATGAAGTTGTAGCATCAAGAAGCAAATCTAACTTCCTGCTTTTGTTTCTCCTTTACAGTTACAACAAATTCAGGCTTGAGAAACCTTGTGAATTAGGATCCTTCCTTGAATACCAGAAAATGAACTGACAGACTAAAGCAGCATATATTCCTCTGGACAGAGTAATTGAGTAATTTTTTCTCCCAGGTGTGTGTGTGTGATCAAAATGTCAGGCACTTTAACACACACACACACACACACACACACACACACACACACACACGTATAAAATCAAACAGTATCAGAAATTGAAATTTTGATTGGAAGTTGTATTTTACTCATTCTGAAAGACTTCTAAAAGGTAAACAGTATGTAAATATTATTTTATAAATATATATTATAAATAAAAACCAACCAAAAGAGAATTGGCTTAACTGTATTATCATCAGCAATTAGAAAACATACATTCTCTTCAAGCTCACATTATCTATAAAAATTGACCATGGATAAGGCTATAAAATAAATCTCAACAAATAGTATCAGAAAATTAATATCACGCAGGTCATGTTCTCTGATCAAAGTGGAATTAAGTTATAATCCATAAAACATGACTGAAAAAATATGAACAGAAATTTTAAATGCACTTCTAAATAATACGTCTGTCCAGTAAGAAATCTCTTAAGATAAGATGTAGAAGTAAATGAAAACGTGCTGCAAAAACTAATAAAATAGAGACCTTTGGCAAAATTGATGAAGAAAAAAGGTAAAGGCACAAATAATAATATTACAATGAAACACTGAATGTAATTAAAGGTACAGTAGATTTTTTTAAAAATCAGGGAATATTATGATTTGCCATACTATTTCATACCGTTTTCATACTAATTTTAAAATACTGGGGCAATTAATTTGAAAACTTAGAAGATAAAGAACATCTCCTGAAACATATAATCTATTAGAGCTGGTTTAAGAAGAGAAAACCTATATAGACTTATAGTCACTAATTCTTAAAATAATCCCTCACCCCCCAAAATTAAAAAGGCCCAGATGAGTTCCATCGAGTACTCAAAGAATACAATCCCAGTCTTTCACAAAATTTTCCAGAAAACAGAAAAAGAGGAAATGCTGTCCTGTTCATTTTGAGACAAGTTAAACTTTGATATCAAAACCACATACGGACAGTATAAGAAAGATTATAAGCCAATTTCATTAATAAGCATAAATGCAAAGCTCCTAAGTAAAGTTCAGCAAAACAAATCAGCACTGTAGGTTTTCAAAGTGACTAAGCTAGGGTTTGTTCCCCTCAGCAATGCAAGAGTAATTTACGATGAGAAAATCTAAACATTGTCATTTGCCACATTGACAAGTTAAAGAATAAAAGCCATAAGACTTAGAAACTAGGTAATACACATTTCTCAAGAGATGCCTAAAAATTATACAACAAAATTACTCATGCACACAAACAGAAATTACCATAAAATAGGCATAGAAATTCATAAGCTGATTTTTCAAGTTATCTACCAAAACCTACCCCCCCCCAATCACACTAAATTGGGAAAAATTAAAAGCATTTTCTTGGAAATTAGGAATAAGACAAGGATGCCTACTATTCTGCCCCTGTTTAATACAGCCTTGGCTAGTGCAGTAAGTCAAGAAGAGTACATCGGAAAGACGAAAACAGAGCTATAATCATTTGCATATTTTATGATTATCCTACATAGAAAGTCTAAAATAATCCGCAACAAATAAAAAATTAGTTTCAGCGGAGCTGCAGAATTTAAGACCAACATACAATAATAATAATTTTGTTCCCGTGCGCCAATAGTAGTTAGAAAACAAGAGATACGTGCAACACGTTTAACTAACAAAACAGCAAGTACCTAGAACACAGTGAAAAAAAGATTGATAAAAAGCAAGCAACCCAACCAAAACATTGGACAAGGTACATGAGCAGGCATTTCACAGAAAAGGAAACCTGTCAGGCCATAAAGCTATAGAACGATTCCCAACCTCACTAGGAATCAGGATATGCAAATAAAATTAACATTTCACATCCACCTGATGGGCAAACATTTTAAAAATCTGACAGTACCAAGTATTGTGGAACAACAAGAATTTTCTCCTCCTATTGATGGGAACATTAAATTAGTCCAACTTTGGAGAGCAGTTTGGTAATATCTAGCATTTCCATTCCCAGGCGCATACCCCGAGGGGTCACTCTCACAAGGCAATATAGAAAAGGGTCCCTGTATCAAAATTGTTTGTGTTGAGGAAAATTGGAAATAACCAAAAGTCTCCCAACAGAGAATATGAATTAATCATGAAATATTCATACAAAGAATTCTATATGCAGCAGTTAAAACAAAAACAAAACTGCATGTACCAACATGGATGAATCTCAAAAAACAAAGTACTGAGGGAAAAAAAAGCAAGGTGCAGAAGGATGCATATACACTACGATACCATTTGTATTAAGTTAAAATATGCTAAACAGTATTACATGTTGTTTATGGGAACATACACAAGGAAAAGTATACAAATATTCTGGCAATGATATGTGCCAGTTTGGGTGTACTGGATGCCTCTGACGAGAGAGGGAAGGGACTAGGGTTAGGGAGAAACACATTTCAGAAGATATTCAACTGTGTCTGTAATATTCTATTTCAAAAATAAAATCTGAAGTAAATATAGCAGAACAATGGGTACACTGATGTTTATTGTACTATTCTCATGCAATTTCCCATACACTTGAAATGTTTTATTTAAAACATGAATAACTTTAAAACTTCAGAAAAGACTTTATCTTAATGACCAGTAAAATTCCTAATAAATACTAAGACTTCAATACAATTTAGGCATAAAAATTGTCAAAATTCTAAATGTGAAATATAAATATCTCAGTTTTAAATATGTATCCATATTATCAAAAAATAAAACAGCTATCTAGACATAAATTGATCACAGGGTAAAAAAACACATAAATATATGCACATGAGTAGATTGGAAAGGAGCATTAAAAAATTAACAAACTTATAAGCTAGAAGGGTTTGGGGTGAAATTCTCCTTTTTTTATTTTGACTTAATGAATGAAATGTTGACTATGAACAAGCAATTCTCCAATGAAGACATACAAATGGCCAATAGGCACATGATAAAATGCTCAATATCACTAATTATCAGAAAAATGCAAATCAAAACTACAAGATATCACCTCACACCAGTCAGAATGGCCATCATTCAAAAGCCCACAAATGACAAATGCTGGAGAGGCTGTGGAGAAAAGGGAACCCTCCTGCACTGCTGGTGGGAATGCAGTTTGGTGCAGCCACTGTGGAAACCAATATGGAGAGTCCTCAAAAGACTAGGAATAGACTTACCATATGATCAAGCAATCCCACTCCTGGGCATGTGTCCAGAGGGAACTCTAATTTGAAAAGATACGTGCACCCCAGTGTTCACAGTAGCACTACGTGCAATAGCAAAGTATGGAAGCAACCTAAATGTCCATCAACAGATGACTGGATAAAGAAGTTGTGGTATATTTATGCAATGGAATACTATTCAGCAATAAAAAAATAAAATAATGCCATTTGCAGCAATGGATGGATGGACCTGGAGATCGTCATTCTAAGTGAAGTAAGCCAGAAAGAGAAAGAAAAATACCATATAATATCACTCACATCTAGAATCTTAAAAAAAAAGAGAGAGAGAGAACACAAATGAACTCATCTACAAAACAGAAACAGACTTGCAGACATGTAAACAATCTTATGGTTACCAGGGGAAAGAGGATGGGAAGGGATAAATTTGGGAGTTTGAGATTTACAGATGTTAACCACTATATATAAAAATAGATAAAAACCAAATTTCTTCTGTATAGCACAGGGAACTATAGTCAATATCTTGTAATAACCTTTAATGAAAAAGAATATGAAAACGAATATATGTACATATATGCATGACTGGGACATTATGCTGTACACCAGAAATTCACACACTGTAACTGACCATACCTCAATTTTTTAAAAAGTTGAATAAATGTTAATAAATAAATGTATTACATACTCCTGAAACGTTTTTTACTGTAGAGATAATATAGCCGCAGAGATTTAAACAAAATAGTGCTTCAGAAATGCACAGTAAAAAGTGACTGAGTTCTTTTCGGCCTCCTTCTGAATTCATTTCTTTCTGTTAAGTGATTAGATTAAACAAACAAGCACAAGACAAAAGGATGTGGGTCAAATCACTATTGACACCCCATTTCCAAGGGCAATGGCCATTAAGAACTCACCTAGGGTGATACTTTGCTATGCCTTTAATTAAGGCGGGGCTTTTAAAACTCAATTGTTCCATTCGTGTCTCGAATCAATGAGATGAAATTCACCTTTTACGTGGCCTGAATCCTGATAGCTCGGCACACTTGATAGGTAATTTAATCATCTCTGGTGTAGATGAACGCAAACTCAAATTAGCTGCTGAGATAGCTGTGCTTTTCCACTTTTATGCAGGAGCTGAGCTTCACCAACTGGCCCGCTGGAGGTGTTGTTAAAAATTTAGTGAAAGAAACAAAGGTGTGCTCTGGTGTCTCCTGTTACCCTTTCTTCTGTTACTCTGGCGGACAAAAGGCCCAGGGCCTGCCTCATGAATAATGTGACATGGAATATTCACAATCTATTTTTAATGGAGTCAAGTAATAACATTAAGAGAGATATTTGCAATCTTCAAATTTCACACGGTAACAGACACAGTAATTTGTTTTGATTCTGAACTGAGGATATCAAGATACATTTTTTTCCCAAAAAGAGCATAGTATTAAAATCAAAATTAAAATTGTACATTTATAGCATAACAAGGGATTATGAAAATGGACCAAGTTCTAAATGTCATAATCAGAGAGCAAGACCGGGCAGGTAACTAGATTTCAATCAATTCTACTTACCCCACAATGTGACTTCTTTACTCTTCAAGGCAGGTTGGAAATAATCAACCAGTACTTATGGTGAATCCTGTGAGAAGGTCGTTTGTGATCTTTATTCGCCGGGAACTTTGTTTCCCAGGACACCAGGGAGAGGTACCTGGATGCTGCAGCTGTTCACCTAACAGTTCTGGGAAATTCTCTTAAACTGCATCATAGAGTGAACAAATTCCAGTTTTGAATGCGAGTAAACTGACATGGAAAGACATGGTGTTGAAAACCAAGCGAGGACGGCCAAGCACCGAGATTGAGAGACCGGGGAAAAGTGGCGTCAAGGCCCCCCTTACCCACCAACCCAGGGAGTGGCCTTGTGTTCTGTTTGCTTTCTTGGTTCTCAAGCAATTTCTCTTCCCTCTGTGCTGTAGAGAGCAGAGCCAGCCAGGATGAAGCAGGAGTTTTTATTTTCTCTGCTTGCTCACTTAGCACCTCAGCAAGTATTGCTCAGTTTCCTCCTGGGCTCCAGGCACTGTCCCAGGAGCTGAAGTGACCACGTACATTAAGCTCTACAGGCCACTGTGTTGGCTGCTGGATGCTCAGCGCCTAGAACAGTGCCAGGCACACCCTAGGTGCTCAGTCATACGGAAGAAATCGGTTTGAATAGAAACGGACAGTCTGCTGACGGTCGCCAACGCCACGCGTGCCCTGGCAGGAAGAGCTAGCGCACAGGCAGCTGGGACTCAGGCCAGGCGGGCCCTTATTCTGGTTTCATTCTATGAGAGGACTGATTTACGCAAGAAACTCGCACAGGTGGGAGAGAGCCAGAAATAACCCAGACCCCGATTTACTGACCCTCGTCAGTCTTCAGACTTAAACTCGCCTCAGGTGAGGCAGCTCGTCAGTCTCAGGTACTGCCTCCCCCCTCCAGTCTCCACGGAATCAGAGTGGTCAAGGCTGAACTGGGATGACAGGACCCTGTCTTCCCCTTACGGTCAAGGGAACCAGTATCGGGAAGGTCAGTGGGTTTGCCAGAGTCACAGGGTGTGCTGGTGATGGCACCGTGACTAAGACTCAGTCTCTAGACTTAAGGCTTGCGATGTCTTTATTCATATGGGAGCCTTCTAGCCTGTTTAAAAACAAAACAAAACAACGGAAGCTCTCAGAATAAAGAGCCTATGCACGTGTGGGAGAACAGGGATTCTGCATGGCAGGCACTCAGGTTTGTACACCTCGCTTTCCTGCTGAGAAGAAGGCACAGAAGGAAACAAAAAGGCACGTGAAAACCAGAGCACTGGAGTTCACTCTCCTCTGGACGCTGCGTGTCTGCTTTACTCGTACACTCCGCTCCAGTTTCCTCCGGTGCCAGCTCCCCCTGCAGACGAACACAAAGGTCTTTCCCAAATTCCCTGCCTAAATGAAAAGCAATATGTAAGAGTCTTAATACTTTATTAACTTAAAACATCACTCTAATAAATATGTATTAACAAACATAATGCACTCCAGAAGGTTTAAAAACATTTAGAAACTTCAACAAAGTAAAAATACCACTTTTTGTCTCTTACATATGGAGGGTTCAAAGAGTTGAAGACAGAGCCTTCACTCCCACATGCCTGTTAGCTTAGACATCTTAAAAATACCAGTTTAACAATAAAAAAACTGAATATACACACGAGAACCTTTGAACTATCTGTTCAGCTATTTTTCAATTTGCTTGATAAAATCCAAACGGTGAGAAGGGTAGATTCAACATTCTATTTTGTCTTCTTAGAATTCCTTTGGAGAGAAAGAACAGACCCAGCTACCTGCAGGTGTGACGGTTAGCTTTTCGAAGGGCAGAGGCCAAGGCTGAGACTTTACTCTCTGGCTCCCCAGTACCCAGCACAGGACCTGGTACCGTGGTAACTGGTGGTCGGGAGCATTTGCTAAGTAAATGGACGCATCGTGTCCAAAGGCATCACTCTGTGCTTCCACCGCCTCTGAGGAAGCCTCCACAGGCCTCCTGCAGGGAGGACCTCTAATCTCTCACCACCAAGTCCACTGTTCTTCTGCTCCTTCTTAGGGCAGGCACGACGGTGGATCTTGTAATTTCAAAAGTAGGACAGTCCTTCCCCAAGTCAGTTTCTGAACCAGTCTTCAAACGGGAGAAAGGATTCCTCCGAGCTTCGTAGGCAGCACCCAGCAGGAAGGGGTTGACAGACTCCCCAGAAGAGTAAAAGCAAAACACTTGTTCTTCATTCCAGACAAAACATTAGCACGTGTCTGCCTTGCAAATGGTCGTCCCTCCTCTTCCATGCACATGTGTAGAGCAGGTCAGAGAAGGAGGGAAGCAAGCTTAAGGACCACCCTATCTGCCTGTGGGACAGGGCTGGAGTGGGAAGGGCTGTAAGGCCCAAAGTTTTATCTGATCACCTCTCGACTTTGAGACTGCAGGAGTGGAGAAGCCTATTTGGTGTGTCCAAAGGGCAGTGAGTCATTTGGTTCCCACTCCAGGCTGAGCTTTGAAAGGGTAACATCCCCTCTGGCGGCTCCAGGGAGGAGGGTGAAGGGGGATCTCGCTGGTGGGATCTGCGGAAGCTGCTGGTGGCAAGTGGGGGCTGCCCTCCGTAGTGTTGTGTAGCTGTGCGTGCGGCCAGGTGCTCATTTGAGCCCGTGCTGTGTCTCCCGGTGCCGCCTGAGGTCCACCTTCCTCTGGAAGCCCTTCCCACACAGGTCGCAACCGAAGGGCTTGAAGCCTGTGTGCTTGCGGCTGTGGGTGATGAGGTTGGAGCTCTGGCTGAACGCCTTGCCGCACACCTGGCACTTGTGGGGCTTCTCACCTACCGGGATGGAACGGGGGAGGGGAGGAAGCGTGAGTCTGTGATGAGCTAGGGGGGACTCACTGTGACCCACATGCTCTCGGCAGCAGCTGGCTGCACCTCAGTCTATGGCCCTCAAGCAGCTTGGAGGGTGACATGGGCGGCAACGCGAGTCCCGGGAAGCCATGGGCACGCCAGGGGAAAGGGAGACTTTCTGAGCCGGGGTTCCCAGCCAGAGGCCTCAAACCGTTTCCTGCTAAACGGAAACAGAGCAGAGGCCACGTGCCCTCCCCAGACTCGCAGCTGAATCTAGCCCGGGAGGACTCCCCTGACTTCAGAAGCAGAGAGCTCCCATGGCAGGTGTTCAGCACAAGGGGGGGGGGCGGGGGGGCAGGGGTTGCTGACTTTCAAACCATGTGACTGTTCTATTTGAGAGGAAGTTTTCAAATCTGAGTTTCCAAGTGGGTGTCGGTTTGAATGGACCAGTGAGCCAGCCTGCCTTCTTGCTCTTGGAGGACAACAGAATGTATCAGAAGTACGGGCATTTCTCAAAGTCCTATTTTAAAATCTACATCTGGTCCCAAGGCACTTTTTAAGGTAGCTGACACTTTTCAATCTTGATTTTACTTTCTTTCCATGAGGTTAATCACAGGATTCTTTATATACCAGCAACTCTTTACCATTGATTAATAAATAACAGAAACTAGGTTGTATTTTTCCAATATATGTGCTGTTTAACATTTGGGAAATAGGATGATTTTTCAAATAGCCTCACCATGGAACTATGGTCAGAGCTTGGCATTAGAAAAAAATGCAAAATTGATGAAGTTTGTTTTGCTGTACCCCTTTCTATCTTCATGCTTCAGATTCCTTTGATAAGGAACCACCCATCAAAACATATCCTATCCCCTTAGGGTTAAACAAATCTGAGAAACAAATTCTAACTCTAATGTAAATGTTTGATAAGGGTTTAATGTTTCATTCAGTCAAGATCTTAGTTGCATTTTGGTAAGTGCCTTGAATATCTTTACTCAAAAGGGTGAGTTACACGGAAATTTCAGGCAAGGGGGCATGATTAAAGTAGGATATTTTTCTAGATTTTCTGATGAGGGCTTCTAAATGCCCAAGCATATTTACAAACATCAATGCTGGTTGTTTGGGACACACTGCAATTTATTTTAAGTCAGTATTCATATTCTGAAGCAAAATAAAATTACAGGTCTCATATATCTCTTATAAATGCTTTGTTGACTATTAAAGAGAGTGCTCCTGGCCTTCAAACCACACCACACACAATCAGAATGTTAGGGAAAGATACCAGGAGCGGAAGCCAGAGCATTCCAGAGCCCCATGACTTAGTCTCAGTCCGACCTTTGGTAAATCATTCCATTTTTCTGAGTTTCGGGATGGTAAGAGCAGCTCCTTGTACTTTATAGGACGGCAGGGAGAATCAAATAAAGTGATAGATCTGAAAGCACTTTGTAAACGACAAAGCATTATAATAGGTAAAGAATCGCGACTATTATGCAGAACTTGCTGATGTTTTGAGGAAGGCTGATATTACGTGGATGGAAGCTCTCTATACCTATCCATCCCCTTGACTCTGACAGTAGAAGGCAATAAACGAGGGTCAAGAGCTCGGACGTCTGAGAGCAGACAGACCTGAATTTAAGTCCTGGCCCTGCTACTTGCTAGCAGTATGGCCCCGGGGCAAGTTACCTAACCCTTCTGTGCCTCATTTTCCTCATCGATAAAATGGGGGTAAGGAATAGTCTCTATCTCCCTGAGTTGCTGTGAGCATAAAATGAGATAATGCATTTAAAAAGTGCTTAGCAGAAAGCCCAGTAATTTCCTCCCCAATCAGAATAAGTGGTCAGACTCCTAAAAATGCAGCCAACAGGCCACATGTCAGTCCCTCCCCCCCAAAAGCTGGGTGGTAGCCTAGAGAAAGCCTCAGTCTCTAGGTGAACATTTAGAGCAACGCTCTGAAAGGACCAGGGAGCTTCATATTTCACCTAGAGCAGGCAGCAGTTGGAGCAGCTGCTAAACTAGTGGAAAATATTCTTTGCAAGGATAGAGAACCTGCAGCTGAGCTGCTGAGTGGCTCTTCAGCTACAACCCCAAATCAAGGCCCCTCTGGGGAGAACCAGGTATGTAAGTGAACCTAAAAGAATCTGCCTCCTTGTTTTCTGTAATGCGCTGCAGTGATTAACTCCATCTGGAAGGCCCACATCCTCCAATCATTCCAGGAACAGAATATCACAAAGGAGGTGAATCACGCTGGCCTCGGGAGACAAACAACAGCCCCCACCGCCCATCCCTCACCAGGGGCTTCTTCCAAGCCGAGGGCCTTCAGCTCACCCGTGTGGATGAAGGTGTGTTTCTTCATGTCGGACTTCTGGTGGAACCTCTTGCCACAGTACTGACAGGGGTAGGGCCGGGTGTCTGAGTGGATGAGCAGGTGTGTGGACAGCGTAGACGACCTCTTGAAGCTCTTGCCACAGATCTTACAGTCAAAGCTCCGTTCCTGTGGAGAGAAAGATGTGGCACGCCTAGTGCAACCATCTAGGCCGCCATTCCCCCCGCCCCCAACCTGCCCCGAAGTCCCCAACGCCAGGGCTCTGCCTGCCTTCAGACTGCCCTTCCACGTGGCCTGCCCCATCATCCTCGCTCCTCCTCGCTGACTTCCAGCCTCCACCCTCCCCACCCTAATCCTCTACGCCTTCAACACGTTTTCCACCCAAACACTTTTCACCCGCAACCCTCCACACCCCATGGCAATGATGTATCCCCACCCTGCTTGTTTGACACCTGTTTACAAACACTTCTCCACCCTCCTCAACAGGAGGCTCAGACCTCAGGCACTGGAGTTGCCCCCACCAGCCAGTGTAGGCATTGAAGGAGATGGGAAATACTCTTTTTAGTAAGTAAGCCTCTGTAAGTAAGCATTCTCCTGCCGTAGTTCCTGTGTACTTGTTTGCTTTCCCACCACTATCTCTCAGCCAAACTTCTATCTCCAGTAGGGGCGTCCTGTCGGAGACCCAGTGTGTTACTGAATTCTTACATGCCCAGCACCTGGAAGTTGGGCAACAAAGTTTTTATAAATGAATAAACGAAAGAACAGCAGGACAAACACTGGACGCTATAAATAAGCGGAGATTCCTTCTTTTCAGTCGGGAGGAGTCGGTGCAGATTAAGTGACTGCCATTTGATGAAAAGGAAGGAGGCCAAGAAACGGAGCTAATAAATCTGATGTATCAGCTGCAAGAGCGCATACAAGCCCTTCTCAAACCCAAAGTCATGATGCGGATCACATTCTGGAGGCTCACAATGATGTGACACCAAACTCTAGGGCTGCCTCGAGGCCTGAGCCGGCCACCAGGCGCCTTCCCTGCACGCCTACGTCCAAGCAGAGGGCCACGGCGGAGGAGACGGGGGCAGTCCCGGGGAAGTCCAAGGAGAGAGCTGCCGAGCGGAGGGCGGCGGGCGCTGCGCAGGGAAGCGGCGCTGCCCGCCCGCGGAAACCTGGACGGGGCGGCGCGGCCGTGCGCCCCGCGCTTACCTGCGAGTGCACGGCCTTGTGCTGCTCCAGGCTCACCGCGTGCCCGAAGGTCTTGCCGCACATCTCGCACGCGAACGGTCTCGTGCCGCTGTGGGACCTGCGCACGTGCACCTCGAGCCCGTGCGGTGTGGAGAACACCTGAGGCGGGTGGGGCCGGGAGAGGGCGCTGAGCGGGGCCGAGGAGGGCGGGCGCGGGAGGGGGGCCGGGGGGGGGGGGGCGGCGCGGGCACGGGGCCGGGCAGGCCAGGCGCGCGGGGCCCTCACCTTGCTGCACTTGATGCACTTGTAGGAGCCGCCACCCAGCAGCAGGCGGGTGCACAGCAGCTCCGACTCCACCTTGACGCCGGCGCCCTGGTCTGCGTGCAGCCCGTGGCCGCGCCCCTGGTACAGCACGCCCGCCGCCGGCCTCTCGTACAGTCCTGTCGCCGCGGGCCCGAAGTCGCCGTAGAGGCCCGGGCCCGCGCCGCCGGCAGCGCCGCTCCCCGCGCCGCCTCCCCCGGGCGCCCCGGCGCCCGCGCCGCCCGCAGCCCGCTCCGGGCCGTACAGCGCCGCGGGGTGGCCTGGCTCCGGGGCGCGCTCGCAGAAGAGGCCCAGGCCGGCGCCGGGCTCCAGGGCCGCGCAAGGCCGGCAGCTCTGCACCAGGTGCCGCAGGTCGGAGCCCGCCAGGCCGCTCCACGAGTACGGCTTGAAGGGCAGCGCGAAGGGCTGAGCCTCGTCCAGCGACGGGCACACCGACTTCTCCGAGGCTGTGGAGGCACGAGGGGGTGTCCAGTCAGATCGGGCTTAAAACCGCGGAGCGGAAGCCGCCCGGCGGCGTCGGCCAGGCGGCGTGTCTGCGGACTGCCCGGCACCCAGCATTTGTGCCGCAGCCCTGCGCCCGGCGCCGCGCTGGGTGCCAAAAACGCCCCCAGGATCCAACACGGGCCGGTCCCTGGGGCCTTGAGGACCCTTGGAGGCAGCCAAGCAAGCAAACAGAAAATTAAAATGACACCAAGTGAGGAGAGAGGTAAATTCCGTGCCAGGTTAAGAGCGTCCTTTCTGGCCGGACCAGCACACCTGGTGCTCCCGCAGAGAAAGGCGCGACTCGCTTCAAAGCAGCTCTGAGCCGAGCGGACCTGTGCGGGAGGAGGCGGCGGCCGCCCCCGCCCTGGACAGCGCCCGTGGGCGGGCGCTCTCCCGGCCCCTGCGTGTGGTGTTCCCACCCCGTCCTTTTTCTTTCCCGGAATCGATGAGGGAAGAAGAGGAGCAATAAATGCGGCCCGGCCAACCCTAGACGTGTCTGTCTAGGGGGCGGGGTGGGGGTGGGGGGGACGAGAAGGCGTTAACATTCCGCAAAGTAAGTAAATACCCAGTGCAGGTAGCAAAGGGGCAGCTGGAAGAAGCCCTGGGTCTTGAACTGCCTGCCAAGTACTTCCATTCCCGTTCTTGTCATAGTTTGACAGCAGAAAACCCCACAAATTTCTTAGAGAATAATTTACAATTTAAGGTTTGGCCACCTCCTGCAAGGCGACCAGCTTTGCGAATTCGCGGCCTTCTGCACCCCCACCCGTGTAAATGTTGCTAAAACCAGAAACCCAGTATGTACTTTTCTCTAACTGCATATGGATTTACAAATCAAAACTATTCACACACACCGCAGAGTGCAGTCCAGGCTGGCCGCTTCAGTAAGAAGCTGCGCTTTGAGTTTCCGTCAGAGATTCCGGCGGCACTCAGGCCTTGCGGGACGGTGTCCTGCACAGCCGAGAAGGACTCTCGGGCCGCCAGATCCCAGACGGACTCTCTGGAGCTACGGCTTTAGCCACGTCGATCACTGAGCGTGGGATGGGGCTGGGGATATCTTTTAAAACTGTTAAATGAGATCTGGAAATAACTAGCCTTTGGCTCTCCTTCCGGCACCCACAATTCGCCCCCACCCAAAGTGCAGTCACTCAGTTTGCGAGAGACTCGGTTGCTGGCTGTAAATGAAACCCGTAGGTTGGTCCGCAAGGCTGGGCTAAGCCGGCAGAACGAAAAATGAAATAGGCCCCCAATCCACGCCTGCGAAGACATAGCAGGGAGCCGAGATTTTGATCCTGGACCAGTCCCTTCCGCTTGGCGCCTAGCTAGCTCCGTCAGGTCCAGCGCCACGGGAGAGAGCATAATTTTTAAACGCAACGACTCTTTTCTCTCAGACTGCCCAGGTCTCCGTCGGAGACTTTGGGGTCTGGATCCTGGGATCTCAGCTCTTTCTAAACAATCAGCTCTGGTCGGAAAACGAAAAGTCGACGTTGCTGCCTGAGACGACTTATTTATTATCTCTCACCCACCGGATCGGTGCAAACAAATGTTAGCAATGCACAGCCCAGGTCCCACTGCCTCCAATCCAGACCCCAGACCCTGCAAGCAGGCTCTTAGTCGTAGAGAACCCGGCGCCTCCCTATTTAGCCTTTCTGTGCCCGAAGTCGCGCGGGTTCATTCTTTACGCGGGGTCCGTGCCTCCCAAAGGTTCCCTACCTGGAGACACAGAGGGCGACGGAGGCCTCCAGAAGTCTTCAAACTCGGAGCTCCGATCGCACACGCTGCCCTCACAGCTGCCAGGGGACGCGGAGGCTCTGTCAGGGGCCTCGGTCAGCTGAGACTCGGGGGACAAACGGCCCCGGGGCTCCGCCTTGGCCCCACCTGCGCTCGAGGTGCTGTCTGCGGAGAGGAGGCAGGATAGGGACTCAGGCTGGGTCTGGTGGGCTTGATGGCTTTTAAGTGGTGGCCCCCCAGACAGTGGCACCTGGGCTCCCTCTTCTCACCCCAGACCTGGCCGGAACACTCCGGGATCCAGGAGCGGGAGCAGAGAGGCCTTGGCACCTAGGCGACAAGGCCGGAAGGAACCCGAACGGTAGGAAACCAAAAAAGGGCAGTAAAGGGGCGTCAGGATGCCCTTCCCGGTTCCTGAGGGATGCTGTGGCGGGGCGCAGTCTGTGGCCCCGGAAGCAGCCCGGCCCAGAGCGCGTGCGCCCCGCACCTGCTCCGCCCGGCGCCAGCACATTCTCCAGGCGAAGAGAATAGTCGGGTCCCGGGGAGCGCGGCTGGTGGTAACTGTGAGCCTTCTTGCTCTTGACAAGGAACGAACGCGGCATGGTGGTCGGGCGCGCTCCCCACTCGGTTCCAAGGGTTCCTGAAGCCGCAGTCAGCCCACCGTTACCCGAATTCTTGCTCAGCCCCAGCCAGGCGGAGACCTGCGAGAGGAGAACAGGGTAGAAACGCAGGGTCAGCGCGCTCCGGGGCCCGGGACTGGGCAGCCGAGCAGAGAGAGAGCTCGGGCCGGGGAGGAGGGAAGAAGGCCCGGGGGAGGTGGGGCTTGCCCCCCCCTGCACTACGCTCACCAGGTGGCACTCGGACAGGTGGCGCGAGCCCGCCGCCGCCACAGCTCATCAGTGAAACCCTTCCCCGGGCCCACACTCAGGCCTCTTCCTTCTGTCTTGCCCACGCCCCTCGGCCCCTCCCCTTCCCTAGCAAAACTCGCTCTGGTAATCAAACTCTCGGAAAGCCGATGTCCCCAACGGGCCAGTTACCCCGACTCAACCACTCACTGGCTGCCTGGGTCTGCTTTTCGTACGGGGAGGAAGGAGTAGAAGCGCAGGTCAGTTTAGGGCGAGGGGATGTGTCGATGGCCGCAGACCGGGTTGAGGCAAAGTGCCAAGCCCTCCAAGAGCCAGTTACAGACTTCAGTGAAAGGGGGCAGGGACGCGACACCTCGGGCTGGCTTTAGAGCCGGGTTGAGGGGACAGCAGCAGAAGGCCTGGGGCCATTAAAGGCCGAAGATAGGAGTCAGGGAGGTAGTGTGCAGGTGGCAAAGGACCGACCCCTGCACCAAGAAGTCGCTTCCCAGCGATCTTGATCGGCGCTCACTCGTGCCCCACGCAGGAGAAACGTTGGCTTGGAGACGCGAGTGCAGAGGTAACAGGCAGGGTTCGGGACAAGACACCCCAGACTATGGAGATCTAACCTCGGAAACCAAGTCATGGGAAAAAGCACTTTCCGTTCTGCTCACCAAAAACCTTACCCTGGGGAAGTCGAGCCGGATTCGCGCGCGGTGGCTGGGAAACGCGCGGTGTCCGGAGTCCGCGGAGAACCAACAGTTTAGAGGACGCAGGAAAGCGCAGGGTGCTCCGGTAGTAGCCACAGAGCCGGGCTCCGGGCGCGGGCCTGGGAGGGAGCTGGCTGCCTGCTACGCTGCTCTCATTAACCCCCCAATCAGTTCACATAATCCCGGGGTCGAAACCTGAGCCCGGCGGGGAGGCGGGGCAGCGCCTCCGGCTCCTGCTCTGGGCTCGATCCGGGGGCGGGACCAGGCGGGCTAGGAGGTATGGGCAAAACGAATCTGCCTTCCTCTCGGGGTGAAGGCGATGGGGGCCGGGTTCACATGCGAGCTACAAGCTCTTCGGGCGCCGCGGTTCTCCGAGGTCTTTGTCTAGTTCAGGGAGCAACAAGGGCGCTGGGCATCCCGGGCCGGAGCAGGACCCTCTCGTGCTCGGGCTTCGCGCGTTAGGCTGCCTGACCAGGGGCCGCGCGGCTCCCAGGGCAGGATGTAGGACAGGGTCTAGGTCTGCCCGCCGGCTCTCTGGGCTCAAAACGGGTTCTCTTCGCACGCCCTATTGCGTCCCCTTCCTCGGAGGAACAGTGGGGACAAGCTTGGGAGAAAAGACGGCTGGGACAAGTAGCGAAGTCCCAAGTGGCATCTCCCGCGTCCTAAACGCCAGGAGGCTCCTAGGGGTGAGGGTGCCTCCCTCTTGTGTCTGGGTCGGCCCCTAGGACCTGGGCTTCAGGGTGCTGGGCTGCCCTAGCGCGCGGTTCTGCCTTCATTTTCCCCTGAGCCCCGGCGTGAGCCCTTCGGTCGGCTGTATACTTAAACACCACAAACGCAAAACCCAATTTCTTAAACAACCATGAAACTCAGAGGAAAAGGAAAACTGGGTGAAAAAGTCCCGAGGGCCCTGCGGCCTGGGTCTGCGTTGGCGCGCAGCGGGCGGGGGCGGGGAGGCAGGGGGTGAGCTGCCGGCGCCACCGCTGAATCTAGGCTGGGACCGCGCGGGATCGTTCAGGCTGGCGCGGAAGCAGACCCCCGGCCCGGGCCGCGGCCCCGCGCCTCTCTCGCACCCCGGCTGGCTCTGTCTGTTCCTGGGAGGGTGGAATCGGTGGAGGAGCAGTAGGGCCGAGGGCTGAGCGCGTGGGAAGGCGACCTCTCGCAGCAGCTGGCGGCCAGGGGCGGAGCGGGGCGGGTCGGGCCCCTTAGCGCGCGCGGGCTGGCCGGGCCTGGCTTCACCGTCAGGTCCTGGGAAGGCGGGAGCGCGAGGTGCGGAGCGGGCAGCCTCCTGGGCCCAGTTGCCACTGCCTCCCGACTAGATGTTTCCTTCCCGGTGGATCTCGCGCCCCTGCAGAACTACCAACAGCCAGGCGCGCGTCCTTTGCGCCAGACCCCAGCCCCGCGGTGCGGGTCGCGCGGGGACCCAGAGGATAGCTCTCTCTGGGCTCCTCAAGGGCGGCCGGCCGCCGGTGGGAACCCCGCGGCGCCCTCTGGTCACCCCCGCAGTGCGGGCGCCCAGCCTGCTCCCGCGGCCGCCCCCGCCAGGGTGGGAGGTGCAGCGGACCTACCTGCGGGGTCAGGGCGCGGGCACCGAGCTCCGAGAGTTTTCAAACTGAGTTGCTTTCAGGAGAGACCGCGCTCTCTCTCTCTCTTTTTTAATCTCCTTCCGAGCTCAGCCCCCAAAGCCACAAGCTTCACTTCCTGAGCGTTAAGGAGCAACTCGCTTAGCCCTGTCAGGCCTCCCCCCCAATCCCCCCAGCCCCCGTCGGGCGGCGGGGCGCGCTCCTCCTTTGCGCAAGGGGGCAGGAGGCGGACGGGGGCCCGGCTTTTCCAGCCTCCCTCCCCATGTTTTCTCTGTGGGGCGGCGGGAGATGGGGAAACTCGGAGGGCCCAGAGACCCAGGCACTAGAAATGACTCGAAAGAAAATGAACTATTCTTGGCTCCTGGGAGACTTCCGCAGCGAGAAGAAGTCACAGATTCAGGACACAGATTGCTTGGAGCGCCGGCAGTGGGAGCGCCCTGCTCCAAGGAGGTCTCCCCGCCCATCTGTCCCGGGACACCCCCCCCAACCCCGCCGCCTGCTTGGGCTGCGTCGCCCCCGGGTCGGGACCGTGAATCACCGGCCCGCGGTGCCGCCGGCCTGGAGCCCGGCGAGTGGCCGCGGCGTCCGCAGAGCGAAACCTGCCCCGCGGCCCCGAAATAGCTTGTTGTGGAAACACTTCGGGATAAATACGCCCAGCAAGGCTGAAAATACCTTGACACCCAATCCCAGAGGTTTGCTCATTTCCCTTCGGATTTAGGTAATGGTTAAATTTGGAAGAGGTGGGCGAGCGCCGAGCCCCCGGCCGAGAGGGCGCTGGCGGCGCGTCCCGCGGGCGCCCGGCTGGGCTGGCGGGCGCGCCCTCCCCGCGCCGCGCACACCCGCGCTGGGCCGGGGCCGCTCGGCCGGCGGCTGTAGCTTCCGGTGGTTGGAGCTGCGAAATTAAAGACCGCGCGGGCGGCAGGGCGCGGGGGCCGAGGCGGCGGCGGCTCGACTGAGCCCGCCCTGCCCGGGCCAGCCGGGGAGAGCCGTGCCCCAGGCGCGGGCCCGCCGCCGCCTGCCGTCCGCCCAGGCGCTCGGTCCTGCGGGGAGCGGGGAGGCGCCGTCGAGGCACCGGCCTGCTGGTGACTGCGAAGTCGGCCCTCGCTGGGATGGTGCGTTCCATGAGGGTAGGCAGCGGCTCTCAGCATTGTGTCCCCGGTAGGCTCGGAACACACGTCTGTGGGCTGAGCAAATGAATGAATGGCATTAATTAATCAATTCCATACTAGAACAGGAAAAAATTAAAACCTCACCCACAAAGAAACAAATGCAGCGACCTCCAACGCCAGAGTGCGTGTCATGATCCACAGCGTGACCTGCGGTGTGTGCGTCAAGCCTACACCCTTTCCTGAGGGGCGCAGATACTGTTACAATGGGCTTGCTTTCCTAAATGAAATGAGGGGGTGTTTGATCACTGCTTCATGCACAACCATCTCCAGTGGCAGACACCGAGAGAGGGAGTGGTGCTCTTCAGTTCTTGCAAAATAATTTACTGATTTTTAGATTAATCCAAAGTTGTCATGGAAAAAAGGCCCTTAGAGCCCTTCCCTTAGAGAATGCTATTAAGAGTGATTTTTAATTTGCGTTGTAAACCTAAAGGCCTGTGGAAAATATTTGGTTTTTGCTGCAGTGCTTCAAGCATGTTTTAATAGTTTAGACGTTTTATACAGCAATGGCTGCACACCTACTATGTGCCTGGTGCCAGACTAGACACACATCTTGTCTGACTCGCTGTCCACTCTACACTTTGTTCACTTTCTTCATACACACTTTCTTTATAAATAAATGCACAGGTAAGCAATCTTAATCAGAAAGATTACAAATATTGAACTAGCTGAAGGGAAATTAAGGTCATTTTGTTAAAATTTTTGGTTTTTGTGTGTTTTGTCCCGGCCTAAGGTATAAAAATCTTAAAGCAGTCCAACATATAGCTTACTTTTTGTCCTCCTGTCTTATGCAAGAGCAGGAAAAAAAAACTTAAAAAAAAAGATAAATGGGACCTAAGAAAATTTATTATCAACCACGTTCTAGAGAAATGGCTGAACCATTTCCTTTGCACATTAGGAAGTTCAAAGTCAAGATTTCTTGAAAAGGTGCTGTGACTAGTTAATAGTTTAGTTGAGTGCTGCTATTTGAAGTCTCAAACACATAGGGAGACTGTGAAAGGGGCAAATAATCACCTTAGAATAAATCCCTTTCATTCAGAGTAAGTCTAGTTTTCTTGCTTCTTTGCCCTTCACAGTATCTGAGTTCACAGAGTGAAACTGGGGACTGGGACAAGAAAGGAGCAGGTGGGAGGCGGATAGCAACGAATCCCCCAATCCCCCGTTACATCTTCTATGTTATGAGCCATGTGCATGTATTACCGATTCAAATAAATAAATACGCATTACAAATATTCAACCATTGAGACTTGGTCATCTCTCAGGTGTGTAGTGTTGAAATGTGATTCCTACACCTAGGGGGAACAGAAGAGGAATGTAAGAAGAGGGGCCCCAGAGAGTTTAAGAAATTTGCCCAGGAGCAGCGAAGAGCCAGGAGTTGGAAGTGATGGTAGAACAAACCTGACTGTCCACTCCTCCAAACTACCTCTCATTTACTACTACACAGAGAGTGAAGGGAAAAAGACACCCCTCGCTCCCGAAAAGTACACACTTTTAAAGCTAGGAAGAACCCCTCCCTGCAAATGCTCCTTGGAACTGAAATAATGGTAAGTAGAATGTAGGCTTGGGGCATAATTTTCTATAATTACAGGTTTTCCAAAAAAAAGGATGTTAAGTTTTACTAATTTTGTCAATAATGTATTGTTATTAAATAGCAATAATAATATATCTGTAGATGCCAAATAACAAATGACCTTCATATGGCAAATATTTCCAAGCTCTGTCCAGTGGCCCATTTATTTCAAGCAGCATCTCATAAGTCAGAATTTCCATACAACAAAAGATTTGACACATTTTAAAAAAGGAAATTTAACAGGATATTATCAGTATCTTTTTTTTCTCACGAAGATTTATAGTTACCATCTGTTTGAAGGAGGCATAGGAAGAATGGGTGATTCTGAAACCCCACAGAGGGGTGGTGCTCCCATCTTCAGCACACATTTCTGTGATGTTTGCATCATTTGGTCTTCATAGCAATGCTATCAGGAGGGGAAAGAGTCTGGGCTTTTTGTAGATGGTCATTTGTGGTATCAGTCTCCTTTCTGCCAGTTCCTAGCCTTGTGACCATAAACATTAGCTCTACTTACCTAGCCTCAGTTTCTCAGATGTTAAGTCAGAGTTCCTACCAGCCTTGTAAGCCCATGGAGAGGTCCTTTGATTTCCACACTCCCAGGCTCCTCTGGGCACCAAGATTGGAAGAATGCTCTCAGTAAGGGTGTCCGAGGTTTAACCTCCTTGTTCTGTGTCCTGATTCACTTTGGTCAACTTAGCGTAAGTGAACTTTGTTACAGCAGTTTGTAGGGACTTGGATTTTTTTTTTTCCTAATCAAAAGTCAGGGAGAAAATGAATCAATGATCTGTTTTCATTTTCAGATATTCTGTGGATTTATTTGGGGGAAAGTTAAATGGATAACTAACTTGTTTCAGAACTTAGTTTACCCATCTTTAAAACAAGAAATGCCTCCTGTGTATCAAATACCATGAGCTGTTGCTGAAGAGTAGCTGTGAGAGAGATACTGAAAGTAAAATCAATGTTTAATACACACAGTAAAAAGAAAAAAAATCACAGGATGGGATTAGGCACGAGACTCCTCTGTAAACAAGAGATTTTTTCTATAAGAAGGTGGTGCTTTACTTTTAATATATTTTTATTGTCAATTATGTTAGATATAGTTTGATAAAGAAAATAAGAAATCCTAGTAAAACAACATTTCAGTATTTTTGCCCTGCTTCTTAAAAAGAAACAAAATGACTATAATCATACCATAGATACCAATGTGTAATCTGTTTTTTTCACTGAATATTGTGTTTTTTCCTATTCTCCAGATTTCCTCTAATTGAATAAAAAACTATTTTTAGTAAAAATTATTTAAATAAAAATCATGGCATTCATATTTTATATTATCTTTTCTCATTCTCAGTTGCTATAAAAAGGGTTCTGTCAGCTAGATTGCTGTAACTCACTCAGTCACTCCTGTCTCAGTATTTACCTTGTCTTCATTTTGTACTATTTTTAATAATGCAATGGTAAGTTTTCTGGCTATTGCTTTGCCCACATTTTAAATTGTTCCTTAGAATGTATTGCTAGGTGTGGAATTTCTGAATCCAACGACGAATATTTTTTATGGCTATTGATACGTACCAGAAAAAGTGTTTCGGATAGCATGTTTGTGTAATGCAGAAGCTAAAAAAATTCCTACCACTTAGCAAACAGTTAAAAGAGTATAAAAATCAACTACGGAGAGGCTAGATGTTGATAAAAGACCAGGCATAGAGCTGGGTTTTACTTTATGCACAAGAAGTGTTTGTTAGACAGTGGCCACGCCCTGTCATACTGCTACGGTTTTGTGCTCATGGTATCAAAAATCTATTTAACTTTTGTCTTTGGATTCACTGTTTTGGTGGGTGAAGTTAGACAGAAATAAGAGTTATATATTTTTTCTGAATTTTACGAATTCAAGGAAAATAAATGCTGAGTGATTCCTTGTTGCCCCACCTGGAATTAGGTAGTGTGTCAGAGTACCTGACTGCTACTCTTGCAAACAGCAAGCTACCAAAATAAGATTCAAATCATACTATAAGCTGGAATAAGATTTGGTGGTGTCATCATTTATGGAAAGTAGGTAATGCTTCTTTATCTGCATACACAAAAATTGGGAGATAAACTAAAGAACTTTGGAGATAAAACAAGTTAATATAAGACTTACGCTACGAGTAAGACCCAATCTTGTATCAATATAAAACCTTCTCAAACATGAAGAAAAACACTATTTTCCTTTAATAAACATTTTGGGACTGATATATTTAAACCTCGTCACATTATAAAATATATTCTATTACTATAAAAAATTCAAACTCTTATGTGAAGGATTTCAAACATCTGAAGACAGAGGGGGCTGTCAGCTTTGGTGTTCAGAGTTCAAATAAGAAACGGTTAACCTCACCAAATATATATTTTTACATTGTTCCTAAGAACAGATTGACTGAATAGAGTGTCATCTCATGTGTGGGCTGCACGAAATGACTCTTCATAGAAACATACCCAGCGTGAACTTTTATGGAAAAAAAAAGGAGTAGATTTTAGTTGGTGAATGGAAAATGTAACGAGAGAGAAAATGTAAAATTATTTCTCTTTTGAGTTTTTCATCATTTCCTCCAGGATGTTTGGTGATCATTGTGCCCTGTGTTTACCCCAGATGACACACATCACTTTCAAACAGCAAAGCCCATATATATTGTAACTTTAAAAAATTACTCACAAAACACAGATGCCCTGGAGGGAATGTCTGACCCCATACCTAGAGGTAAGGTGGGAGGTGAGGCTCCTGGAAACCCCAGGCAAGCACGAGGCTCAGAGGCTCAGCCCACATGAATACCCCGGACCCTCCCTGAGAGGCAGCTCCCTGGGAGAAGGACAGCAGGGTGTCGCTCTGGTAGGCAGATCCAGCCCCGGTGCTCTAGCTCTGCAGCTTGCTGGCCTCGCGAAGGAGAGAAGGAAAGGCTGGGTGTTGTCAAAGAGTCATTTCTGTTTCCTGCGTTAAGGACACCAGTAGTTGAAGAAGCCCAGGTTCTGGTAACTAGCAGCTTTTTTTTTTTTTTTAAACACAACCAAATCTGTTGATTCCCAGTCTTATCTCTTTCCACCAAACCACGCTGCTCGTTCCACATCCAGCACAGGGAGGAAAAGCCATGTGCCTGTTAGAGGCTTGGGAGGTGATAAGGATGGTGGAGATCCAGCTGATCACTAGGTTTTATTGGTGGAGGAGAGGGAACGCATTTCCTCACCCCCAGCTGCAAGCTTCTAACCAGTCCCCCCGCAGCGTGGGGTTATCTGGCACGCTGCTCATCACGAGCTCAGAAGGCAGCATTAAGTGAACAAGTTGCAGAAAGCAGAAGGGCTGTATGATAGACCACTTGTAAAGCTGGTGAAAGAGAACATTAAAACACGCTTCCACAGCCCACCACCTGTAATGTTTTGGAGTGTTTTTTTCTAACCTTTGTGAAAAAAGAATCTGGATGTATATTTTGCACACATGATCATTTTATATAATTATCTATCTAGATGATGTGTTATGATTTTATTTATTAACATTTTACTAAACAATTGGATTGTTTCTCTTCTCCCTACTATAAATAATGCTGTGATTTAAGAAAAAGAAAAGAACATTACATTTGGGTTTTTATATATGTATAGTTCTTCCTTTAGGATTGATTGTCAGCAGTGGAATTACTGCATTAAAGGATAAGTACCTTTTAATGAACACAATGAACACATATTGACAAATTATCTTCCCAAATGACTCCTCCTGCCAAGAAAAATTGTAACTATCATAGTAAGTGAGGGGCGGCAGAATGTAGTAGCTGAAGGCACAGACTGAGCCAGATTTGGACAATCTAGAAATCCTGGCCCTGTCATTTATTATCCTTGGATGAGTTCCTCGGGCTCTCAGTGCCTCAGTTTCTTCATCTGTGAACATGGCTGTAATCAGAGCACCTACCGCACAGGTTGTTGAACTGCACGGATTTAACAAGTTAACAGACGTGGAGCACCGAGTAGGCGTTTACTAGATGCTAGTTATTATCACTACACACCAAGCAACTTTCTACGTTATCTTTAACCGTCCCAGTAAACAGGCTGCGGAAACAGGCTTGGAGAGGTTTGCCTTTCCCCGCTCACATGGCCAAAGAAAACCCAGGCTCCAGGAGGTAGGCCTCGGGGCCTCCCAGTGTGGGAGCTGCAGCTCCTACATGCCAGACAGTGGCCAGGACTTGCCAGGAAGCATTTTAATGTGCATATCTGACATCCTCCTTCAGACGGCCCACCTGAGAGGGGCAGGCTCCCTTCCCCGGCACACAGACCTCCTCTCCCACAGGAGGCCTTGGGTGCTGGGCTTTCGAAGATTATTTCCAGCTCTCACAGTCTGTGTCTCCAGCAAACTGAGCAGTTTATCGAGGCTGGGGCTGATAGAAAAGTGGCAGAGTCATTGCCTCTTCCTAAAATAGTCTTATAAATAAATAAATAATATTTTTTAAAATTCCTCTTCCTAAAGCGCTCTCGAATGTTCCTGGTGTTGGGTACGGGCCCATTCAGTGGCAGGGGCCTCCATGAGGTTTCCTTCGAGCTCACCCACCACACACACACGCCCCTGTACTCTATCTGATGAAAGCACTAGCTGGGCTTCTGTGCGAAGCAGGGGTTTGCTTGTGCACCACGTGGTCTCTCCGCTCACTAGTGGAAGAAGGAATGTCCTGGTGGCAACAAGGAAACACAAGGGACAGCACCAGAGTGAACTCCGCCTCGGGACGGCAACCCGGGCGACCATGCGGAGATTGGGTTTAACGCGGTCCCGGAGGCCTGGAGGATGGAAAGGCCCCTCCACAGGGGTATGGGGATTGTGGGCTCAACCGCACCATCCGATTTAATTCGGAAGATATTTGCTGAGCACTGGGTGACGTGCCATGTGTGCCATGGCACATGCAGGGTGCAGAGATGGGTGTGGGGGCCTCTGCCCTCTTTTACCCACAGAGAAGTGCATATAGCAGGGAAAGCACATAAAGGAGAAAATGAGTGAATGAAGACTCTCTGTCTCCTATCGCAGGCCTCAGAGATGGCCACGGCCTGGCACACAGGGACTTTTCTCTTGACCGGTGTGATGGTTAATTATGTGTCACCTTGATTGGGCTAAGGGGTGCCCAGATATTTGGTAAGACATTATTTCTGGGTGTGTCCTTGAGGGTGTTTCCTAAAGAGATTAGCACTTGGATCGGTCGGCTGAGCCCAGAAGATCATCCTTACCAATGTGGGCTGGCGTCATCCTGTCTGGTGAGGGCCCTAACAGAACAAAAAGGTGTGGAGGAAGGGTGAGTTTTCTCTCTCTCTCCCTCTCTCTCTCTCCTCTTCTCTTACCCTTGGACATTGGAATTTCCAGTTCTCAGGCCTTAGGACTCCAGAGGCCCCCAGTTTTCGGACCTTCAGCCTCCGTCTGGAGTTACACCATCAGCTACCCTGGTTCCCAGGCGTTTGGCCACAGACTGAATTATACCACCGGGCTCCTGGTCCTCCAGCCTGCGGACTGTGGGACTAGGCCTCCACGACAGTGTGAGCCAAGTCCTGTGCTAAGTCTCCTCACGAGACACCTGGATACATCCTACTGGTCCTGTTTCTCTGGAGAAGCCTGATGAACCAGTCAGCACCCGTGCGCAGCTTCTGCTACTGATTTGAAACTCACGTAATATATGAGGCTGGGTTTAGGATTTGGGCGCATCAAAATATTCGACCAGTTGCAAAACGATGTGATGTACTTTTTGCACAAAGGCATCTTGGCTTCTAGTTCCAGAAGCATTTTGTCGTTGGGACTGTAGAAAAGCACCTATTTGATTCTGGCATATTGCAGGATACCTGTGTAGCCAAACTTCTCTGCTCTTGCTAAGATTCCCTGAGGAAGGGGTCAGGGAGGGTAGGTGGAAATATTTTCTTTCTTTCTTCCTCCTCTCTCTTTCTTTCTTTCCTTCTAATGACAAAGTTGAGATTACCATTACTATTGACTATTTTTGGTACCAAGATCAGATATATTTCTCTCTGGAATCCTAAAAAGTGGTTATTGTGTGATAGAAAGGAACAACGTTTTCACACCTCCTTAAAATAGATGCAACAAAAGTTGCTGTTTCTCACACACTCAATATACAATGTTGATATCACACAAAAGTACAAATTGGTAAAAATTATACTTCAGGAAATGATGGCACTGTCTGGCAAGGTGCCAGCTGTCTAGTGAACTGGTTTAATCCATGGATATGTTTTAGACTGACGGAAAAAGTGCAAAAATTGACGTATGCTTGAAATAATCCTCCCTGAAAATTGCTTCTCCTTACTGAGTTTTTAACAAATATTGGGTGACAAAATGAGATTACACTCCCAGCCAAATCCTGGAATGTAGCTATTCTAAGTTGTCTTAAATTCAGACACATATGCCTTAATTGACAATTCAAGAATAGAGTTTGACCTATTATGAAAGCTGAGGTGCCTAAGGACAGCTGGCGGGGTGAAAGGCTTTTCTCACCCACAAGGGAAAGCCACAGTCAGGTGTAGACTTCTCCTGAGGAAATAGTCTGGAGTCTTTGTAGCACACAAATCAGGCCCTCAAAGGTCACATCCAGAGAACATGGTCACAGCTACATCTTCCTGACTTTGTATTTTCAATACAGAAAAGTTTAAAAAAATAGTACAATGAACATCCAAATAATTCTAACCAGATACAATTCCAACATAACCTTAACATAAGCTCTAAATAAAAATATTAACACCAAAATAAAATCTTAACTAAGCACCCTTGGAAGTCATAACTTTTAGTTGGAATATTTCTTGCCATATCTACCCTATAGGATGAAGTATCTGTGATGTGTATGGAGCTAATTAGACAAAGTAACTTATATAACATTGTTAACCAGTTAAAGATGAGAAATAACTACCAAATGTAAATTTATTTTGCAAATATCTGAGCTCCCTGGCAGTGATTAGCCAAGAGGGTTTTATCAGGAGCTCTGAGTTTGAGATAATAAGAATGGTCTTATCTGCATTGAGAAAGGTGCTTGCTTTTCGGTGTTTTACAACAGAAGGCAGTTGTCTTTCTCATCTATGACACCTGTTCTATTGCTCAGGTTCTTTAAGATTTAATACAAGCATTAATAGGGGGCAGCAGGATTGAGTGTATCTGTCTTGAACTTGTACAGACGGACCTGTAACCAATTCCTGCCAACAGATCGAAAGGCTGAGAAGGTTTCGAAGGAATACAGTGTTGCATGTAATAGACAAGCTATGTCTAGAGTCTGCCTGTTCCTTACGTGCAACATCAGCCAACATGAAAAACCCAGGCTAAAAATTCGTCAACCAAGCTAATAACTAATTTTGGGGGGGTTGTGGACTATGAGTTCTTTCCCCATATTATCTCGTTGAATACAACAACCCTATGAAGTAGGCAGCGTTATTATTATTCTTCCTATTTTATGGGTAAGAAAACTGAGGCTGAGAGGTAATTCTGCCCAAAGTCACACAGTTACTTAATGGGATTCAAACCTAAGCAGATCTGATGTTAACGCCTGACTTTTACCACTGGTTATGCTGCCCCCACTGGAGTAAGCAAACATACTAGGTGGTCCTGTATTCAGGCTGGCTTTTTAAGACTTGAGCTACATGCTGCCCTTATGCCGGCACGATGGTGTCTGCAGAAGGAACAAGTCGGCAGTGCCTCTTGTTTCTGAGGATCAGAGCTGGCAGTTCACAACTATCTTAAACAGCTCTAGACATAAAGTCTTGGGTACTTTGTTCTCTCTTATAAACTTCTATTGTTGTATCATTTACATACGTAAATGTTAGTAAAAGTACACACAGCTTAAGGGTATAGCTTGGTTAACCCTTACGTACTGTATTGCCACTTCAAGACCTAGAACATTTTCAGTACCTTGGGCGCTTTATTGAATTTTTATTTTTTAACCAGGTGCTTAAAGTGGGAGTCCATTCTGGTTAGAAACAGGCTTAGGAACTACAAACACCCAGGCCATTGACCTTGGTTTGCAGAGCGAGGTGACGTGAGCCTTCCATGAGCCAGCTCACATGTGGATGCCCCTCCACCATCTTGCCCTGGAGAATGGATGGCCCGTCTCAATTTTTCCCAAAAGTTCATAGCAAAGGAGGTTTTATGGTTTTTGTTTCATTTTGTTTTCATGGAAAATATCAAACGCATATTGATAGAATAGTAAAATGTGCCCCATGAATCCATCAACCAGCTTCAACAGTGAATCTCTGGCCAAACTTGTTTCATTTATCTCCCAATCCACTGCTCTCCTTCTCCACCTGTTTTGAAGTAAATCTCAAATATCGTATCACTTCTATAAATATTTCAGGACATCTCTATAAAGAATAAGGACCCTTAGCAAAAGCTTTTGAGGCAAGAAAAATTACAGAAGATCTTTACTTTTATGTGTTAGGTGGCCGTTCCAGACTTTGGTTTTTCATCGTTGATCCTAGGGTTTTCTCGGCTCTTCAGTAGTCCTGGACAAATCACGAGTAGGAAGGTGATACATTCACTTTCAGGAAAACTGGTTATGAGTTTTCCACACCCAAAGAAGTTGATGTAAAATTCACCAAATGGTAAATCACCAGGTGTTTGAAAGCTCTCGGCCACCTTACTCTCCTCAGTGCCCTGACCGCCCTGATCGAATTCTTAAGTATTATGGCTCTAGGACAAGGATGCTCTTAGTTAAGCTGAAGAAAAGATAGCTCTATATGTAATCCAGACTATTTGTTCTAAGGGTGGTCAGAAGCATAATGGTAATAATAAATGTTATGACTATAATCCATGAAGATGTCGCTCAAATTAGAGAGGAAATCCCCCCAAATCTATTCAATGCCACCAGTTTCCATTTACAAAGAATATATATCTTCAGTTTAAATTAGCTTATTTGTTTCCAAAAGTATGTTCTACAAGGAAAATGAACATTCCTTCATGTTACTAATGGGAATGTCAATCTGCGGAGGGTAAATTGGCAATGTGTGTCAGAAAAACATATTTTAAATATACACACCCTCTGATCTAGGAATTCTACTTTTAGTAATATAAGGACATAGGATGTGTGTTACAGCTTCCTTTAAGCAGATTCATGGCAATAATTGGGAACACATGTCCAACAATAGACTATTGGTGAAATAAATTAAAGAATGTTTATATGACGAACAGCCAATAAAATATGTAGTAAAAGGGGGGGGAGGGTGGGAAGGGACAGACTGGGATTTCAAAATTTGTAGATACTGACAGGCATATGCAGAACAGATAAACAAGATTACACTGTACAGCACAGGGAAATATATACAAGATCTTGTGGTAGCTCACAGCAAAAAAAATGTGACAATGAATATACGTATGTTCATGTATAACTAAAAAATTGTTCTCTACGCTGGAATTTGACACAACATTGTAAAATGACTATAACTCAATAAAAAATGTTAAAAATGTAGGAAAAAAATCAAGTCACATAACAATGCGTACGTATATTTTCAGTTTTAAAAAATAACTAACTAAATAAATAAGGAAAACTGGAGAGAAGAAGACAGGAAAGTTAGAGGAGCAATCCAGGGGCCCCAACATCCCACTAATAGTGTGGAAATTATTACAGGAATAAGAAAAATGTCTCCAAATCTAAAGGACATAAGTCTCCCTATTGAAAGGATCCAGTGAGGACTCAACACGATGAATGAGAAAAGCCCCTATGTCAAGGCGTATCACTGTGAAATCTTAGCACCCAAAGATACTGCAACCCCTGCCATACTGCCCAAACTATCAATCAAATAGAATAAAAACATTTCCAGACTAGCAACATCTCACAACATTTAACTCCCATGCACCTTTCTGGGGAGCAACTGGAGAATGTAATGTAATTTACCCAGGATTTAGAATTGATGATGAAGATGAGAAAAATTCTGTCATTTACTAGCTATATAACCTTGGGCAGGTTACTTACACTCTTGATTCTTTAATCTCTCCAGTTATGAAGTGAAGATAATTATATTGTTTTGAGGATTAAATGACTTAATATATAAAAAACAATTAGCTGGATGCAATGTTTTATCCTGTATTAGATCCTGGAATAGAAAAAAGGTATGTTAGTGGGAAAACTGGTGGGATCTGAATAAAGTCTGTAGTTCAGTAAAAACTATGTACCATTGATTTTTTTTTGTTTTGACAAGTGTTCTATAGTTACGTTAGACATTAGGGGAAGCTGGGTGAAGGGTATATGGCAACTCTCTGCAGTATCTTTGCAGCTTTACTGTAAATCTAAAATTTTTCCAAAATAAAATATTTGTAACAAAAAAAGTACTTCTCTCCTACCTTACACCACTTACAAGATAGACCATCAACCTAAATATAAGGGCTAAAACTATAAGACTCCTGGAAGAAAACACAGTGGCCTTGAATTAGGCAATGTTTTCTTAGATATGACACCAGAACCACAAGCAACCAAAGAAAAAAAAAGACAAAATTGACTTTATCAAAATTGAACACTTTTGTGCTTCAAAGGACACCATTAAGAAAGTGCAAAGAATAATTTAAAAAAAAGAAAGTGAAAAGATAGCTCAGGGAATAGGAGAAAATATTTGCAAATCATATATCTGATGAGGGACCTGTATGCAGAATATACAAAGAATTCTTACAATTCAATAATAGAAAAACAAACAACCCAATTAAAAAAATGGACAAAGGATTTGAATAGATATTTCCAAAGAAGATATACAATGGGTCAATAAACACATGAAAAGATGCCCAACTTCATTAGCCACCGAGGAAGCGCAAATCACAACCATGGTCAGATGCAGCGTCACACCCGCCAGGATGCCTAGAATAGAAAAGGACAAAACAAGCAACTCTCCAAGGAAGACATACAAATGATCAATAGGCACATGAAAAAATGCTCAATATCACTAATTATCAGAGAAATGCAAATCAAAACTACAATGAGGTATCACCTCACACCAGTCAGAATGGCCATCATTCAAAAATCCACAAATGACAAATGCTGGAGAGGGTGTGGAGAAAAGGGAGCCCTCCTACACTGCTGGTGGGAATGCAGTTTGGTGCAGCCACTGTGGAAAACAGTATGGAGATTCCTCAAAAGACTACGAATAGACTTAACATATGACCCAGTAATCCCACTCCTGGGCATATATCCAGAAGGAACCCTACTTCAAAAAGACACCTGCACCCCAATGTTCATAGCAGCACTATTTACAATAGCCAAGACATGGACACAGCCTAAATGTCCATCAACAGGTGACTGGATAAAGAAGAAGTGGTATATTTATACAATGGAATACTACTCAGCCATAAAAACCGACAACATGATGCCATTTGCAGCAACATGGATGCTCCTGGAGAATGTCATTCTAAGTGAAGTAAGCCAGATAAAGAAAAATACCATATGAGATCGCTCATATGTTGAATCTAAAAAACAAACAAACAAAGCATAAATACAAAATAGAAACAGACTCACAGACATAGAATATAAACTTGTGGTTGCCAAGGGGGTGGGGGGTGGGAAGGGATAGATTAGGATTTCAAGTGTAGAATAGATAAACAAGATTATACTGTATAGCACAGGGAAATATACACAAGATCTTTTGGTAGCTCACAGAGAAAAAAATGTGACAATGAATATATATATGTTCATGTATAACTGAAAAATTGTGCTCTACACTGGAATTTGACACAACATTGTAAAATGATTATAAATCAATACAAAATGTTAAAAAAAAAAAAAAAGAAAGAAAGAAAAGGACAGGCAGTAACAAGTGTTGAGGAAGCGGAGAAACTGGAACCCTCACCACAGTGTCCACGGGCCTGTAACATGCTACAGACGCATAACAGTTTGGTGGTTCCTCAAAATATTAAACAGAATTACCATATGCCCCCGAAATCCCACTCTTAAGTATACGCCCAAGAGAACTGAAGACCGAGCCCACACAGAAGCACGCGCACGGACGCTCACGGCAGCGCAGAGCTGTGAGCGCCCGCGTTCGTCAGCCTGTGAGCCCAAGTGAACAGAGCGCACCCGCACCCCGGAGCGTTCGGCGGAGAAAGGGGTCAGGCACTCACACACGCACAGCGTGAACGGGCCTCCAGAACAGTATGCGATTATTTTTTGCAGAAGGTCACATACTGTGTAAGTCCATCTGTAAGAGATGTCCTGGATGGGCAAGCCCACAGAAACAAAGCGCATCTGTAGTTGTGTGCTGGAAGTCGGGGCAGGGGGAGGGGAGAACAGAGAGTGATGGGCCTTCCTCTTAGGAGTGATGAAAATATTCTGAAATTGGTGTGAAACGTTATCGCTACTGCTAATGGCTGAACAGCTGTGCATATACTAAAAATTTTGCAATTGTGTACTTTAAAAGGCAGAATTTTGTGATGTGTGAATTATACACAATATAATAAAGCTGTTATTTTGAAATGCCTTTAGGCACAAAGTACCATGTTTCCAAATATTTACTGCTTCTCCTTCGAGGAGTTTTAGTCGTGTGACTTACCTTAGCCAATAAAATGTGACTGGAAATGACATGGATCCCTTCCTGGCAGAAGCTTTGGGAGCCAGCACACGGTTCACCACATCACTGTTGCTTCCACCGTTAACAGTCATCCACGTTCGAGACAGCAGTGGCTCCATCAGCTTGGTTCCTGGAGGAAACATGAGGTAGGGCAGAGCAGTGGCCAACTTTTGACAGACGTGTATGTAGCGTGAGTGAGAAATGACGTGGTAAGCCAGGAGACTTTAGGGTATGTGTTAATAATGACAACAACAGCTAGCATAATTACTGCCGCTGGCAGACACGAGGAAAGAGAGTGTCGGGCCATCACCGCGAGCACATTTATGTGGATGTGCCGTGTAGACAGTGGGACCGCAGAACTGGGGTGCAGACGAGAAGCCAGAGCAGAAGGAACATTCAAACCCGTACCTGCGGACTGAGGGGCCCACGTTGGTTCTGGGGAGTCAGAGATGCTGTGCGCCGTGGGCTAACGGTCACGGAGCGCTTTCTAGGGGCCAAGCCCTTCTGTGCTCTGGTACTTGTCTCCAGGCTCATCAAAGAGCAGTTTGGTGATGAATAAGAAGCTTCTCCAATTCTGACCCACAAATAAACAATTCTATTTTAGAGAAATCAGTGAAGCAAATGAAAGGCTGTGGGATCCGTTTAAAATAGCGACAGAGTGTCAAGGGCCGTGAGCCAGACCAGACATCACACCTCCCCGCGGCCCCTGTGGGCCCGTGACTACTCCACCCCCAGCGTGGCCGGAGCGCCCGTCCACGGGGCACAGCGGGACGGCAGCTGGCCGGGACAGGGCGGGGCTGGGCCTGCCTTGGCCTCCGAGTTGGCTAAGAGTTACCTGGGGGGAAACGCATCATGTTTTTCTCTATACCGAGATGCTCATGCTTCCCATCACGAACCCCCGCTGCCTGGGGCGCCCCCTCCCCGCCGGGCAGCTGCCTGTGCGTTCCTGCAGCAGCTCGGGCTGATGAGGCGGGCAGAGGGGTGGGCTCTGAGACCCCTTTTGGCCGAGCAGCCTGCTCCTGACCGGAGGTTTATCTGGGCTCATGTGTAGCGAGGAGGCTGCAGAGACAAACTCAGGAACCAAGGGGTTGAAACTCTCTCTGCCGAGTGCGGGTGGCCCCATCCTGAGCTCCGGTGAAGGGCTGGGAGTTTATAAAACAGGGCAGGCAGGTCCTCCACACTCGTGCCTTGAAGAGAGAAGCGCAGCCAACACCGAGGATGGCCACCTCGTCCGGTCCCGGGTGGGAGTGGGAGAGGTGACACCAGAGACCAGGAAAGCCTCTGCCTGGGGAGAAGGAAGAGCTCTTCGTGGGGGAGAAGATGAGGCTGGCGGCGCAGTGACCGGACCGGCTGCTCTGCCCACCTGCCGAGGAGGGAGGGCTGTGTGCAGGGGCTGCGGGCCCAGCCCCTGAAGCAGGGGCAGGAGCAGTTAGGAGCTCCAGGTGCATCTCAACTGCCACAGCATCTCTCAGCCTTGGAGTCTCTCATGTGTACAGTATGCATTTCCTTTGAAAAAAAAATCAGAGAAGCAACATCTTGAAAGTCAACTAGTTTCTTTCCACCTGGCCCTGCTGTCTCCTCTTCCTAAGGACAGCCTCAGAAGAAGACCCTTGCAGTCTCTGAAAAAGTGGCCAGCCTGGGGTGTCAAGGGGGTAAGGACAGTCTCTGACCTTAATATGGACACGGTAGCAGTTACCTTGTAAGAGTCAGCTCAGGAGGATACATAGAAAAAGGTTCTCTGGGCCTGAAATCCCACACACACCCTCCATTTCTGGACGTCCTTGGTAAAATCTAGAGTGCAGCAGAGATGAAGTCATACACTCGGAGCGGATAGCATCGGCACCTGTGTAAGAGCAGGTCACAGGGGCTCACAGAGCAGTGGTGGCAGGGTCATGGCCCTGCCCTGCCGCAGGGTGGGGCTTTTGGGCGGGCGAGGAGGAAGGAGGGGGACGAAGGTGGTCCTCCCCCTAGGTTGGACGTAATCTCTGCATTCTGACGTCACTGTGTCTGTATCTCTCACTCCGCGCTGGAGAACAGGAGTGGGTCTGGTTCGTCTCTGCCTCCTCAGCATGCCTGGTGGACGCGCCCAAGCAGCGTTCGGTCATTAGAGGGCTCCGGAGTGAGGCTGGCTGCACTGGGATCCTGGGTTTTCTGCCAACATTTGTATTTCAGATGTTGTTTATCCCATTTTAATAGTGAACAAACTGAGGTACAGCGATCCATTCAACTATTCATTTACTCATTCGACAGATATGTACAGTGAGCCAAGGCACTGTTCTCAGTACCGGGGCGAAGAGACAAAAACTCAGACAGCCTGGATTCTAGTGCGAGCAGACAGAAGCCAGAAAACGCACAGGACGCCAGACGGCTACCAGCGCTGCTGAGGAAACAGCTGGGAAGGGGCTTTTTCAGAGGAGGTGTCAGGAAAGGCCTTCTGTGCGGTGATAAGAGCAGAGACCAGCGCATTAGGGAGCTAGCCCGGTGGGATGTGGCAGAAGGCCACGGAGGAAGGGGTAGGCCCAGGGCGGGAGCGCAGTGTGCAAGGAGCAGCAGGGAAGCCACGAGGCCCTGTGATTTACCCGGGTTTCAGCAGCACAAAGCTCGAGCCCAGTCCAGTACCAGGGTTCTACACCTGAAGAATCTTCTTGCTTCTTGGGCCCTGCAAATTTGGTAGCTCTTCTGGTTTTTAGCTTTTTTCCCCCCTTCTCTATATATTTGAGCCTATTTAATTTATAGGCTGACTCTGAGTTCTTAGCTTGCCTATTTTTTAAAAACTATTTTGACCATTTTCAAGTGTACAATTCAGTGGCATTAAGTACATTCAGTGTTGTGCAACCATCACCATTATCTGTTTCCAGAACTTTTCCACCATTCCGAACAGAAGCTCTGTGTCCACTAAGCAGCAACTTCCCTTTCCTGCACACTCCTGCCCCCGGTTAACGTCTGCGTGTTGGGTGTGTGAGCAGTGCAGACCCACCTGTGAGCCTGTCTGTAAGCTTGCCACTCTAGGTACTTCCTACCAGTGGAAGCGCACTGTGCGTCTGCTTCCTTCACTTAGCATTTCTCAAGGTTCATCCATGTAACAGGTATCAGAATTTCATTCCTTTTTATAGCTGAATAGTGTTTCATCGTTTGTGTACACCACATTTTATTTACCCAGTCATCTGCTGATGATCACTTGTTTCCACCTTTCGGCTCCGTGCATAGTGCCAGTGTGAACACTGGTGTACACCTATCCGTCTGCCTCCCTGTTTCCTTTCGTGTCTATGTCCAGAAGTGGAATTGCTGGACCATATGGTAAATCTATGTTTAGGGTTTTTTGAGGAATTGCCAAAACCTTCCACAATGTCTGCCCCACTTTACATTCCCAGCAGCAACGGACAAGGGCTCCGATTTTTCCATATCCTTACCAACGCTTGTTACATTGCGTGTGTGTCTTAACAGCCACCCTACGGTGGCTCATCGTGGTTCAGGTTTTACTTTTCTCACCGACTACTAGAAACAGTCAAATTTGTTATCCATCTTCAATAGGGTGTATATATTTTTAGTTTTGGTCCCAGTGGCTTTTTGGTTTTTGACCCCACTTCTAAATATATACCAGAGATTCTCAATCAGGGTGGTTTTTATTCTCGGTCCTCCCCTATTTTGGCAACTGGAGACATTTTGGGCTGTCACAGCTTAAGGAGGGGGTGCTGCTGGCATTTAGTGGGCAGAGCTCAGGGATGCTGATAAACATCCTACAACGCAAGGACAGCCACTTGCAACAGTTTGGCCCCAAATGTCAGCAGTGCCAAGGTAAACAAGCCCTGAACTACAACCGTCTTGTCATGTTTCGTGTATCTTTACAAAGTGCCTAAAATCCTTTTGGGAATAAGCAGACTATATAATGAACTACTGCTTCTGAATTAAATGATATTAACATTGTGATAAAGATAACGAAGGCCTAACTTTCTTTTTATAATTGCGTCTGTACATATATTCAAATTATATACTTAAATGTATTTATTGAATTAGTTGCTAATTTAATAACCTAAAACACAATGTGAAATGAAAATATTGCCATTAATATCTTCAAATAATTAGCATGTCTGAGAGACTTGGCCTTTGTTAACTGGGAAACTGTGCACCAGGCTCTCTGTTTGGCACTGACTATACATGGGGTGGCCAGGTGGACACGGTCCCCACAGCCACGGAGCACAAGCCTCACGAATGAGTGTGTGATGTTAGGCCATGCATTTTAAAACAGTTTTAAAAAATTTCCTTTACATATGTTAATTAATTAATTTATATTGGTGGGGGGAGGTAGTTCGATTTACCTATTTATTTTTAGAGGAGGTACTGGGGGCTGAACCCAGGACCTTCTGTATGCTAAGCTTGTGCTCTGCCACTTGAGCGATACCCTGCCCCCTTAAACAGGTTTTTTAAAACAGATGTCTCTGCCCTTTTAAGTTGAATAGTTTAAGGAAACAAATTTTAATAAAATGGAACATTTTAATTGTTTAAAGCAAAGGCACAAGTAAACATTTCAGGTTATCATACAATGTTGTAATAAGAAATTCCAACAGTAAAATGAAACACATTATAATTCTGCATCTCTATAGCACATCTAGTGTATTATTCTGTTCTCTCTTCTTTGGAGTGAAGAGAAGGGGCAGGTAGATCAATGCATGGGATGTAAAACCTGGATGATAAACAGCGTCCACTCTATTTCTAACCAGAAAACTTAATTTCAGTAGAACAAATTAATTTTAAAAAACTGTTTCATTAATGACAGAGCAGCAATAACTTTCAGGCTAAAGCTCATTGATTTAACAAAGTAAATCACTGATTTCATGAACTGTTAGCTGTCAACATCTGATGCCTCCACAGTAATCAAACCGGCCAGGAAAGGGCTTTACCAAAGCACAACTCATACACTTATTTTACTTTAAATCTAAAAATTATAGTGCATTATGTAAAAAGTAAAGAAGAACGAGGAACCAAATCATTTCTTATGTCAGAAAGAAAACACTTAAAAAGGCCTAGACTGTCTTTTCAATCAAAGGCACTATCTGGAGAGTGACAAGCTGTATCATGTTCAGAGCTAAGAAAAAGTTGTTTTTTCTCCCAAAAGAGCCAGCCAGGTAGCTGGGACTTGATGTCTCAATTGGTCATCAAACAGTGAGCGCCTACTACATGTCAATAAAAAGGGTCGAAATGGTGTAAACTTGTATCTTTGATGTATTTTTCTAGGAAGAAAAACTTCACTAATTTTTTACAAAGCTGAAATACTTTCTTGATGTATGAAGTCTCTTGTTTCATCGCCTCAATGCAATTTCCATTTTATTCAGATGACTTGTGGTTTTTACTCTCAGCATTTCACCCCATGATGGCAATGATACCAGGAAATAACTATCCCAAGGGGGTAAATATTTTGTGAGTTTTAAAAAGTTCATTTCATTCCCCCAACCCGCTGAGTATTCCTCAACTCTAAATGTTTAACAGAGTAATATTTAAGTGACACAAAAATACCAGAGATTAAATAAATAAAATCTGTCAAGAGAGCATTGTCCAATGCCTCAAAGTCTTAATTTGAGTGAAATGGAGTCAAATCAGAACACAGTCTCTATTCTATTACACCCTAAAGGACGGGAAGATTTTAAATCCTTCTGAGAAGTATTTGAATCAAAGATCTTAAATGAGAAGATTGTTGTTTCTAGTTTTTCATTGTCCAAATTACAGAAGTCTCAACAGATTAAGGTTTACTTACTGTGATTCCTTTGACAGCTAATTCCTAACCAGAAACAGTACCTGTGAAATTCTCTAAGAATATCTTTCAAGGTTTAGAGTTGAAACGTGATTCTAGAAAGATATTCTTCCTTTTAAAGTAAAATTGTAACACTGACTCAACGAAGCACATCTGAGGGCCGATGACCGCGCGCTCAAGAACTGTGCCGGGATTCCGGAACTCCTTGCTGTCTCTCTCCATCTCCAAAGGCACAGATGTCCTTCCAAATTTGCCTATGGCACGAAAGACTTCGTAACCTAAAATAGCTGGCACACGCTCCCTTTTCACTAGTCCTGAGTATAAGACCCACCAAGAAACTTTAGGTTCCCAAAGCATTAGCTCAACAGCAAAAGCAAATGGTTCAATCTTCTATTGACACAAACTGAAGAGGCAAACCTGTGTTTTAGAGTCTCAGTTCAGGGCAGCCAGCTCTTCCTCTGAAGGGACAGAGAGCAGGTGTTTCAAGCTACTCCGCTGCTTCTGGAGCACAAAAGCAGCCACGGACAACGTGCAAACGAGTAAGCAAGGGTACGCACCCACAGAGCTCCGTCAGCGCTGAGATTTGGAGTGCATGAGTTTCACGTGACACAAACATTCTCCTTGTGATTTTTAACTCGACTATTTAAAAATGTAAAAAACTACTCTTAGCTTGTGGGCCCCATAAAAACAGGTGGTTGGAGGGAACTGGCTCATGGGCTGTGTCATTCAGATTTCCTGATGGGGGGGTCAAAGTTGTCATGTGGCCATGAATCATCTAATTTCACTTGGGCAGCAATAGCCTCTACGCAAATAGTAATGAACCAAAGAGAATCCCAGAGCGCCAGTCAGCCAGTTCTAGGAGGCGTATCTACACTCGTAAGTGGTGTAAAGCCGTGTGCTCACATATATACAGCTATAGCTGTAATATATTCAGGAAACACTTAAATCAAATTTATTTAAATCACATTAATTGTCAGAAAAGCAGGGAATTTGAGAAATTCATCACCTAAGCCTTTTCAAACGCTCTAGAGTCAGAGAGATCTGGATTAACGCCTTGGCTCTGCTACTTACTGACCTGTGACCACAGATAAACTACTTAACCACTAGATTTAGCCTGGTGCTGCCGACACAGTAGGCAAGTTTTCAATCTTGTTTCTCGAGCAAATAGCTACAAAGGGCTTGCTGGGAAAATCTTTAATAAGGCATAACTCCTGGTTTTAGACAGAAACCTATTTTTATCTCTTCTATTTCATTCTGTCATGTAATTTTTTTTTCTCCATGCAACATACTGTGCAAAATTGTACCTCCATATTTACTGAATTCTACCTTCCTCTTATTCTTGAAGGCTGTTTTTTTCCCCAAGGCTGCTGATTAAAATGAGAATGAAAAGCATTCAGTCAACACATCTTTCCACAGAGTAAGTGTAGTTTGAGTGTTTTCTCCAATTTATCAATGACAGGTATTGTTTTCTAGGGGAAAAAAAGTCTAGATGATACAACAGAATTGGTAGGAAAGGATTCTTATGGCTTGCTTTATCTTTAGATTAGTAACTAGAGAATCTGAAGATAATGTTCATAGATTATTTGCAGATATAATTGTTGTGTACCTTGGACCTCAGTCCACTGCTTAAATTGTATTACATAGAATATTAGCACTGAATAATGCGTGCTATCATCTCTCTAATCATGAAAAATTTATTAGTTACATACACATGAAGTAAAAGATTTCACCAATAGTGTTTTTGAACAAGCATCAGTTAAGTTATGAATCTGCTAGTGTTGAGTGCTAAGCAAAATATTAAAGCTATTAAAATATTAGTGTTTGGATTTATTTTCAATTTTCTTTTAACCTATCATTTACAGAAGTCCTGTTAGAATGCTGAAGGCAGTCATTTTGCAACACATACATTCTCCATATAAAATGATGTTCAATGTTGGGTGATGCAGGTTTATAAATATACACAAAAAAACAATATATTTGTAGTTAACTTACTACTCTGACCGGTAGGCAACACATGGAAGCATCATATGCACATAAAACTTTGAAATTAAAACAAAATGTGAAATTCTCAAGACAGATAACCATGAACTTGTTTACAAAGTCATATGAAAAGAAGGCTTTGTGTTTGGGAATTTTCAGTGGCCCACCAACAAAGCAGTAATTTTAATTGGAAGAAAAAAATTCCCAAACACAAAAAAACCCAAGGTAAATGAGATGTGTGTCTTGGTCAAATGTGTGTAGACAGCTGCCCTGAAAACAAATTGATAAACATAAATATACAACTTGTTTACTGAGCATAAAATATTGCACAAGAACAGTTTTGTTTGAAAAATTCAACTTTCCATAGTTCTGAACTTCAAAACGGTTCCCACGTATAGATACAACTGCATTTTCTAAACAAGAAACATTAATCTTCAGTAATTCTGTTAGAACCTTATTTTTCCCATTAACCATATTCCAGTCTACCTGATGGCAATGGTAAGTCAGTGGTGATTTGGCAAAGATAAAAAGGCAGATAAGATTGTAAAATATATATATATATGTATATATGTACACATATGAAACAGATATGTTCCAAAAACCCTTAATCATCTGATAACTGATCCCTTAAAAAAGCCCACAGTCCAGGTCACAGTGACGGTCAGACAGTGGTGGAGTACGACTCTCTCCTCCTCGGGGGCCGCTCCTTCTGAGAACCGCCGTGGCCCTCTCTGGCCTCCGGCACGCTGTCTTCTGCATCGCTTTCGCTGCCGTCTGCCACGGTGGGGTCCAGAGACGTCAGGCCAGATTTTCTGTGCAAAGGAAAACCGACACCGCTTTCCTGTAAGGAGTTATCTATGAACTCTTCATCAGAGGAATGGAATGATTCGTCATCTCCTATTAAATGGTTGACGATGTGGATTCCATCAAAAGGGGGTTGGCTGGAGAAGCCCCTCTGGCCTTTTAGGCACCTGAGCTGTCAAAACAAAATCTGAGTTAACATACTCGACTGGGGGGAAGACACACATCCCACGAAAGCAAGTATTTCATGTTTGAGGAGGAAGAGACCTTGATCTTTTTCCATTTAGAGATATAAGCCACCAATTTTTTAGCAATTCCTACGTGTTATGCTGTGGGCACGTAACTTGTTATTTTAACTGAATCACCACAACAATCTATGTGGTAGGTTTTATTATCTTCACGTTGGAGATTAGGAAACAGAGACTCAGGTAGTGTGGCTTGCTGAGGAGAAACAGCCAATGCCAAAGTTTAGCTTTGAACTGCATCGAGATAATACAATAAACCCCATGTACCCATCACTTAGTTTCAACAACTGACACATCGTGAACAATCTTTTTTTTTTCCCCAGGAGGGAGGCAATTAGGTTTATTTATTTTATTTTATTTTTTTGATGGAGGTACAGGAGATTGAACCCAGGACCTCACGCATGCTACGCAGGTGCTCTACCGAGCTATTCCCCCCCCACCCCCCACCATGGACAATCTTGCTGCACTGTATCTCTCTTGACCCTGTATTATTTTGAGGTAAATACATCCTATCAGTTCAACTGTATATATTTCAGCGTGCAACTACAGAAGATACGGACTTAATAAAAACAATACTCTGAACTCTCTCACACAGTCTTGAGAGCATGTCTACGTAAATTTGTGAATGATGGAAACGGTGTATAAATCATTTAAGTCTGCTCTGAGTCTCCATCCTGTTCTAACAGCCTACAGACCACACGCCACTACCACTCGGTGGGGGCAGAAATGCTCCTCCCCACCGCTGATGTCTCCTGCTGCGCGGGGGAGCGATGCAAGGGGTGTGCAGCGCTCCTGCCTTCTCCCCCCGGCCCTCCCAGGGGGTGGCGGAGAAGAAGGGCACACAGGGCTCGGCTCCTGCCCGCTCTTTCCGTCCTTGGGAGCCCGGCTGTTTCTCCACCCCTGGAGTCTGACGGGGCCAGACTCCCAGGTGGGAAGGGCTGCGAAGACCGAATGCTACCTATTTCTGGCTGTGCAAGTCTGACAAATTCTGGACTTCAGTACTGAAAAGCCCACTGTTGTCACACATCAAAACCACACTCATCAGGATTAAAGGAGATTTCTTTTTATCACCTCCCTCTTTTTGCCTAAGTTCCTCCAAGTCCCCAAACCCACCACCATGGATACGGCTACTTCCACGGCCACATAATTAAGACATCAGCCCTCTCCTCAAGAGTTTATGTTTAAATATAAAATTTAACTTTGATATTATCACTTATTTAATTTCTCTCAGATACCATGAATTTTCTTCTACAGTAAAGCAAAAGAGCCTTTTAAAAATCCAAAATAATAACAATTAACTACCAAAATCTACCTTGACTATCAAGAATTTGCTAAAATATTCTCCGTGTCTCCTGCCCTTATCATTGCTATTAACCTGCAGTTTTGTTTCTCAGGGACAAATTCCTGGTCACTATTGTTTGAATCTTGAGATAAAGGCAATGTGAAATATTCAGGAAATATTACATACACTTTCAAAACTAACGGCTCTGGGAGTAAAGACATTACAGCTCTGCCTAACACCTCCTCGCTTTCCCTGTAGACTTCCAGGAAGAAGTGAAGAAACCTGAGCACTTCTGCGCTGCTGCGAGACAGCGGCAAACGGAGGGATGTGGGCACTCAGAGCACAGACGTCTGCCTCAGAGAGATCCCTGGGCCCCAGGCCAAGAAAACATAGCGGGGTACAATGTAATTTAAGTAACACCTTCCCCGCTGGCACAGCAGCACGGGTAGGGCCTGAGCCACCGCGCGGAGGGGAAGGCGCAGAGCCCCGCGGGCCTCCCCGCGGCTGTGACACCCGCCGCTTTGCTACAACTGCCACGTCCTGATGCAACATCCTAGCGCCGCATTGCAACACATGATTTATAGCGCCGCGGGTAAGACTGAGTCAGTTAATCTCTTCCTTTCTCTTTTCCCCCAGACCCCTTTGAAGAAACATGATGTGACACGCGTCCTCCTTCCTGGCCGCAGAGGAGGAGCGCGGCGGAGGAGCCACGACTTCCGACGGGAAAGCCGGAGCCCTGCTGCGCTGGCAGGCGCGCTGCAGCCGGAACACGCGGCCTCCCGCCCAACGCGACAGCCACCTCAGGTCAGACGAGCGACAGGCTCGACGGCCGTTTCTTCAGAGTCAGAGGAGACGCAAGCAGTGCTTCTTTACCTGAGCACGGCTGACACAGAGCAGCAGGGGCACAGAGACACTTCCTGGCCGAGAGAAGGCAAGTCTGAAGGCGAGCGGCGGCCCCGCAGGCGCCCCCCGCACCCGGCTCGGAGGGGCAGGGGCCCGACTGCGGGCGGGGACGCCCTCCGGACGCCTCAGCCCGTGCAAGGGGCCCGGCGGAGGTGGGGGGGGGGGGAACCAGCGCCGGGCCCGCTGCGGTGCCCGGTCCTGGCCGCCTGCGCGCGAGAGCTGTGCCGCTTACCCGCGCTCCCGGCCGCCTGGGAGCTAACTCCACTTAAACCGCAACAAAAAGCAGACGAGGAGCCTGCTCCGTCCACCCCTCTCACAGACACCTTCAGGGACGCTGTCAGCATCCTCAGAACACGGCCCCCGATCACCTGCATCAGGGTAACCGAGGACAACTACTAAAACGTAGAGTCGCTCTCCAGATTTAAGGAACCAAAACCCAGAGCGTGAAGCCCCAGAAGCTACGTTCTTACAAATCTCAGAGACTCTGATATACTCAGAGAATCGCTGTGGCAGATCCTGGGTTCAAACGAAATGGGGCTGAGTCAGAACGAAGCTGATGGGCCTGAAACGGAACTACCCATTATTCAGGACAGAAGTGCTTCTGAACGTGAACACCTGCTGTGCGCGTCGGTGTCTACGAACGGAGCACCTTTCAGCAGCACAACCAGGCTGTTCTGGGCCAGCTCTACCATCTGGTGGCTGAAACAAGGAGCAGTCTGTTTAAACGTCTTTTCCTAAAACTTTCTCCCGGTATGAGGGGAGGGTCTAGGACTGCATATACTCAAAAAAGCTGAAAAATTCTGATGTACATCCTGGGATAAGGACCACTCCCTAGGCAATATTTTGTTTGTTTTTGTTTGACATCTTTTTGGGGTCAATCATGGGATAAAGAATCTGACAAAAGCTACTGATTCTTGTCTTGAAAAGCACACACACACGCAGACTTGAGCCTACTCTTTCCAGGGCCACTGTCTTTCTGAATTTAGGCTAAAGACTACAGGAACACCTTCACGACACTGACGACGACAAAAACTTCACCTGCGAGATGCCAGTAACACACTCGTATCACAGACAAGAAAACAAGCATCGCTCTTCCAGGTAAAAGCAGACATAGGTTTTTAGTCACTCAATGTGCCTGGAAGGACTTCTGAGACGCACCAAGGAGACAGAGGCACAGGACTGTCTGGGTCGTGAGTAAAGGGGTTCTTCCCTGGGGCGTCTTGGAAGGGGTGCATCGGGACCGCCCGACAGCGATGGTCACAGCTGACAAGTCCCACCCAGGCACTAGGGACTTCCTGTCAGCTTTTAGGTTCTTCAGTCTTAAAGTCTGAGCACAGAGTCCAACATTACCAGAAATGTGAGGAAAGCAACTGAGAGAACCTAGAAGAAAGGTAACGAGGAGTTAACAGACTATCCAGGAAAAAGAAAATATTTAAAAAAATCATTTATTCCTTCTGAAAACGCTGCACCCATGTAAGAAAACCCCCACGATGTTCTAAGAAGGGTCTTAGACATACATTTCTCTGGCCTGAAAGACAGGAGCCTTGAGATCGGAGAGGCCTGTCAGGTGCCCAGGAGAACAGATACAAGTGGACCTGAACCACGGTACAGCCCAGTGGAATTTCAGGACCTCAGGAGCCAAGGAAAAACAAAGTATTCAGCCCCAAACCAAACACGTTTTACATAAAAGATCAAGAATCAGAATGGTGTCAGGCTTCATAGTGTAAAGACAGCAGAGCAGCCGTCACAATTCTGAGAAGAACACTTCTGACCTGTGTTGTTGTTGTTGTTGTTTTTTTTTCGCAGGGGGGAAGTAATTTATTTATTTGATGGAGGTGCTGGGGATTGAACCCAGGACTCCGTGCATGCTAAGCCCGTGCTCCACCACTTGGGCTATCCTCTCCCCTCTAATCTGTATTTTTAAAAAATCGTACTTCTCTTAAAAATTTTATACCCATTCAAACAATCAATTAAATATGAAACCAAAATAGGAGTTAAAAGCTTCAAGGACTTAATAAAAAAATATATTTTGCTTCAATCACAAGAACTGGAATCAGATAAATCCTTTTTACAGTTTATCTCCTATGAATCCTTTTCCCCCTAGAAAGGCAGGTGAAATGCTCCGCCAAGAGGAAGCACATCCAGGAAGACGTCCTTCAGCTTCGCTCCAGGACAAAGGAAAAGTGAGGCCAAGGGATTCCCACGGAGACAAAAAAGCTCCCAAGATGCCATCTGTGCAGGAGGCCTGCAGGCAGCCAGACCTCCCTGAAGCCGACTGGAACAGGTCAGAGGAAAGACTTCTTCATGAAGGTGAAGAGAGTCACCCAGAAGAGAACACACCAAGAAAACGAAAAAGCTGAGACAATCATCTGAGTAAACATGTGCAGGTGAGCAAACCACAAGCAGACACTGTTCCCATACAACTGAACGTTACCTGGCAATAAGAAGGAACATGAAAAGGAATACACGTATGTACACGTATGGCTGAAACACTCTGCTGCACACCAGAAACTGACACAGACAGGACTGACGTACTGACACGTGGATGAACCTCAAAAACATTAAGCTGAGTCAGAGAAGCCAAATACAAAAGCCAACATGCCGCGCGATTCCACTTACACAGAACGTCTATAACAGGCACGTCTACAGAGACAGGAAGCAGATAGTGGCTGCCAAGGATCAGGGGAAAGGGGAGAAGAAAGGGAATGACAGCAAACGGCCATGAGCTTTCTTTCTGGGGTGACAGAAATACTCCAAAATCACATTGCAGGTGTGGTCACACAGCTCTGTAAATACACTAAAAGCCACTGAATTTTACGCTTAAAGTGGAAGAACTCTATGATATGTAAATTATATCTCAATAAATCTGTTTAAGATAAACTACAGCCAGAAAAACGAACAAGCAAACCCTCCCCAAAACATTGTTTTCCAAACTTCCCTAAGACCATCTCAGAACCTTGTAAAAAAGTAAGCCTTTGCAAGCTTGTCTTTGGTCTCCACCCCAGAGGAGAGGCCCGGGAAGCAGGAGTCAGGCGCCCGGGGGCCTGGTGGTCCCCAGGGAATGGACTTCGTGTGGACCTGTAATGATGTAAATGCAAACTAACGCTGCAGACCCTGAATATTAACGTAACCAGACCCATTATGTTGTGCAGATCATATTATTAAGCTGGAGAGATGAAGTTCATGTGTTCATGATGAGGGTGAGGAGAATAAAATGACATAGACCCTTCCCCGTGTGAAAAGGCCAACAGATTTTATGGAAAGCTGAAAACCAAGAATCAGCAGTTGAGCTGAAACAGAGGCCTCTAAGGAAGAGTGAAAGCCAAATCCACGGCCAGCTTCTCGCAGGAGCTTTCTACTCTTCATCGCTGCAAATCGTGTGCACAGCTGCAAGCAAGTTTTAATTAAAGATTTTTTTTCAGAAAAAAAAGTATGCTTAATCTAAAATGAAAAAGGCAAGAAGTCACAATTGGGACGCGCTTCCTGCTTCCTCAGCCAGGCCCCACGGGGTGCCGGTACTCAGGATCTGGTGTCACCGCTGACTCTCCCCTGTCTTCAGCCGAGGCTGCGCAGACCAGCCAGCCTCCCGATCTTCCTTCTGTTCTAGGAGCAGCCTGTCCAACTGCGGACCGATATCAAGGGCTGATGCTCAATCACAGACTAATAGTGCCACAAAATAGCCAGCAATTTCTCATAATTTTTGTGTGGGCATTTTCGTAGAGAGCTGAAAGGCATGAAACGCTGCTGTATGACTGTCAAAAAACTGACCTCACTTTTCTTCTGGTTTTATCATGCACTCATTACTACATCAGCAACATGTCAACTAAGGCAATTTTTGAAGGTAATCCCATTAAATTTTTTAATTATATTTCAAGACGATTTTTCTAACCTTATATACTTTCCAAACATGGACTGGCTACTACAGTTTTTTATAACCTGAATTTTCACTTAACATACCATACACACTTGTCAACATCATAATCTTTTTTCCTCTCTCTGAGGAAAAACAGATTTATTGTCAAATATCCACAGGGGTGATTATTAAACAAGCCTTTCAGAACAAGGTCATAGTCTTTTAGTGGCTGTAGGGCATCACATTTAGGAATGTACCACGATCTGCTTTACCCAATCCTCTTGCTGAGAGATTCAGGTTCCCACTGTGTCGCTGTATAAATAGCACTGCCACGAACATCTTTGAGCACGATAGCCCTGCAGAGTTGCCTGAATATTTAAGACCTGGAATTGGACGTACTAAATAATACAGTGCAAAGTTTCAATATTCTTGAGGCCCTTGAGTTCTGTGTTGAAGCTGCCCTCCGGGAAGGTGGGATGAGTTTACATCCTCAAAACACTGCCTGAAAAGTTTTGCTTTCCTTACAACCTGGCACCGTGGTTTTGTTTTTTCCATTTTTGCCAACTGGATAAATAAAAAGATTTTTAAATACAGAATATTTATTAAAATACACATAATGCTTTAGGGGGCTCATATGTTGTCATCACCTAGTTTTAACAACCATCAAATTATGGCCACTTTCATTTCAAATTAACACCCAGCACCTCCCACCCTGGACTATTTGTAAGCAAAGGAAAAAGTTTTTAAATAACTTTGGCCTGTTGCACTAGAAGACCTTTTAGAAAAATATAATACGTAACCTAATCCTGCTCTTCATATTATTTTATCCTTAAACATGAATATGTAGAATAAGTAAAAACAAGCTTATTGTGTTGTTTCCTTCTAACAAATGCCTTCTAGTTTCTGTAACATTTAAAAATAACTTATTCTAGGTATTAGATTTGCCATTTCCCAAACAACATTAGCTAAAAGAGCCATAACTGGCTGAGAGATTCCACTGGCTATGCAACTCAGAGTCAGTGGCTCTGAGTCCTTATTTCTGCGAGGATGTTGGTGATGTTAAGAGAACCCTTCTGACTTCCTGATTCTCTAGATCAGTAACTAATAAATTTTGTTATGTATAACAAATACCTGGGATTATTTTAAAAATATAATTTTCATGTTTTTATATGGGTCCTACTCTCAGACATCTGGATTCAGCAGGTAGGGCTCAGGAATCCACATTTTAAACAAGTGTACTAGGTGATTCTGAAGAGGGTAACCCATAGATCACATTTTGAGAAACACTGCTCTCAACAGATCATATTTAGGGATCATAAATGATCATGTTAAGAAAATCTGGTAAGGGTAAATGAGTTTGGACTTAAGGATTTCTTGTTAATTTATCACTTATTATCACACTGACCCACTGTCATAGTTTTAATATACAATGGCCTACACATGGACACACAGCCAACCAGGGGGGAAAAATCAAAATGGAAAGAACCATTAACATGAGGCTAGTAAGTATTTTAAGAAGTGACCTATTGGAGGTTTATAGACACCTTCACCATCTAGTTCCATGTCTAGGCTGTGTGGGTAAGTGTTCATGGGACTGATCACTGAGGAACACCATTCTCTTTTCTTTGAGTGATAACCCTACTTTCCCTCAATGGCAGCCACTACTCTGACATTTCTCACCATGGACTGGTTTTGTGTATTCTCAGACTTTGTAATATCAAGAACCATGTGGTATGTACTCATTTGTGCCTGGCTCCTATTACCCAGCATTATGTTTGTGAGATTCATCCATGTTGGCATGTATAGCAGTAGTTCACTCTTTTTCAGTACCATGTAGTATTCCACCATGTGAATATATATCAAAACTATCTGTTCTACTGTTAATGGCCATTTGGGCTATCTCCAGCCTACTCATATAAGGCTGCTAGGAACATTCTTAAATATATTTTTTGGTGAATATATACTCAAAAGAGTATATACTCGGGAGTATAATTGCTTGGTCATTGTGTTAAGCTCTAGTAACACTGCCAAACCATTTCCCAAAGTGTTATAACATAAGCTCCTTAATTTTTGCAAGAAACTTTTGCCTTACTTTCTGCCAGGCTGGTTGTCAAAGCAAAATAACAGTCTCTTAACTAATCACATAATAAATTTATTCCAGGTTCTTATTAGAAAATACAACATTGAATTTTTAGCTACCCAATCACATTAGCAAAAACATGGAAAAGTAACTCTTGTAAACTCGTGGCAGAAGTATAAATTGACAAAAGCACTTCTGAAAATGGTTTGGCAGTTATTTACTAAAGTTGAACATCTACACACTCTACGCCTAAAATAAGCATATACTACAGTCTGCTTGGGACAAACTATTTTCATTCTCTAAAATACCCTGGTTTGAAAAATAAACAACAGTCACCCAGTAATTCCACTCCTAAGTATATGAACAATAGAAGTAAGTGTAATATACTAAAAGACATTTATAACAGGGTTCATAGCAATTTTATTCGTAATAACCCCAAATGGAAATAACCCACATGTTTATAAACAGTAGAATGAATAAATAAATTATGGTATATTCATACAATAGATACTCTATTAGTAACAAAAATGAACGAACAGATTACTGCTACATGAAACAATACAGATAAATCTCACACTGTTGAGCAAAAGAAGAAGTGAAACACAAAGTAATTCATTCTGCATGATTTCATTAGTCTAAGGGTATAAACTAAAAGTAAGTGGGGAGTGACAGGAAGGCTTCTGAAGTGCTGGCAAGGCTCCAGTTCTTGACCTGGGTGGGAGGTCAAACAGGCATGTTCATTTTTGTGATAATTCACCAAGCTGTCGGACACCTAGGATTTATGCATTTTCCTGTATATATCTTATATTTAAATTAAAATGTCTATTATTAAATAAAAGTCCAAGAAATAACAACTATGGAAGATCTCTAGAAAGACATGCAATTATCATCCATTCTTCTGATAGTATTTCTAAACTGGACACTTGGCTGTAAACAGAAGATCACTAAGTTATGTATTTGAGCTGTTTTAGTCCATTATAAAATTGCTCTTACTTAGATGTTAGGCCATTAGCCTAACACTTTTCTGTTCGGTATATTTTCCTGTCCCATATGTAAACCCATAAAAGAAACTGATTTCAAAATCAGGAGAGGAGTGCTGGCTTGGTTCTGTCTCACTAGACCTGGATCTTCAGTCTGCTACGCTCGCTGCTTTGCTCCGGCTGCCGTGTTCACGCAGCCTGCTCTGACACCGTGCGCATCTTCGTGTGCTAACCATGACTCCGATTTTACTAGACGTCGCCTTAGAACTAACACTTTTAACTGCTAGACTGAACCACATAATACTGCCATTTTCGTAAGTGAAAGTCAAACACCAGCAATTTCATTTGGCTCAATTAAACTAAGATTTTGTTGTTTTTATATTATATGTGTTCATGCAAACTGCCTCAAAATCTTTAGGGAACAAGGAGGGGTATAAATCTAAAAACAAATCTTTCCCACCATGCATATTAAGTTTCTTAGTTTCAATGATATGTTTAGATGTATTCCAAAATAGGTGATCAATAAAACCTCTCAAATATGCTTCCAAATTTATCTGTAGCATAAATATTTTGATAATAAAGTAGTTACATTCATCAGAACCCCCCAAGTGATCTAATAACAATAAAAACAAACAAAAAAAACCCTGCTTCTTTTATTTTAAAAAGTGTTTCTTTTTGGTTTTCCAGTATTGATATTGATAGTTGAAAATATTAGCATTTTTATAACTTTCACAACATTTTAAATAAATCAACAGGCATAAATATTTTCACAAACACTTAAAATTGTAGTGATTCATACACATATATAAATTTATTATTTATAGATATGTTTTTCCCCCAAATTATATGATTTAACACTGGAATTAAATTGATAAAATCAGCGCTGTCTGGAAAAAATGGAATGACTGGTTGCCGTACATTTACTGTACCTCTTCTGTTAGCCCCTGATAGTGGGGATTATTTCTTAATCATTTTTGCATCCAGAACTTAGCATTCTGACTTGGCCAGAGTAGGCACCTAAGAAATGTTGATGAACTATACTGATCAAGATGGCAGGATTTTTGAAAAACAAACAAACAAACAAACAAACCTGGGTACTGATTATTCATCCCATCCTTTTAAATGCTACATGAGAATGCCAATAAGCAGATAGATGGGAGTGCTAATACATAAGCCCAAACAGCAACTGTTTCTTACCTGATGCGGCCTGCTTCATCATGTTATGCATTAAGAGACAGAGTAAAAAAAGTAAAAACACGTAGAATTTACTTAAATAATATTTAAGACATTTCCCATACTCATAGCAACTTGCAAAGTTAGCAAAATCTTAACCTCTCACTAATCAACAAAGAGATTGGACTTCAGGATTTCTCTGCACGTATTAAGCAATGCTGATCCAAGAAGGCATTTAGCAATGAGAAAAGGAAAGTGCCTGCTAGGACATTATATGACTTATATAAAGAGTAAAGCATAAAACGCAGTATAGTTAATAAGAAAACAGGAAACTGTCATGTTCATAGTCTGATGAACGCAGGTTTTGACAGGAAACAGCAGAGTCTCTAACTGCATGATAGTAAAGATTCACACACTTTTAAAAAAGTATTAAAAACTATTACAGTTATTTCAAATAAAAATTGTCACTAACATTTTAAAGCAGGGAGAACCTGCAGGGGCGAGATGCCGGAGCCTCAAAGGACACCGTAATCATTAAGGATACACAAGCATTCTTTCTGTGACTTCTCTTCAGTCTACTTCATTAGCTCAACAACTAAAGGATGAGACAGAGGTTTCCTTTATGTAACAGGCAAGTGCGATAGTTTTAGAGATATGTAGCTATTAAAAATAACTTAATAAATAACAGGGAAATCCGTGCTGAGAAAATTTGATCCTTTGGACTAGTGACCATGTGGACAGAGGACACACGTTCTCGACGTGTTTGCTTTCTTTCTGCACATTGCAGAATACTGGCACCTTGGAAAAAGCTGGTCTTACAACTGATTTTAAAGAGACACAACGGGTTATTCTTCCTCCACTTTAACATGCAGGGGTAAGAGAATTAACAAGGAACCTCATACTATATTACATGATGCTTTATGGTCAAAAGTGCTGCCAGGCGTATTATTTCAAGTTAAAAATTTTTCCCCGTGCGTGTGCTTAGAGGTTGAATTGTGCAGGCAACCACCACTTTCTGAGATTCAAAAGAGTAAGAAGAAGACTGCATTGAGTATTCTGAAAGACAATCAATCCACAACAAAGTGGAAAAAAGTCATCCACACACCAAAAAAAACCCCTAACCAAATGAACTTTGATCACTACTAGACAGGGTCTAAACCATTGAAGTGAGTCATGTGATACCAAGTGAACTGCAAAACAGTTGCAGTAAGTTTCCAAGACTGAGTCATATCAGATTATAAAGCTCCTATTCGTACATTCGGGTTTGTATAATCAATCTTTGTAAAACACAGGGCTAAAAGCTAGATGTAACATTTCTGTAAGTGATGTATAACATATAAAAATTTAAATAACTACTCATTATACCTTATACGGGCAGATGGGCATAAAGTCCAATCAGAGATTTGTGTTTCTAAGTTACAGAGGCTTTACTTTCCCACCCCAAAGTTTAATCAGTAATTTTGTTGGATTCCTTACAAGATAATTTTAATAGTTTTCTTTGTTTTCAAAATTTTACATGAATGTAAATGTGAAAAGATGTGTTACATTTATTTTCAATTATCAGCTTCTTTAAAAACAACTGTACATATGACAAAGATGAAAACTAGCAACAAGCACACAAACCAAAAGATTTCCAGTGAATCAGAACTGGAAACCAATAAAAGTGATCGACTGGAGGTCATGACTTTCTGATCATCACATTACATAGATAAGAGCCAAATTTAGACCTACAGCAATTAAAAATCAGATTAAGTTTAAAAAAATTCACGAATTTTACTGAAATAATATAAAATAAGACAATGCTGAAAATGTTTTTGGCTTTATGCTAAATTAAAAAAATTAAAAACCAGATAAAACACTTAAAATTTAAAAATACACAGATTCTATGTTAAATGTATAAAATGCAACAGGTAAAACTCACATTGTTAGAAGCAAACAAAAAAATGTACCTACATCAGTAAGTGAAAAAGGTGGACAGTAAGGTTTAGAACTGAAGAAATTTAGCCTGTATATTTGTTACCAGAGAAGGAGAGAGAGAGAAGTAAGTCATTTACAAGGAACTCTTGGTCCTTCTGTAGTACACACTTAGATCTGTCCAGCACATTGAGGCCAACGTAACGAAACTGCCATTCCCCTCTTCCTGGCAGCTGACACATCTCGATAAAATTGAAACCCTTAACACTATTTAGAAGGAGCTCTAATGTCAATGGTAACGAGGTTAGGAATATATGAGGTTCTATGTAAATTTATGACCAATTACAGGAAATAAATCACTTCACACTTGTTTCACTCTGAACTTTTAAAGCTACATCAAAGTACCACATACATTTCATTTGATTTAACCTTTAGCTGAAGCACTGAAAAAAATTCAGTGAAGCACTGAAAAAAACCTTTAGCAAAACATCCTCAAGAAAACGAAGTATTTCTTTCCTATCTGGATTGAATTCTTAAGAGAAATTATTCTTCTCTAAAGCTAAACCATAGGTTTTATCAGTCCATCCAATCAACCAAATTTTAAATCATTTATCTGATAAGAGACTCATATCTAGAATATATAAAGAATTCTTATAACTCATTTATAAAAAGACAAATAACCCGATGTGAAATGGGCGAAGGGTCTGAGTAGCTATTGCCCTAAACAAGACACAAACGGCCAATAAGCACAGGGAAAGACGCCCAGTGTCACTAGCCAACAGGAGAGTACAAATCAAACCGAAGTAAGATGACATTTCCACGTACCAGGGTGGCTATAACCAAAATCAGGCAGAATAACAAGTATTGGCAAGGATGGGAAGAAACTGGAACCCTCATAGACGGCTGGTGGGAGTATACAATGGCACAGCTTCTCTGGAAAACAGTACAGCAGTTCCTCAAACGGTTAAACACAGAGCTACCATATGACCCAGCAATCCTGTTACTCAGTTTATGTATGAAAACATATGCTCACAATATCACATGTACGTGAATGCTTGCAGAAGCATTATTTGCAGTAGTCAGCAAGTGGGAAAGACCCAAATGTCCATCAACTAATGATTAACCAAGTCAAGGTATATCCATATGATGGACTATTATTAGTTAATAAAAAGGAATGAAGTACTGATATATGCTACCACACAGATGAACTTTGAAAACATTATAGATGCTAAGGAAAAGAAGCCGGTCACAGATGACCATGTATTGCACCATTCTATTTAAAGGAAGTGTCCAGAATAGGGACATCTATGGCAATAGAAAGTAGATTAGTGTTTGCCTGTGGGGAGGGGAAGGAAATCCAGGGAAATGAGGAGTGACTGCTATGAGAATGGGTTTAATTGTTTGAGTGATAAAAATGTTCTACAAGTGACTGTGGTGGTGGTCGCACAACTCTGAACACACTAAAAACCACTGAATTGTACACTTTAAATGGGTGACCTGCATTGTATGTGAATTACATCTCAATAAAGCTGATGTATATTATATACATAAAAGCAGACATCAGATAGCCATTCTGTGGGTATGTTTCCAATGGAGATATTGCCAGATAGAAAATAAACAATTTTCTATTTAGGAAAGGTAGAAAATTTAATTCATTAAAAAAATTCTCCAACAATGTTAACCTTCAACAACCAGTGTTTTCCTCAAGGGAAAAATAGATGATGGCTGTCTTCCACAGCTTCATTTTAAATAGGCAAAAAATATTCGCAATAAAATGTTTAATGCTTTAGACTGAAGTAAAAGGAGCTGAATCATTCCATAGTATTTACTTTTTTCAGAAACTAAAACTCCTGATGGAAAAGTAATTTTAAAAATACATAATATACATATACAAAGCCACACATCCACACGATTTTGTCCCTGAACACACAAAAGCTTTCAAACAGACAAGGTTAGTAACCCTCCCTTCCTCACTTGGAGGTGCTCACGGCTGCTGAGCTAAGATTGGGCACTCGCAAACCACATGACCTCATGAATGCTATCTTATCACATCACAGGTTCCTCAGACTGACCACAGCAACTTAAATCAGACAGGCAACAAAGTGGCACTAAGTCTTTGACATATGTTATTGGTATGACATTTTCAGCTGTCCAGCTTGTGGGGAGTGAAAATCTGATTATCTCATGTCCAACTGCATCTGGGAGATATGGTCCATGAAAAGCACATGATTTACTGCACTAAAGACTTCCAACCACAACGTAACATTTTTAGTTTTTGTAAATCTGAGAGAGCTAGCTATTTATCTTTTATCAATTTTCCTTTAATTGACACTTAGTAAATTTGTGGAGCACATTTTCCAATGTCTCTTAGTTTGAAAAACTGTCAAAACTATGTTGTTTTTTTTTTTTTAACATTTTTTATTGATTTATAATCATTTTACAATGTTGTGTCAAATTCCAGTGTAGAGCACAATTTTTCAGTTATTCATGGACATATACACACTCATTGTCACATTTTTTTCTCTGTGAGTTATCATAACATTTTGTGTATATTTCCCTGTGCTATACAGTGTAGTCTGTTCTACAATTTTGAAATCCCAGTCTATCCCTTCCCACCCTCCACCCCCCTGGTAACCACAAGTCTGTATTCTCTGTCTGTGAGTCTATTTCTGTCCTTTATTTACACTTTGTTTTTGTTTGTTTGTTTTTGTTTTTTAGATTCCACATATGAGCGATCTCATATGGTATTTTTCTTTATCTTTCTGGCTTACTTCACTTAGAATGACATTCTCCAGGAGCATCCATGTTGCTGCAAATGGCATCATGTTGTCGGTTTTTATGGCTGAGTAGTATTCCATTGTATAAATATACCACAGCTTCTTTATCCAGTCACCTGTTGATGGACATTTAGGCTGTTTCCATGTTTTGGCTATTGTAAATAGAGCTGCTATGAACATTGGGGTGCAGGTGTCATCCTGAAGTAGATTTCCTTCTGGATACAAGCCCAGGAGTGGGATTCCTGGGTCATATGGTAAGTCTATTCCTAGTCTTTTGAGGAATCTCCACACTGTTTTCCATAGTGACTGCACCAAACTGCATTCCCACCAGCAGTGTAGGAGGGTTCCCCTTTCTCCACAGCCTCTCCAGCATTTGTCATTTGTGGATTTTTGAATGACGGCCATTCTGACTGGTGTGAGGTGATACCTTATGGTAGTTTTGATTTGCATTTCTCTGATAATTAGTGATATGGAGCATTTTTTCATGTGCCTTTTGATCATTTGTATGTCTTCCTTGGAGAATTGCTTGTTTAGGTCTTCTGCCCATTTTTGGATTGGGTTGTTTATTTTTTTCTTATTGAGTCGTATGAGCTGCTTATATATTCTGGAGATCAAGCCTTTGTCGGTTTCACTTGCAAAAATTTTCTCCCATTCCATAGGTTTTCTTCTTGTTTTATTTCTGGTTTCCTTTGCTGTGCAGAAGCTTGTAAGTTTCATTAGGTCCCATTTGTTTATTCTTGCTTTTATTTCTTCTAGGAGAAAATTTTTTAAATGTATGTCAGATAATGTTTTGCCTATGTTTTCCTCTAGGAGGTTTATTGTATCTTGTCTTATGTTTAAGTCTTTAATCCATTTTGAGTTGATTTTTGTATATGGTGTAAGGGAGTGTTCTAGCTTCACTGTTTTACATGCTGCTGTCCAGTTTTCCCAACACCATTTGCTGAAGAGACTGTCTTTATTCCAATGTATATTCTTGCCTCCTTTGTCAAAGATGAGTTGACCAAAAGTTTGTGGGTTCATTTCTGGGCTCTCTATTCTGTTCCATTGGTCTATATGTCTGTTTTGGTACCAATACCATGCTGTCTTGATGACTGTAGCTCTATAGTATTGTCTGAAGTCTGGGAGAGTTATTCCTCCAGCCTCTTTCTTTCTCTTCAGTAATGCTTTGGCAATTCTAGGTCTTTGATGGTTCCATATGAATTTTATTATGATTTTTTCTAGTTCTGTGCAATATGTCCTGGGTAATTGGATAGGGATTGCATTAAATCTGTAGATTGCCTTGGGCAGTGTGACCATTTTAACAATATTGATTCTTCCAATCCAAGAGCATGGAATATCTTTCCATTTTTTAAAGTCTTCTTTAATTTCCTTCATCAATGGTTTATAGTTTTCTGTAAAACTATGTTGTTTCTTAAAAAAAAACCCAGAAAACTAGCATTTTAAAATTGAATTACTTAATGCAAAGGAAAATAAGGTTGTTGAAATGACTGACTGTATTTCAAAATCCTAGCACAGTGGAAGAAACTGGTCTTCTTGTATTTAAGAACAGACAGCACTAAACATTGAATGTGAAGTGTTGGGTAGCTTGGTGGATAAGAGCAAAAGAATATCTAAATTAGAATGAAAAGATTCAAATTGGCTCTGAAATGCATTATCCGGACCAAGACCTTAAAAGGAACATAATTCAAAGCATAATCAAGGAAGAAGACTGCATTTTATGGATTTTCTCTTGTTTGATTAAGAAAGCTTTATCCTCAGCCATCAGATCAATCTCTATAAATGCTGTTTTTAGTACCACACACTAAAAACAAACAGATCAGGGACTTCCCTCTGGTTCTAGAGGTGACCCTCTCTACAGATTTCACTCCTTTTTTAAATTGAAGTAGAGTCGGTTTACAACGTAGTATTAATTTCTGGTGTACAGCATGGTGAGTCAGTTATACATACATATTCCTTTCCATATTCTTTTTCATTATAGCCTATTACAAGATATTGAATGTAGTTCCCTGTGCTATACAGTAAGACCTTGCTGTTTATCTGTTTTATATATAGTAGTCAGTACCTGCAAATCTGGAACTCCCAATTTATTCCTCCACCCCCAGCTTTCCCCCTATAAGTTTGTTTTCTATGTCTGTGAGTCTGTTTCTGTTTTGTAGATAAGTTCATTTGTATCATTTTTTAAGATTCTACATATAAGTGATATCATATGTTTGTTTAAAATCACCATATGGCTTATTTTACTTGGTGTCACAATCTCCAGGTCCATCCATGTTGCTGCAAATGGCATTATTTTATTCTTTTTTATGGCTGAATAGTATTCCATTGTATAAATACACCAAAACTTCTTTATCCAGTCATCTGTCAACGGACATTTAGGTTGCTTGTGTCTTGGCTACTGTAAATAGTGCTGCTGTGAACAGTGAGGTGCATGTATCTTTTCAAATTAGAGTTCCCTCTGGATATATACCCAAAAGTGGGATTGCTGGATCATATGGTAGGTCTATTTTTAGTTTTTTTGAGGAATCTCCATACTGTTTTCCATAATGGCTGCACCAAACGACATTCCCACCAGCAGTGCAGGAGGGCTCCCTTTTCTCCACAGCCTCTCCAGCATTTATTGCTTGTGGACTTTTGAATGACGGCCATTCTGACTGGTGTGAGGTGATACCTCATTGTAGTTTTGATTCACATGTCTCTTATAATTAGTGATACTAAGCATCTTTTTCATGCGCCTATTGACCATTTGTATGTCTTCACTGGAGAAATATTTGTTTAGGTCTTCTGCCCAATTTGCGTTTGGGTTTCTGTTCGTTATTGAGTTGTGTGAGCTGTTTGTATATTCTGAAAATTAAGCACTTGTCAGCTGTGTCACTTGCAAATATTTCCTCCCATTCCGTATGTTGTCTTTCTGTTTTGTTTATAGTTTCCTTTGCTGTGCAAAAGCTTGTAAGTTTAATTGGGTCCCATTTGTTTACTTTTGCTTTTATTTCCATTGCCTGGGTAGCCTGCCCTAGATGAACACTGCTAATATTTATGTCAGAGAATGTTTTGCTATGTTTTCTTCTAGGAGGTTGATAGTGTCTTATCTTATAGTTAGGTCTTTAAGCCATTTTGAGTTTATTTTTGTGTATGGAGTGAGGGAGTGTTCTAACTTCACTGATTTACATGTGACTGTCCAGTTTTCCTAACACCACTTGCCAAAGAGACTGTCTTTTCTCCACTGCATATTCTTCCCTCTTTTGTTGAAGATTATTGACCATAGGTGTGTGGGCTTGTTTCTGGGCTCTCTATTCTGTTCCACTGATCCGTATGTCTGGTTTTGTGCCAGTACCATGCTGTTTTGATGACTGTAGCTCTGCAGTATTGTCTGAAGTCTGGGAGGGTTATTCTCTTCATGAGCTCTTTATTTGCCTCCAAACCTTTGCATATGATGGCTTATCTGCCTAAAATATCCTTCTACTCTTCTTACCCTGGCTATCTTCTACTCTCCCTTCAGCACAGCATTTAGGGAGCCCCACGCCCAGGGACTTTTTCATGTTTCTGGGCCACGGCATCACACAGTTCTACCACAGCACAGGACTAGGGGGGAAGGACTTTGGGATTATTTAGTATAACTCTTCTGGGATGCCGAAACTGAGGCAAGGCCTGAGGCATGCCTGGGAGCTAGAAGATGTTCAAGTGCTCACTGACTGAATGAATATATGAAATAAATTGGCATCCTAAGGCCACACAGTTAATCAGTGGCAGAAATAGGCCTAGAATCCAGGATTCCTGACCCTAAGTCCACTGTTCTAAAGACGATAGTTTTTCAACCACCTGTAGTAAGATGGAAAACAAAGACACAAAATTCAGAAACAAAACTAAACTTATCAAAAAAGAAAAAAAGAACAACAAACAAAATCCGGAACTGCTATAAAGAACCTGGTAAACTGCACAGAGACCTGTTTTTCTCCTCTGCTCTACTTCGTGGATGTGTTTAGGAACAGTGGAGGGACAGTGAAGGAGAAAGCAAGACATGAAGTGTAGGGAGAAGCAGCTTTTGAAAAAATGAAATAAATTAAAAACATAAATACTCAAATCTTGAAACCTGAGTACATGAGTAAATTCACTGGATTTTAAAATCATAGTTCGTCCTGGCTGCCCCACATCAGGCTGAAGGGTATCATCAAGCACACTCTGTTAGCATCACTCTAAATGCGACAAACACCGCTGCAGTCGTGCTCAAACCTTCCTGATACCATGTGACACATATTATGGAAACGGCCTGGGTGTTTATATCTCACTTTCCTCAGGTCTAAGACCTAAGAGTTGACCATTACATGGCTTTTCCATGGGAAGGCTGTAAGGAAGAAAAGTCTCTTCCACCCTTACTGAATTAAGTCTGTTTAAGAACTGCTATAAATAACTATAAAACCTGTCATTGTAGGCTTTAGAGCTAGCTCTATTTCCTTTAAAAAAACGCGTATTTTCATCTGCCTCTATTTCTCATTGCCTAAGTGGTATCTGACATTCAGCTCCCCTTGAAGTGGTTTTTTGTGCCATTCGTTTCCAATCCAATAGTCACAGAGTAATTGTTGGGACCATTTATTAAGCAACTTACAGATTAGTACAGTCATCCTTCAGTATCTGAGGGGGACTGGTTCCAGGACCCCGTGGATACCAAATTCACAGACGCTCAAGGCCTTTACATAAATGGAGCAGTATTTGCATATACTCTGTGCGCATCCTCCTGCGTAATTTAAATAATCTCTAAATTGGTTATAATGTCTAATGCAGTATAAATCTATAAATCTATAAACAAATAGTTGCCTGTGTGGTAAATTCAAGTTTTGCTTTTTGAAATGTTCTGGAATATTTTTTTTCAAGTGTTTTCAATCCGAGGTTGATGGAATCCATGGAGTGGACCCCAGCACATGGAAGGCCAATTATACTAGTAAACATTGTTTTACTACCTTACATTAAAAAACCTAGCTATACTCATTTGATGTAAAGTACTATTTTAAAACTTGCTACCTAGTTTCAGAAAACATAGAAATGCTCCAAGACTAATGAGGTTGTTTAAAAAAAAAAGACACTGAAGCTACTAACTTGAAGGAGCTCCAACCAAATTCAGGACAATTTGAACACCATGAGAACGGACTGAATCCATCAGCTCATGTTACTGCATCAGGACTTCTGAAAGATTTTAAGAAATACAAGACTGAAAAAGGCACAGTCTGTCGTCAAAGCTCTCACAGTTCAGCTTGCCCCTGAGTATCAAGGACAGTATGACAACCATTAATTAAAATAAATCAAATTAAGTGCTGTGTCTGCTCCCATTTCTGAACTATCAAGTGCTATCGGTACCAACCATACAGTCTCCATCAAATTAACTGTTTCGTTTCTTCCCATCAGATTGTGATTTCTTGAGAGTAAGACTACACCATACTTCCTGTAGTGCCCAGCACAGTGTCAGGAGAAAACGCCATCTCTCACAGCTTAATATCTGACTTTACCCAAGTCTGACTTTATACTTTCAACTGACTCTATTCCTTGGCCAGTGTGACATTATCTCTTGGGGGAATTTATTTGGTCCTTTAATTCTAAGTACCAGACCCAAATCCCTAGCTCCAGACTGACTGTGTTCTCTAAATTGGCTGCTCACCCAGATTCTACCCCAGAAGTCCTGTAACAAAGCTTTCTAGAGGCATGTCCTACTTCAGTCAGTGCTTCTGAGAGGCTTCCTTCCTTGGTATCTCACCTTTTCTAGGTTCCAATTCCTTTCTCCGCCTTGTTTTCTGTTTTTAGTTTTTATTTTCAAAGTGATTTTATTATCTCACCTTACCCTCTCCTACCATATCTCTTTCTTTCATATTCTCATGATTGAATTCCAATTCTTTAATGAAATTACCATCATTAGAAATGCATTTTTCATTAACAAACTTTTAAACAATCTCCTGTTACTCTATAGTAGGAACAGGATATGCAGATGCTCGTAACTGGGTAGAACGCCCTCTTCTTATGGACATGAAACCAGCAAGCGGCCTGAAAGTCTTGACCAAAGGTATGGCGCCCTGTGCGGGACTATTACGGCTTTTCTCGGTATGAATGTGTGCATTACATACTCTTTTTGGAGGCAAAGAATGAATGAAAGGTACACAGCCTTGGAGATTAAAAAAAGTTAATCTAGAAACAATTGCTGGAAGTGTGGTCACCAGTTAAATAAACTCTTGAAACAGAATGTATTGAATAGCTGAGCTAATTTATGTCCTTGGGTAAGCTTGAATTTCTTCAATAATATACATATATATAAATTTACACACACACAATTGGGTTGACTATTTTTATCTAGCTCTGTGTTTCTAGAAATGTCAGGTTTGGCTGAAAAATCTCAGTTGCCTCTGTTTTCAAAAAGTCATCTATATTTAAAAGCTAAGATTTCAGTGGCAACCACTGGGAACTGAAGCAGAATTTGAAGGGTCAAGGCAGACCACTTCCCCAGTCGCGGATCAAACAGAAGTCCAGAACCTGAAGCTGAAAGGAAAGTAAAGAATAGCAGGTGAGAGCAGACTTCTGCTAACCGGACACCAGGTTCTCATCTGAGGAGGAATGAACTCTGACTCAGTCAGACGTCTGTGCCGCTCCCCGTGCACCGAACACGGGCCGGCTAAGTCGGCCGGCAGGACTGCGGCCGGGCAGCGGGATGGAGGAGGTCAGAGGCAGAGTGCCCGGGCAGTAGTTCCGTCTCTGCGACTTCGGGTAAGTCCCTTTAACTCCCGGGCCCTCGGCTTCCTCGTTTATCAAGTGAAAAACCAGAGAACCTTTAAGAACATGTCTGGTTTAAAAAATACATAAATCTGAAATCTCAGCTTTAACTCTTCTACACAGTGATATTACTCCAGACATAAAACATTGTACATTTGTACAAATAAAGTTTTAATCTTGTGACTTCAAATAAGATAAACTGCTTACCCAAAATAAAACGGAACATCTAAGAGGAACAGCAGTAATAACATTCATTTAAAGACGTCCTTAAGAATGAATTTTTTTGATAAACTGAGGTTGTAAGATTAAAAATAGTGCTAAACATTTAATTCAAGGTCCTTAAAGCAAATTTTCACAGGAGCACAAATACGGTCTCTCATTATCGACACAGGACATTCAGGGCGGCAGAGAAAAAGAACTTCCTTGCACTGAGCTTGTGTGGGCTGAGTGACGTCACGTCGCTCTGACTGGAGAAAGAACAGGCAGAGATGAATAATTCCCTTTATCAAGAAGCTCCTACACTGAGACACCTGGCACTTGTCACTGTAAAATGAACATGAAGGCTTGTAACTCCCTATTTTGAAAATTTTCTCAAACAGCAATTCTAAAATTAAAATTCTATTACCAACAGTTACAAACAGAAAACACCATCTCTGGTTCTTATTTCGGCCTCCAGATAGATTATCAATGCAGCTTATGAGTAAGAATGCCAATGCTACTCCAGGTCACCTACCACTCTGTGAGCTAGGGAGTACACTTGGAGCTTTGCAAGAATTAAAAGGAAATAAAGACTGGTAGAAACAGTCAGTACAGAATAAGCAGCCAGTTAAAAAAATCATTCAGTTTGAAAAAAAAGAGAAAAAAATAGCTGCCAGTAACTACAGAGCCAGATGATTAAAGTTTTCTCCACCTTTAATATTCCAGTTTTAATACCTAGATGAAAATCAATGTTTAATGAGTCTTTAAAAAGCTTCTTTAAAAAAAAAATTCAAATTTAAATGATTTTTACTATTATTAAACTAAAGAAAATGGGAAAAAAAGATCCAAACATTACCAAAGGGTCATCTGTCATTTGATTCTTAAAGATCCTCGTTTCAAAAATTCTAGTTTGATAACAGACTATACATATTAAACATATTAAGAATGTTTAGGACACTAAAAATACTTTTTGGTAGATATTTAATTAAACCTATAGCTCAGATATACATAAACAGAGATATCAGAATTTAAAAACATATAAATGTTTTCTAAGTCAAACTTCAGTAAGGGCTTTGTTTAGATTTCTTTTTATTTACTCAAACTCCTAATTTTGTACTTGGCTGGTAGAAATAAAAGAAGATTCTTGTGACATATGATGACTTAACTTAAAGTATTCCTCCTCAACAAAGGAGGCAGGGAGACAGAGCTTCTGGAAACCAGCACAATGAACTTTCCTTAGAAAGACAGTTGGCTCCACCAGCCTGTAATAGTTTTTTCTTTACAAAAAAATTTTTTTTTTGGGCCGGCCTTGTCCTGAAATAGCTAACATTTCTCTAATTTCTGCAGGAAGGGGGTCTTAGTAATCGTTCAGTGACAGACCATACCTCCTGCTCAAGTTCTTTCGTAAGTCACCCATCGCCTTCTGATAAATGGTGAAAAATGAAGAAGAAATCATTTTAAATAAATTCATTCTTCAGATGGATAAGGGAAGTTTAAAAACCGAATTAAAACAACTATGCTGAAATGCTCCCGTCTTGACAGTCTCCTTTTGGGAGACTAACGTCTGCACATTTGTCAGTTCCCCACTATCCTACTGGTGCTTTTGGTCTCCTTCGCTGACTCTCTTGACCTTGAAGGTCAGGAGTGCCACAAACTTGCTCCTGGACCCCTTTCTCTTTATGTATGAATGCCATTTGCCCACCAATGACAAGTAAGCCTACTTTAAGCTCTGACCCCTTTTTAGAACCTCATACCCACATATCCATTGCCTACCTGATATTTTCATTTGTAACATTTAACAGGAATTTCAACCTTAACATAAAAAACAGAGCTTTGATCTTCTATGCTTCCCCAGCTTCAGTAAATGGCACCAACTGTTCACTCAACTGTCAAGTCAAAAATCTCTGGAGATGCCGACTGCTTTCTCTCACGTCCCTCAAACAGCCCATCAGCAAGTTCTCAACCTCTAAAATCTATCTTTAATATATCCGCGTTGCTAAGACGTCCGTTTCTCCCATCCTTCTAAGTCACCTTTGCTCTTACCTGGACTGTTTCAACAGCCTCCTAATGAATTCCCCTATTTCCATTCTGACCTTCCTACAATCAACTCATCATACAGCAGGCGGGGCAAATCAGATCACATCACTCTTTGCTTAAAACCATTCTCACTTAACTAAGAATAAAACCCAAACGATTTATCCTGCTTACAAAACACTGTTCAGGGTTTGACTCTGTCTTCCTCTCTCACCTTACCTCACACCACTTCCCCACCTTCTACTACACTCCAGCCATGTTAGTCTGTTTCCCAAACAGGCCACTCCATCTCCTTCCAGGGTCTCTGTGCTGGCTGCTGCTTCTGCCTGGAATGATCTTCCCACCGTTTTTCGCACATCAGGAAGCTTCTTACTGTTTCTGTCACAACTTACACGTTACCTTATCAGCAAAGCCTTTCACAATCATTTATTCATTAAGAACATTCTCATGGAGTACCTACTGCATGCCAACATTGTTCTGGATGCTGAGGGGAATTACTCAATCTTGTGAGTACTTAGGGAAATACACATTAAAGTCATAACGAGAAACCTCTTCATAGCCAAAGAGTGGCTAAAATTAGATGGAGACTGGCAACCGCACAGGCTGGTGAGGGTGTAAGACAATCAGAACTGTCTTCACTGCTCATGGGAGCGTAATGACAGCACGGCAACAGCAATGTTCTCAACAGGCCGAAACGGAGGAAATTCAAACGTTCATCAAAAAATAGCTAGAGCTTTATTTACACAAGGGAAAGCGATGCAGCGGTGAGAATAACCTACAGCTACATTTACAAATAACATGGTTAAATCTCACAAACAATTTCAAGCAAAAGAATATACACCCTAAGAAGACATTTATATAGAATTCAGAAACTCACACTCCTGTATCCGAAGCTGAGATCATGGTTATTTTGAGGAGCTGAGGAGGAGTGAGTGCGGAGACACGGAGAGGGTGTGAATGGGGCTCCGGGGGCTACTTCTGGGACCTGGGTGGTAGTTGCGTGGTGTGATCATCACTGTGGTAACTTACAGAGCTGCGAACTTGTCACCTGGACGCTTTCCTGTGTGTTGTATTTCTACATAAGTTTTGAAAGAGCTTCTGTTTTCTAAATTGCTCTATTTTTATGATTATGAACCCACACTATCATGGAATATTAAGGATAGTAGCTGGTGGACTCATACTGGAAGGTCTCCTTAACAGAAGAGCAATGAAGAGACTGTTGTTTGGTCTTTGATCAGGAACAGCTGCGGCTCTTCTAATCAACTGGTCTGTTTCTATCACACAGACACCTTGAAATGTTGAAAGTGGCCAGGTGTCCCGTTTAGTGCTGGCTGCTGAAAATCCTGGAGCCAAGCCTGAGGTCCACTTATAAAAACACACAGGGCACTTCTGTGGGATGCTGTTTTATTGGTCTCATTCAGGTTCCATTATTATATCCTCACACTTTTCTTTCTTTTTTCTCACAAATTACAGTTTGCTATTTTGTATTACTTGCAAACTTCCTTCATCCTATCTGGAACAAAGTAGGCTATTAATGAATAAAAATGCTTTAGTGGGGTTTTTTTCTCTTTCTTTTTAAAAAAATATATAGCTTGCTTTGGTTTTACATCATTCTAGTTTAGTGCTTTGTAGCCTGGTTGAAAGTCCTCATCCTGAACTCGCGCTGCTGACACACTGGTTATGGGATCTTGGACAAGTCATTCAGCCTCACTGAGCCTATAAGATGGAATAATAATAGCTTTCACAGGATAACCGTGAAGATTAAAATAATTACCCAAAAGATCTATTCCTGGTTTAATGATTACCACATAAACAGCTTAGTAAAGACAGGGGATATTTGCTGTTTATAGGAAAGCTACTAAGCCAACAGAACTAGAATTACTTCTGTAATATTTTAAGGCAATAAAGCAATTAAAATTATTTTATTAAGATATTATAAAACTTCAGCAAAGTTGTATAATGGGGAAACATTTAATTTTTAGTATAAGTGAACTATTTCTAGTCTGGAATAAACTTACCTCTTCCTAGAACATCTGTAGGACACATTGCCATCAAGAACACATGAAAACATAAAACTTCTCCTCCCAAACCATTTTCAAACCAGCTGTTTAGTATGCATTTTCACAGGACGTGGGGCTGTAAACGGCAGGATTCAAAGGACCCAGAGAAGCCGAGTCAACTGGTAATTTGGCTGAACCAGAGGATTGTACCTCTCAATACGTCAGCACCTACGTGAGTCCCGAGTACATTTCTTTTGGCTTCTAGGTGAGAGTAACTTTCTACCTCCTCTATCTCCCCTTCCTGACACTGATAAGGTACTCTTCATCTTCAGTGGTTAGCAGCTGTTAAGAAGACAGACCAATGTGAAAAAAGCAGATGGCTTATTCATTCCTGGAACCTACAATTTTCTTTTATGCCTTGGACTTAAATGTTCCTGGCGCCCAACCTACCCGAAAAATTTCATTTTTTAAAACTCAGCTCAGGTGCCGTTCCTGTCTTGTCCCTGTGTGCGCCGAGGCGGCCGCACGGCGCGCGGCAAGGGAGCGCGCGGACGGGCTTACGGCCCGTGGTCCGGCACCCCGCCCCCGGCACCCCGCCCCCGGCGCGCACGGGGCTGTGGTCGCGCGGGGCTATTTCACGCCCCGCAACCGCGGTTTTGTGACACTTACAACAGGAATAGTCATGGTGCGACCTACTTCAGAGGACTGCTGTGAAGACTAGAAGAAACAAAGGAAGGCTTACACTCGGTCCAGGGGCGACACAGGGCGAGTGCTGAACGAGCGGCAGCTACCACGACGCCGCGCTCTGCGTTATCCGCTACGGTTCGCGTCTGTGTGCGCGCGTCTCCGCTGTGAGACTGTGAGCCCTTTGCGGCTCCAGACTGCCTATCCATCTTCTTTACCTTCAGGTCTAAACCCAGTGCCTATTACAGAGTAGGTGCTGTGATGACAGAAGGGTGCAAGGGCAGGAGGTGGGAAGATGGGGTAAGGAAAGCACTTAAATTGGGGTTTGGATCTGTCCTGTGTCTGCCGAGAGGACCGGATGTAGGGCTGGGAGGATGCAAGCACAGCCCTTGCCAGGTCTAGGGCAGCACGGTTTCCACAGTGGCTTCTGTACAGGTGTCGGCAGAGTGTAAGAGGCTTCGAATGAAAACATTTCTATGGTAAGCAGGTAATACTAGGAGTAAACTTAGTTTGGTGGTGAAGGTAGGAGTTGCAGGGGCTGGGAGTCAGAGAAGGCACGCAGATGGATGCCGGTAAGCTGCAGAAGTGAAGCCGAATCTCTATTTGCAATGCTAACAGAGAGAGGGAGAGGGAGCTCTTGTGGCCGGGTCAGCTGCAGACCTCACTGCGTGGACGCAAGCTCATGTGTCAAGGAGGAACAACGTAGTTAAAATATTGCCATTAATTGAAATTAAGATGTTAAATGTTGATGGCACGTTTTCCAATCTAAGATCTCTGTGAGCAGCAGAGCAAAGAACAGGCCAAACTGGACTCAGTCCCGGCTCAGCCATTCACCTGTGTCACCCCAGGGACGTCACTTAGTCATCGCGAGTCTGCTGCCACACACATCCAACCGGGAACGCCGCCGTCACACGGGATTATCGTGAGGGTCAGTAACAACAAACATGAAGTGTCTGCCACAGAGCTTGGCCAACAGAGGGAATGCAATAAATAGTAACTATTGTTGCTGTTTTATAGATTCACAATATACTTGGCCACTCATAAAAAACAACCCGCTGAGTCCCCTTTACCATTTCACATTTTACACTTCACTGTTTCAGCTGCAACGGCTTAGCACAGACAGCGGTCACAGTGTCAGTCAGACACGCGCAACAGTGCTGTCTCTACGGGAGGAAGAATCTGCGAAGTTCGTCTCAACATTCCCTTCAACATGTAGAGACGTACACACACCAGCTAACAGAGTGACTACTGACGTCACATGCTCAAATACAACGGCAGTATGTAAAAGTTAATTCTTACACTGAAAGCCAACGATTCTGGGAAATTCTAGCATACAGGCAAAAGTTACGCTGGGAAGATCAGACTGACTTCAGTTATCTTTTTCCTTCACTGTGAAGTGATACATACAGGAAGAGACAATCACTAGAACAAAACAGTGATAACATTTAAACCTCTCAAGAAGCTGGTCCAACAAATGGCAGTCTCTGCAGTCAGTCTGCTACAACCAGTGTCTTGGTTTTACACTTTGACTTGTTTTCACTTTTCCTTTCTTTAGTTATAAAATTCTGAACAGGTGAATGCATTAAACTCTGCTCAGAAAACAATGAAAAGGAGTCTCTAACTAAAGATCTATAAGGGTTTCGCATTAATAGTAAATTTAATCTAACCTCTTAATTTGCACAATATAGCTCTTTAACAGTAGAAAATTCTACATGTTAATAAATTTTCTTTTCATTTTTTGTATAAGATAAAAGATTGCCTTCACAGGCCTAACACAAAAAACTGACATTCAAGTTAAACCTCACGTGAACTGTTTTCTGCCAGGCCTGAGGAGGAGGGCAGCACTATTTTTAAGGTCCATCCCTTATCACCAGACGTCAAAATTATAAACGGGAGATGGCTTTATTTTACTCATAACTTCCTTTGAGAAAACCTTTTGAAAACAAGGAATAATTCCTAAGGTTTTCAAAAGAATAGGGATTTCTAGAATATGCTTATGTGTAACTTGTTCTTTCATACCTGGCTACCAGAACAGAACGGATTATACAAAATGCACACAAACAAGTAAAGATTATCCGTGACCCTGAATCCCTCAAATGTCATCACAGCTGAAGAGGAATATGTATAGGAACGGCCCCCCAAATTTCAGGACAGATTAAATTAAGTCACATCTAAGATTTATCATTTTTGTTAACGTTTTGTTTTTTTCATTCAGAATTTACTTAGATTGACCACCACCAGGAGGTATCGCCCAGAACACTCAGACTTTAACTGAAGACTGTCACACCAGGAAAAGGGCAATGCCCAGACTTTTTCCTTTGAGGTTCAAATTAATTTAAAGAAGATGCATTTCTTTCTTAACAAATGAAGTTTATGTTACTCATTCAAATCTCATCACTGTGAATAAACATTATTGTACAAACAATTCAAGATGAGAAACATGCTTTTCCATTCATGTTTAGCCAGATATTTATCATTAGAAAATAATAAAGAACAAGGAAATTGACCTAGAGCCACATTAACAAAAAGGATCTCTCTAATCAAAACACATTACTTTAAATAATTTTAATTACTTAGTATCTAGTAAAACTACCTGAAAACTTCATGAGTTGAATCTCACAGATTCAGGTTAGCGCCCGTTTAAAAAGCATTCATGCACTGAGAAATCTGTTAACTGATATTAGGCAAGTATCCTTTTTTGCAATCTCAGTAATACCACCATGAAGGGAAAAAAGAAGGCAAGAGCAAAAAGACTTCCCTCTCTCCACAACGGTAACCACCACAAATCTATTCTATAGGTATAAAGAAAATGTTTGTTTAATTAAAGTAACTCTGACAAGGGTTTTCAGATCACAATAAAAAAATAAAAATATTTGCCATGTAAATATTAATTGATCATCTTAGATCATGATTAAAGAGATTTAAGGAAAATAAATGCTCAATACTCAAACAGAAAAATTCTTGTTAAAAAGATAATCTTCTAAAACATTATTAACCCATAATCAAGGATTCACAGATATTATTTGTCATGAACATCAGTCATAACCAATAGTAGAGTGGTGTTACAATACAGAGGAAGGAAGAAAGAAATATGTGAAGATCAAAATTTATCACTTACCTCATGATTCAGCTCTGCTATCTGGTCTTTCAGTTCCCTAATGTACTGGTTAGAATCAGACTTGTTAAGCTGTCCTTGAAGCTTCCCTTCTTCTTTCTGTTTTGCGACAACACAACAAAGCAAAATCAATAGACAATTTTCACAGCATGTACTCAAATATTTGAAGATAGAGGGCAGCATAAGGGCAAATATTTTTTTCTTTTTTTTAAATGTATTTTTATTGAAGTCAGTTTACGGAGTTGTGTCAATTTCTGGTGTACAGCACAATGCTTCAGTCATATAGGAACATACATATATTCGTTTTTCATATTCTTTTTCATCATAAGTTACTACAAGATATTGAATATAGTTTCCCGTGTTACACAGTATAAAGTTGTTGTTTACCTATTTTATATATAGTAGTTAGTATCTGCAAATCTTGAACTCCCAATTTATTCCTTCCCACCCCTTTTCCCTCTGGTAACCATAAGTTTGTTTTCTATGTCTGTGAGTCTGTTTGTTTTGTAAATAAGTTTGTTTGCCTTTTTTTTAGATTCCACATATAAGTGATACCACATGGCATTTTTCTTTCTCTTTTTGGCTTACTTCACTTAGGGGCATATCTTTTAATTGGCTAAATTCTGAACAAATCTATTTTCAAACTATTTCTGAAAAACAACAGTAAACTATACTGAATATTTCTAAATACTGCTTAATGGAACCTGTTTACAATTAATGCAATTTATAAAATGTACCTTTTGAGAGACTCTCTGGAATCAATAATTGAATGGGTCTACTAGAAAAAAATACCCTAGAATTCCAAAGCCACTGACCTAGTTATTTTGAGGGCAAATACTTTTCTATCCATACCGTAAGAGATTAAATGCTTGGCTGAGAAGGTAGTAAGCCCCTACAGCTACACTGGAACCCGCTTTTGCCTGGGGAACAGAGAAGTCAAAAAGAGACAAGGTTCTCCAAACCACTCTCAAAAGGGGAGGACAGCCCTGAGTCTCTTCTGTTGAACTACTCAGGAATGTGATTAAATGTCCCAACCCTAAGATCTAGTTCCAGAATCATGTTGGGACCATTCTCCAGGAAGACAGGCTGGGAAGGGGAGGGGCTGCCTTTTTTTTTTTTTTTTAATATCACCTGAAAACAAATGTGAACTTTTAAGATAAAGGACCTATCAGAGAGTGAAAAAACAACTGTTTTTGGTATCTCCAGATTATTTGTTTACGAAGCCATGTGAAGGTGTTTAAAATGTTGAGAAGCTCAGATCCAGAGACATCTACTGAACTACTGAGTAAATCCTGACACCAGGAAAGCACCAGTTTACGTTTAACAGTCCCCAATCACCCAGTTCCTCTCATGGAGACCGCCACGGGTTAGCAGCTTTTCACTGGAGTCTTCCTGTGACATTCTGTCCACAATCAAACATACACACACACACACACACACACATATTTTTATTCACACTAGAAACACTATACTCACTGTTCCACATTTGCTATCATCTCTCAAGAACACAACTTGAAGATCATTCAATATCAGTATCCACAGAACAGAAAGATGGACACTTTGAGTTGAGAGTGCTCTGAAGTTCTTGTGAAAGTTATCTTCGTGGTATCTAAATATTTCTCCGTTTTTAAAAAGTGCACCTTAGGTTCTGTACAACTACCTTGAGTGTAATGAGTTGCAGTGAAGAGCATTTCCAATACAGAAAATGTTATCTTCCCATTCACAGTAAGAAGGGGCCTTGGATATTATCTGGTGTGGTCCTCTGACTGTAGCCAAATCCAGCCTCTACTTTGTTTTGACACACCCTCCCCTAACATCCTTGGCAGAAAGAAGACCTCGACAGAACTGCCCCGGCAACAACGCGCAGGTCCTCCGTGGAGTCTGGGCACCATTCCAGCAGGACTGCTCTCTGCACTGACCGTCCCTGCCACCTCGATCCCATGCTTACGTACGCTTAGTCTGTTCCTCAAATTCTTTCATGAAGTTCTTCCTGTAAGTCCCTTCCCCCTCATGGTTTATTTTTGTTGTTGTTGTTGTTATTTTTCTTTTGGAAACCTGCCTTAAAGAACTTTTACTGGAATATGACCTGCTGAAACAGCCTGATGTAACTAACACTTGTGTAGATGTGCAAGAACCATTGTTTCTACATGCTTTAAAACTTTTCTTATGTATTTAAACACGTGAACATCACATATAATCATTTAAGCAAAAGAACTAATTTAACAATGACTATATTCCAAATATGCTAGGTTTCTTAAATATATATAAAAGACACCTTATGGTTTTTCAGCCCCATACCTATACTTAAGAAAAAAAAAAAAACCTTTGGAGAATTTAGTTAGATATATTAGTTTGATGCCCAGAGAAAAAGAGAACCAACAGAATAGCAAAGATACCAAGCCAGGATCCTAATCAAATCATCTCTGAAGCCTTTCTTACCTGTTTTTTCATTTATATGAACCAACAAAATCCCTCTGTTATTTAAACCAGGTTGAATATGGATTCCTGTCACTGGCAATCAAAATAATAGCTAACAAATCTTGAGCACTTATCAGACCTTCACAACGGAGGTTCCCCAAAGGAATTAGCCCAAATGCCTAAAGCATCATTGTATGTAATGATTTAACTTACCTCCTATGGATCTAACATGGGACTAGCTATGTAACATCCTTAGAAGAATGAGAAAATAGTTACCCAATTTTCTACGGGACTTACCTCCCTTGTGGAGCCCTGGTGGGAAAGACTGGGCTTGCAGTGAGCTAGGAGCCGCTCACGCCCTGTACGTGTAGCCATCACGGCACCCCGTGTGACAGCTCTTGTTATCAGTGCTGTTTCCCAGATAAGAAAACTTAAATCAAAGACCAACATGATAGTATATATAGAAAACCCTAAAAGCTCCACACGAAGACGACTAGCGCTGATAAAATAATTCGGCAAGGTAGCAGGACACAAGATCAACATACAGAAATCAGTTGTATTTCTTTACACTAGCAAAGAAATATCAGAAAAAGAGAGTAAAGGAACATTCCCTTTTAAAATCGCATCCAACACAATAAAATACTTAGGAATAAATCTGACCAAGGAGGTGAAGGACTTACACATGGAGAACTACAAAACATTGATGAAGGAAATTAAAGAAGACTTAAAGAAATGGAAAGATATCCCATGCTCCTGGATTGGAAGAATCAATATTGTTAAAATGGCCATACTGCCCAAGGCAATCTACAGACTCAATGCAACCCCCATCAAATTACCCAGGACATTTTTCACAAAACTAGAACAAATAATCCTAAAATTTATATGGAATCACAAAAGACCCAGAATTGCCAGAGCAATACTGAAGAAAAAGAATGAAGCTGGAGGAATAACCCTCCCAGACTTCAGACAACACTGCACAGCTACAGTCATCAAAACAGCGTGGTACTGGCACAAAACCAGACATATGGATCAATGGAACAGAACAGCGAGCGGAGGAGTAAACCTGCCACTTACAGTCAGTTAATCTTCAACAAAGGAGGCAGGAATACACAACGGAGAGAAGACAGTCTCTTCAGCAAGTGGCGCTGGGAAAGCTGGTCAGCAGCATGTAAATCAGTGACACTAGAACCCTCCCTCACACCATACACACAAGAAATACTCAAAATGGCTTAAAGACTTAAATATAAGATGACACTGTAAACCTCCTAGAAGAAAACATAGGCAAAACATTCTCTGACATACATCTTAACAATGTTCTCCTAGGGCAGTCTACCCAGGTAATGGAAATAAAAGCAAAAACAAACAAATGGACCTAATTAAACTGATAAGCTTTTGCACAGCAAAGGAAACCATAAGCAAAACAAAGTGACAAGCTACAGAATGGGAGAAAATATTTGCAAATGATGTGACTGATAAAGGCTTAACTTCCAGAATATATAAACAGCTCATACAACTTAATAACAAAAAAAAAAACAACCTAATTCAAAAATGGGCAGAAGACCTAAAGTAACAATTCTCCAATGAAGACATACAAATGGCTATTAGGCACATGAAACAATGCTCAATATTGCTAATTATCACATAAATGTAGATTAAAACTACAATGAGGTACCACCTCACACCAGTCAGAATGGCCATCATTAAAAAGTCCACAAAGGATAAATGCTGGAGAGGGTGTGGAAAAAAGGGAGCCCTCCTACACTGGGCTGGTGGGAATGTAGTTTGGTGCAGCCATTATGGAAAACAGTATGGAGATTCCTCAAGAACTGAAAATAGACTTAACATATGATCCAGCAATCCCACTCCTAGGCATGTATCTGGAGGGTACTCTAATTTGAAAAGATACATGCACCCCCATGTTCACAGCAGCACTATATACAGTAGCCAAGACATGGAAACAACCTACATGTCCATCAACAGATGACTGGATAAAGAAGTTGTGGTATATTTATGTAATAGACTACTACTCAGCCATAGAAACGAATAAAGTAATGCCATCTGCAGCAACATGGATGGACATGGTTGTCATTCTAAGTGAAGTAAGTCAGAAAGAGAAAGAAAAATACCATATGAGATCGCTCATATGTGGAATCTAAAAAGAGGACACTAATGAACTCACCTACCAAACAGAAACAGACTCACAGACATAGTAAACAATCTTACGGTTATGGGGGAAAGGGAGTGGGAAGGGATAAATTTGGGAGTTTCGGATTTGCAAATGTTAACCACTATATATAAAAATAGATAAAAATCAAATTTCTGCTGTATGGCACAGGATATTTAGTATCTTGTAGTAACCTTTAATGAAAAGGAGTATGAAAATGAACCTGTGTGTATGTATGTATGCATGACTGGGGCGTTAACGCTGTACATTAATCTTACCAAATGTATTTTCTAGGTGTGACATAAGGAATGGCAGCAGCACTGAGCAGGAATACTTCCAAAGTAGACCAGTCAGATGAGAGGTACCCATCTGAACACATGTGTTCAACTGTGCTTTCTGATTGCTTTTACTTTTGGTCTAATTTTAGTTATCATGTCATATTATATCCCTTGGAATGGTTGATTAAATGGAAAGTGCAATTCAGCGCTAGGAAGAAATTCTTCTGCATAAGAGAAGCTAGATGTTTGTGGTTTGGAACCAGACGTGGAGAAAGGTACTTTTAATTCAGGCAAAGGGCTTGAGGATCTGGGACACACCATGGCAGTAACACCATCTGGGCTAAACAAAACCTTCAGGGAAACAGAACGGCAAGGCGCAAGGCAGACTCTGATGCTGTGAAACAGAAGCGCAAGTGCGCAGAGACGCCTCAGGCTTGAAAAGCGGTAAAATGACCAGTAACGACAGTTAATACGAGTCTTTTCTTATTGGAAAACTTGTATGAAGAAAATGTTTGGCAAGATAGGAATTCTTAAATCTGTTTTACAAAAAGTGATTAAGTGATTCCAAAGATTTGTTTTTCCACAAGTGGGTCTTTGTAGGATTTGGCTAAAAAGCTTGGTATAGCACCTTGATTCCTCTGGAGGAAAGGTATATAATGAAAAACCAGGCAGTTAACAAATTTTACAACAAAAAATGGAATGCTTTTACCTTAGAAAAAGACTCCTGAAAGACACTTGTGAGAATCAAAGACACACTGTTAGTTTTTATAACTATAAGAACAGGTGTTCTTTGAATTTCTATTAATTGTAGAAAAAGGCAGAATTCCAAAGAAACACTAAACATTTGATCAAATCCAAATGTATACAGTTATTCCTTTTAGATTTAAATAAAACGTTATAAAGTTTACTATTAGATTTCTTCTTTTACATATAAAAAACCATGATGCCCTTTAAACCACTTATGTGGAGAGATAGACAGACACACACACACACACACACCAAATAACACACTGTAAGGCACACTAGCTAAACTGAAGAAAGAAGACAGTCACCGTCCCAGTACGCCCTGTCACACACCATCAGCACCGGTGTGACAGACACAACAGTCGGGCAGCTCTGCATGGGGCATTCTGACTCAACAGTCTGCTTCAAGGGAATACAGCTGATATTTCAAACATAGTAAGAAGTCAGAGATGTCTTAAATGCTATTTAATAAATAAGTGTACAAATGACCTTTTATCTAAAACTCTGTGATCTGTATGTTCTACAAATGGGGTCTCATTTAAATATGTTGATATAAAGCCTTTTAAGGATCCTTTTTAAATGTAAAAACTGAACAACCATATATTTACAACATCAAAAAATCCGATTATCTATGTATTTTAATAAGTGGATATCAATTTAATTTCCATTCTGAGGCAGTTCGTTCAATTATCTAGTGTGTAAGTTTTTCTGCAAGTATTTTTATAGCTTCTATTTTCAAGCAATGTCCACATGGTTCTTTCTGATAAGCAGGTGGGAAAAGGTCAGCTACACTAATAAATTTACCAGGAACCTGCATTTTCTTGAGGTTTTCTTTTAGTCTAGCTGATAACAACAACAGATTGCCAGTTAACTGTTTTCCTAAGCAAAACTAACTAGGTAAGTAACAAATTTAAAGTAAAAGAGATCCAACATACCAACAATTTTGGTATTCTGTAATTGTGCTGAACAGACCTTAAATACGTTATCTTTTTGTCACACAGCCAAGGAAACTTTACATTAAGAGAGCAAAACTTTTGCTGGAAAGTATGGGATACAGTTTCTTATTCTGGATATTATGACATGTGAGTATAAAGTTCACACTGTTAGACATTTTATCACAATAAAGAAAAGCTTCTGAGGAAAAAAAAAATCACAAGGAGGGCAGAGCCCTAAGAATCACGGTCAAATACAACCAGACGGAGCCCAAATCAAACTTTCACTGAAGCACATTCTATGTCTGGACTTGCCAGTAAGCCAATAAATCCCCTTTATTATTTAAGCCATTAAACAAATCCAGAACCGGGTTTTCTGTTTCCTGCAATAAAAAAATCATAATAAATACTATGGCTAAGTAAATAAATACAATAGTATAAACAACATAATCTAGGAAATGCTTAAAACAGTGATTGCCAAATATGATTATGGAAAAAAATCACTTTAGCAGTTTTATAAACATAGATTAAGAGAATCCATTTCTGATCTGCTGAATTCTAGGTATCTGGGGCTGGGGCCTGAGAATCAGTGCCCTTTGAAAGCCACACAAGTGGTAATTCTGACATAACCAGTGTGTAAGCCTATACTTGAAATGTACTAGTTTGAACCACCTTTGACAATTAACTAATTTTTTTAACACAAATTCAAATTTCTATTTATATGCTGATTATAAAATGCTTCTTACCTATTCCTTAGGGATCTCCAATAACATTTGAGTTGACACTCATTACACAATTTACTTAGTATAATTCTACATATAGAAAAAGAGATTTTTTTCCAACACCACAATGGTAAATGTGGTAAATGACCAAGACTCGTAAACTTATTTACAATTAGTCTCTACATTTCCAGAGTAAATATATTTAAAAAACAAAAACAGAGGAAAACTGTCAAGGGTTCTTAAATTAATCTCTTTCAATTCTGCTATCAGTTTCACTTCACGTTATTTTTATCTTAGTTTCAACTGGTCAGTTCCCTGTCTACAGAGGTTGGTTCAGTTTTGAACTCAAATCCCTTTCTTGGTTAACCTAGCTCTCAAACAGAAGATTATGTTTTAAGTTTAGTAGTGTATGATGAGGAACTACATAAAATGTTTAGGATTTGTAAAAAAAAAAAAAATTTTTAATGTTTAGGATTTGAGAAAACCCCACACATATGACCCCTATCACTGAAAACTAAGGTAAGTGTTCTAAAGAATGAAGAAAAAGATTTGTGGACCAACAAAAAAAATATAATCCTTTTAAAACTTAAAAAGCACCAATATTTACAAGGAGATATGGAAACAAATAAGGGAAATACGGAGTCCAGTTCTCTAAATTTTTATCAGGTAACAAGACTGTCATGGTCCAAAAGTCACGTTCTTTAATACAGCACAGAAACGTGTGCAGAGGAACACTTCAATCAGAGCAGTGACTGGCGTTCATCCAGGCTGCTGTTTAGTGCCTCAGGCATACACAGTCACCTGCTCTACCCCTGCAACCACTGGGAGCTCTCGTCACAAGATGAGATGATATAGAGGTGGAACGTGCTCAGGATGTGTCAAGTGTTCTGTTTCTTGAATATTTTCAATCTTTTGATTGAAAAATCATAAATGCTGTAGTCAGCGGGAAAAAAAGTAAATAATGCATTTGTGCATATGGTCATAGTAGAAAGTGGACATTTTACGCAGATATCTTCACCTACATCTACTGTACTATTTAAAAGGATAAATACAGTGCATATCAAGCAAAAAGATTGATGAGAAAATGTGAAATTTTTTCTCTGTAGCTCTAAGTAGCATGTTTTTGCATGTTATATTGCAGCAAAACTGAGATGAATCCGTTAAGTTGCTTTAAAGCTGGGAGAAAAGTGGGAATTTAGCACTGTACAATATTAAAAAAAATATTGTTTGCATGACTGGGACATTGTGCTATACACCAGAAATCGACACACTGTAACTGACTGTACTTCAATTAAAAAAAATATTGTGGCAGGGAGAGGAGGCAGGGGCCCAGGTTTGTTTAAATTCACGAATTAGCCTCATTTTAAAAGAAAAATTGTAATAGGCATGCCTGGGAGTCCATTCTTGTTTATTTGTTTCTTTATCTATGTTTTTAGTGCTGGTTATAACCTACCCTATCTTGCCACAGGAAGGACACTTCCTTACACAGGAAGATAGCAGATTTTAAAAGCTGTGTTTAAAGCCATAGGCTTTTTAATACTGTACACAACCAGTTTGCTTACATGTTTTTGTTTTCTTGCAGAATTTAACCAGTTAACCTACTTAATACACTAGATGCACAGATGAGGAGGAGGAAGAGCCCTAAGTCAAACAGAAAAGCCTGCAGTCAACCATTTACATCTTGCGGAATTCTTCTCTAGCATTTTAGTTTTCAAAATTTTCAAATCTACAGAAGAGCTGAAATAACAGCACGATACCTGTATACCCTTTAGCTGTATTCACCGATTATGACGTTGCCACATTTGCTTTTGTTCTATTTATGTATATTTTCTGAACCATTGGAACGCAAGCTGCAGGTAAGACATTTCACTACTATATATTTCAGCATGCATCTCCTAAGAATGAGGAACAGTCCTACGTAACCACATGCCACTCCAACACCTAAATTAATAGTAATTCCTTGGCATCGCTGAACATGTAGTTCCTGTTTGAATTCCCCTAAAAGGGTCCAGACTGTTCTGTTACTACCCAGAATCGAGCCAAGGTTCATGGTCACGGCTGGTTATTCCATCTCTTCAGCCTCTTTTAATATAAAACAGTACTTTTGCCTCGTTTGTGTCTCATGATACTGTTGTTATTTCTGAAGAGTCAAAGCTGAAATAGAAACGTTTCCCACTGCAACAAAAACAAATACTGTTTTTTATTCCTTTTTAAAAATCAAACAGGCAACAGAGTAAAACTCATGCAATGTATACGGTTGGGCCAGGGGTTAAGGATACAAGACATGGGCACAGAAGCTTAAGTATCTGAAGCCAAAGACTCAGAACACCCATGGGAATACAGCATCTTACATACTCGACTGGTAAATATTTATTTTACTATTTTTATATATTTGGTAAAAGATAAGCATAGTAAGTATGAGTAGTTATGATTTTTTGCCTCGTATTAAGAGATTAGCCTATAGGTTTAACATTTCAACCCTACGAGGCCCAAAGGACTCTCTCCATATTTGACGTCACTTTAAACACACAAAAGCCTTTCAGCCTGTCATTTGTCTCTTTGCAAAAATATCCTTATAAAGTAGGTAGATGACTTTAAAATATGGGGAAAGTATAGCGTTCAACACAAAGAAATCTCTCAGAAAGACAAGACTTGTCATAAAAGAAAGCATAAAACAGCCACTCATTAAGCTTTATCTTGCTTACAGAGAGTGAGAACAGCGGGAGAACTCAGAAGAGAGCGTGACTCATTTCTGGATGGCTGGGATTGCGTATTTTAATATCCTATACTCCATGTCATGGGGGCTACCATCTCAGTGAAAGATTTATCTCCATTTTTGTTTCTTGGCTTTGTTTTTGTTTTGTTTTTGTTTTTGTTTTTGATACCACAAACCTAAACTCCAAATTGGTACTCCTGTGCACTTTGCAAAGCAGCTTTTGTCTCACTTTTTCCCTATGAAGAAAGACTATATGGTGATATATCCAACTTACGAGTGATAAACACTGTCATGTTAGGCTGAGTTAGGACCTGGCAAGCCCTTTGGGGAGTGCTGTCCTAGGGTACCAAACTTTTGAAGAATTAGTTCCAAAACATCTTTCTAGATCCATGCAAACACCACCTTGTCATTTTGTCATACTGCTTTCGTATCTCCTTCCACTTCCAGACTTTTGCTAGCTTTGTTATTTTCACACTGTCAAAGTTTACAAAACAACACTCTAACCTGTAATCATCATTCCATATGTGTTTAGTATTAGTTCTGTAATGGATCCCAATATTTACCACCTATCTTTTCAAATCAGACCCACATTTCTTAGTTCTTTATGTTGACTCTTTTTTAAACTGGATTTCACTACCCAGTAACTTTTTTTTTCAAGA